>NC_061134.1:992383-1318178 GCF_905220365.1 Vanessa cardui | reverse complement strand
AGATTCAATCTGAATAATAATTAATTGTTAATCATATCAAATCAATTTTATTTAAGTAAAGTTTACAATGAAGCGTTTTTGAATCGTCAACAATGAAATATTAGCACCGTTTCGGAAAGCAGCTTCTAGCGAGAAGAAACGGCAAGAAACTCGTGTAGTTGCTCTTTTTAAATAAACAGATTTACAATGCTTTTGTAAATGTGCAATTTACAGTAATTAGTATTAAGTAGTAATTCCTATGATGGAACCCGAGCCTAACTCCAATTTTCTTTCTAAAAAGTACTCTTTTAATGAATAATATGATTTATTATTCATTAAAATTAATTTAAAAAGATTAGTAAGACTAACTTTATAAAGTTAGTCTTACTAATCTTTTTAAATTTTGAGATTGGTAAATTGATTATATTTTCCGGTATCTTATTATATATGCGTATACCATTGCCCAAAAACGTTCTATTATCCGTATGCAAACGGAAACTGGGGGTTACAAGTTTATTCTTATTTCTTGTATTAATAGTATCAGCATTGGTGGAATATTTTTTTATATTCTTTTGTATAAACATTATATTATCATAAATAAATTGTGGAGCAGCGGTTAATACACCAATTTATGATATTTATTTTATACGTGGTATATAATATCCAACTAAATATCAAACAAACTCGTTGCAGTTTGTAGGCAGCTTGCTCTCTCTCAACAGTTTTATCTTGTACGGTACCTAAATTAAACTTTACTTATTACTATAAGTTGCTGTTGTTAAACTCGCGCAATAAAAGTTTTCGTAAGACTCGTCTAGCCGCTTATTATTAGTTATACGTTATGCATTTTTATATTCAGTAAAGAAACTCATACACGTATTGCTGGATTAACTGAAGAAATAAAAATGTCTTTGATTTTAATGTTATATCAACATATGTGACTCTTGTCAATAAATAAATTGTAAATAAGAAGCCCGTGAAATGTAATGTTAAATTAAACGTAACATCGAAATCCCCTAAAGTTTACCTGAAAAAGTAAATCAAAGTTAATCCGGGGCTGAGTAATTAGGAGAGACGGGGCTTATGGCTTATGTTGTAAATATAAAATGTTTCACGCAATAATAATATACTTTGCCATGCAAAACTGTGACAGCAAAGGTTTTTTTGAATTAAAACGTCTGTTTTCTCCTCCGATGTTCGCGCGCAATGTGTATTATGTGTGTAAAAATTTATTTTTATGAGACGTTATGACTATGTGGCTTTTTTTAATATTGCGGTTTCACAAATGCGTGGGGAGTTAAAAATATGAGACATTTGAAATTGCGACTAACTACAACTCGTTCATTAAAAGCTCCTTTTATCTATCTTATCTTCTAACTTATCTATATTATTATAAATGTGAAAGTAAGACTGTCTGTCTGTCTATCACTCTTTCACGACCAAACCAATGATTTGATGAAATTTGATTTGAAGCAAACTTGAACTCTAAGAAAGAACATATTTTTTTGCCTAACACATGACAACCAACACCCTCAAATGTATGTAGTATTTCATAAAATGAAAAATAATTTTACATTTGAATTACATTTTTCTTTGTAAACTAATACTCATTAAAAGAAACCAGTACCATATAATATTCATGCGTATATAAATATATTTACTACTCCAATCCGAAGAAATGAGCAATATTGGAAGGCTCGGAGTTAATATAGACGTCTTGTCAACCCCCAGGCAATCATGGAACCCCTTAGAAAGGTTCGCGTTTTGTCGCTTGACAAGCGAGATAAATGAGTTCCATTGAAAACATTAAGTTTGCGAAAGAACGTTCTATCCATGGTGTTTTATCAGCACGTAATGTGTTTTAAACTGAGTTTTTTTTACGTTGCGTACAATTTGAATAGATTTTTAATTAATCGCAGTGCTACTATAAGCTTTAAGACAATTATATTTCTGAACTAACCTTAATTCCTTGTTTCCATTAAAGATTTTTTTATCATTTTATTTATTAGTTCTTTCGTGCACTTTTCATCCATATTATATGTTACTACACCGTTGGTATATCGAAGGTCGTAGCTCAACAAACAAGCTATGTAACACAAACATATTTTTCAATCTTTCTTTCGCAAAGTGTGCTATTCTTAGTATCCACCTAAGTTGATCTTTATACTATTAAAGAGTCCAAATAAAGAACATTTTCCAATTTATATACACTTTTGCACGGTTGCTATACTGATACTTAATATACTACAGAATATTATTATAAACTAAGTTAATAGCTTTTGTTCACTAGACAATATTAACCGCTATACTCCTGCATTGAAATTTGAAATATCTTCAAAAATATTCATTTAAATTAGGTTCATGCTGTCAATGGCTGTATTGATCTAATCCAATTTCAATTCAATCACAATTTTTAAGGTACTTTAGTGGAAAAAGATTAATGCTTTATTGCTTAAGCAATGCAAATTGCTTGGAAAATAAGAGATTATTTCTAAAATAAAGCGTAAAAAATGGTTATATGTATTATATATGTTAATGTATGTCCCACAATAACAATTTTATTTTATTAGCCCTAAGAGATAGAAAAATATATCGAGGACTTTTTGTGCGGTTTTACGTTTAAGGTGTATATTGTATATACTAATACTAATTAAATTTGTTACTCTTGCTATTCTGATGAACGGGGTCACACGAATTTTAGGTAAATAACGCTATGAACAATTCTATTCAATAATCCTCATTTATAAAACCGATATGTATTCGTGGTGCAACACAATGGGTCTATTTTCCCATTCAAATGGTAATGCAGAGCTCGTCCATTGGTCTAATTATTTTTGTCCCTCATATGTACGAGAAATTCTGTATTTATATTTTTATTTTGCACACAAACCGCTATAATTTTAGTTTTACATTATTTGCCTTGCCCTAAAATCTGTGTCAATAAATTTGAATGTTAAGATACATGTATATGTGTATAATATTAAATAGAATAGTTCTGTAAGCCCCCTACATAATATGCCCCTGAAATCATAAAACTCTAAATGAACTTAAGACTTTTGTTGCTATTTGTTATATATATTTACTTGGTGGTAAGGCTTGGTGGTGGCGCATTGGCGATGTAAGAAATGGTTAATATTTTTTACTGCGCCATTGTCTATGAGCGGTGGTGACCACTTATCATCAGGTGGCCTATGTACCTATATGCTTGTCCACTAACCTATCCTATAACATAAAAAAATGTCTACTAAACAGCTTTAGGTTTATTAATAATACTCGTTAAAGAAATAAATACAAGTAAAGCAATTTATTTAAAAATCAATCTGTAATCTCCGTCTTTGTTAGCGTGAAAGTCGGAATAACAAGTAGAACATGTCCAACATAAAATCCCCCCATAGGACTGTGATAAGATCTCATACATATTTATATCCAGTAATAAAGGTGAAGTATGTTACTCCATTTTGCCAGTTCTTTAATAAAGCTTTTAGTCGAGTACATAAAATACCAGCTTGTTTAATAAAACACATTTTTGTTACTTTATTATTTCATTTTTTTTTTAATTTTAATCATTTCATTTATTTAAATTGTCTTAAACATTACTTCAAAGGTAATCTCTGTTTTGAATTATCTTGCTTAATTCGATTTTAATACTTGGTGGTTTTTGTGCAAGCCTATTTGGGTAGGTACCACTTAATCACCAGACATTCTACCTCCAAGTAGCAGTATTATTGAGTTTGAAGGGTGAGTGAGCTAGTGTAATTACAGGCATCTGAATAACTTCAACTTCCAATAAGGAATGGTCCTTAGATTACCAATGCACCACTTGGGGAATATTTCTGACAGCAACATTGTCTACGGGCGATGGCGACCACTTACCATAATGTGGCCCATTTGCTCGTCCGCCAACCTTTGTCATAAAAAATACTCGATTAACCACGTATACCACTATTATTATATGTCTTAATGTAACATTATTGCATTTAGTATACATATTTGTATATATACTAAACGCTTAGTCATAATTCTCGATTCCAGACACTACGGGGTAAAATATTTTCTTATTAAATTTGACTTTTAATTAAGATCAGCTGAAGGAAATTTCAGTCATAAACATAATTTCGTAAATTCACAAAGAACAAAATCCATATTAAATATGCGGGTCTGTCGTCTTCATTTTTCATTATCATATTTCTGAAATATATAAGGACTGGATAACTTTAAGCCGAGATACATAGTTCTCTATAGGTATCTGTATCACCTCAGGGAAAAAAATATGAAGTTACATTTCTATTTCGATTTAATAATTTCATTGTATATATTTATTCACAGCGGAACCTCCACCCCTAGTCAACGTGACAGTACACGCGTCAACCATCCTAGCTATAATATTGTGGAACGTGGCCGGTGACGGTGGTCACCCCATCATGGACTTTACCGCGCAGTACCGGTCGGCAGCACCCATCAATGATAGCCTAGAACCGTGGCGGCCTATCAGCCCTAACCACATCAGCCCAAACTCGGTAATAAAATTAACTATTTGAAACTACAATAATATTTACTTAAGTAAGTATATTTACATAAAAGAAACGATTAATATAACTTTAATATGTAAACACCTAAGACTAAGGTTTAAACATTTGAAGTATATAGTAGGTATTGAATGCAGTGCTCCTTATAATCTACGTATTCCTTAACATATCTGTTCAAATATTACTCATGTTTTGAATTTAAATTATTGCTGTATTTGTTTTAATGATGAAACGATTTTGCCTCTGCTACGTAGTCGTCTTGGGTAAACGATCCCGTCCATTTGAAAAAATATGTCTGTGCACTAGACTTCAAGTAGTCTACAAACTTAACATAACTTAAATCAACCAAATAAATAAATTGAACCAACATTACGACGTTTACACTGTTTTCTTATTTATATTAAATTTAATTTTAGAAAATGTACGTTCCAGAGACAAATCGATGTGTACCATTTGGAACCAAATGCGTCGTATTGGTTCCGAGTATGGGCTAACAATGTCCTGGGTCCCGGGCCCCCTGTGGAGGTGCTCGCCACCACACTTTACAGCGATCAGGAAGCAGGTTTGTTGAAAAATATATTTCTAGAGTATATCTTTATTAAAACTTACGTAAAAACATCGTGGAGTACAAAATATAGTTAAAACGTCAATGGAGTATACTTAAAACGTAAGTGGAACATTAATGTACTTTAACATACATATCCCGTATCAAAAATTAGTTCACCGTGCCTTCATTGGCGTTCCTATGAATTCCTATAGAGAATATAAACTATTATGTAAGTCGGATCAAATGCAGCACGCCTAGTGATGACCGAAACCCTCCAAGTTACACGATAATGCGCTTAGATTCGCAATCCACTTGATTCTATAAACATATCAAACACAATAAATAGCAGCAGTGTATCATAAATATATTTATGGAACGCATTTGTAATTCAAACGTATGATGTATTGGTTTTTGTTATATCTATAAAATATAATACAAATTATATACCCAGGTATATAATATGCATTATCTTAATTTCTCAAAAGTAAACACGAATTTTTAAAAAATCAAAAAATGGTTACGATATTAAATTATTCACCTGAATTTGCGTAATATTCCATTCAATGTTATATTTTTAATTGTAGTAGCTGATTCGCTTGCCTCTTATTTAACTGGTGGCAGACTACATTCAAATTGCTTGACGAAACCTACTTGATGTTCAAAGTACGTTTTGATTTTGAAGAACTTTTAACACTGCATAATTCACAGAGCTATATAAGCACTTCCTCGAGGGTGCGGAAACATTCGACACGCGCACGTGGGTGGCCGCGGTGTGCGTGGTGATGGGAACGCTCGCCGTGCTGGCGGCCGGCACGTGCGCCGTGCTCTGCCGGGAGTGGCGCCGCTCAGGTGAGCAGAATCCCTAGCCCACGACCTCCCGGCCTATGTTGCCCCGGCTTTACTTCCTCTTCCATTGAGCCGCGCGTGGATCGCATAGACTGGAATTGAGAGGAGTTAGGATTTTCTGCAAAACGTTTCCTTAGCTATAGACTATTTAGTATTTAAGCATGTGCTTCGACTGCATCGCACTGACATACCGAGCTGGCTGTGAAACTATCAAAAGAATTATATAAAACCTACATACTTGGCTCAGCCCATGATAATCTATATATAATTGTTTTTTATAATGGCTTTAAGTTTATCTGGAGGCTAACTGTCAAAACAAACCAATCACAAGCAAACTATGAGAATGTGCATATGTTATTGTGATTGTAAAGTTGTACACAATTAGCCAACTGTTACCACTTATGTTAAGTATAAAAACTTTATAAAAATACATTTCAAATTTGTTGTACTATTTGGTTTTGGGTAGTTTAATGTTTGTTTCAATGAATCTAGAAACAGATATAGAAGTTTTATCAAATTTGTGTGTTTATTAATGTTATGTAAAAAAATGTATATTTATATACTATTAATATCTATATGTTAAACATGGATTAGTTGCAAAAATATAACAATTTAATACAGTACATTGCCATGAAATATATAAACATAATACTTCAAAAATGTACACGGGGCACTTTATGTAAAAAATGTAAAAAAAAGTTTACACTGCTCAACATCAACTAACCATATTTTAAACTCTATTTCCATATAAATTAAGCTTATGTAAAAAGTTAAAATCTCTGAGGTGCCTCTTTATCTCTAGTGTATATAATCTATACTAATAGGCACAGTGGATTCAACTATGTAATTAATTATCAATCTCGAAATAAATTGAATAATGTGATAAATATCGTAAGAAACAACTACGTCTTACTCGACCACTATACAAAAACTTTATTACCTTCAATTAATATTAGTAAAGCCTTAAAAATATTTAAGCTAATATAGTTGCCTTATCAAAATAAATCTAAGTATCAGTCAAGCTTACAAAATAGTATTTATATAAAACACTTAGATATATATTCACATGATTCTACTTTACTTATAAAAATGTAGATTAAAAAAATAATTTCAATTAATTCTTTCAAGTGCCAATTATTTACAAAATTTGAATTATATTTATCATGTAGTTGGGGTAGATTAGATTTTTAAAAAATCAATTAAAATGGTACAAAAAAATGTTTAAAAAAACTTTGCTATGCTATAATGATGAAGGTGCTATGCTATATTTTTAATATTAAATAATCTTAAATTAAATACCAAAAAGCAATAATAATTGTAAATAACCATTAGATCATAGTAAAGCTTTCAAGTAAGATTTAATTAGAATTCTATCAAGGGACAATATTCTTGAGGTTCAATTAAAAAAAAAAAAAGTTTGTTATAATCTGCTCTAAACATAATAATATTTTTAAAAAGTACTAACTCTCATTGCAATAATAATCAATTAAAAATATGATTCTATTTTTAAATTTTTTTTCAGTTTTGTATATAGATTTTATTTATGAATTTTTTATTGTTAAAAGTGAATGTCAATCTGAATCTCGAAAGTGTGATATTTATTTATACATATATGATATAAAGACACAGTTTTTTTTGTTTTAATGATAAAAGAAATATTAAATTATTACGTTAAAATTATAAATTTTATTATGTTCAAATGTAATAATTCTTAGAAATAATGTTTATGGACCAACACAAGATTAACGTCAATTATATATACTTGGATTTGATGAACTAGGTATTAAAAACAACTGTCATAATTCAGAGGATAGTTCGACAAACAATTTGTAGCGTTCTTTTTTTAAAAAATCGCAGTTAAATGAGCGTTAAAAACCATAAAACCATAAATATAATATACGACAGAAAAGTTTCACTTAAAATTACCTGCAGAATCGCTGCACATAAATACCTACCTATAATGAAATGATGTTTTGTATGTAATAGATTAACTTGAGTAAAATTAATTTCAAAGTTTTCAAACCCAGTATAAAATGGCGCCAAAAACTTTTAAAAAGGCAAAGGACACACCAAGCCCAAAATTTTCAGTACTTTTTTTGACATATAAATTTCACTTACACATATATGATATCAAATATACATTTAAACAGTATTTTGGTCCCTATTAGGTTTTTAGATTATAATAAATATGTAAATCTTAGGCTTTCTAAGTTATAAACTTAACGCCTAAATGGTGATAGTATGCAAAGTAATAATTAGCGTTTTTTCCAATTTAATTATTAATCAATTCTAGGTTGTAAGAATTTTGCAATAATTCCATAATATAATTATGTATTTTGTAGTAAATAAATAAGAAGTATATAATAGCAAGATTTTACTTTTTAGTATACGAGAATTTCTTGCCAAATGCATGTTTATAATTCCTTGTAAAAAATATTTTATTTTTTAAATAAATATAGTTTTAAATAACGAGTAGAATATATTTAGGATTTCGTTCAGCTAAACATTCCAAATTTAAACGAATGTTAATTTTATTGATAAATAAATGTAATGTTTACATACTTAAAATAAAAAGAAAACGATCATTTTAGATTTCGCCTTTTTAGATATTTTTCGATTCTGTAGTATAAAAAAATATATAAAATTAAAAAAAAATAGCTCTTGGCGTACACATTCTTATGACTTCAGGACCACTCAAATTCTTGGACCACTCGCTGAATTAACACTTAATACTTGAGCACGCTATAATATAATACTATATAATACATATACACACATATAGGACTACCAAAGAGTTACAACTAATATGCAAATCTTACTGCATAGACTAGTTGTTATGCTTTCTATGCATTGAATTTTTAAAATAAATATATATTTCTACTAGATTTACAATTTTATAGGGTAATGCTTAGTTTTAAGACGCATAGGATTAAATGAGACAGGTTAATGTGATTTCTTTCCTAAATATATAAAATAATATATCATTCCATTTTATAATAATAATATTTTATATTACATGTGTTTTAATATCATTGTCTGGTTTTAATATGATTTCTTGCCTTCTCCGGCAGTAGTAATGAGATGATTATTCTGTAAGAACAACTTTCAATCTCAGTGGAACGCGATCGTGAAATGTCAGAAGTGATTTACTTTGATGTTGACTGTATTTAAAGGATGCATTAAAAATTGAGTAATTAATTTACGTAGGTTTTGAACATTTCACGGTCGATATACGAAGTAAGTTCTGTCAGAATAGCACTGTTGGTGAACATGTGAAATGACGCACTGTTCAGTCTTATGACTAGCAACACTGTCGAATATTAAATGTCAAGTCATTCAAACTTAAGTCATTTATAAATTGTGGTTGAAAGCTATAAAATAAATTAATTAATTGGTAATGTAATGAACCAGTTTGCATTAAGAAAAAAGTAAATAACACCCAAAGAGATATATCAGTATCTATGGGCATATAATACCTTAGAACTGTCTTATATATAAACTACGAAGTGACAAGTACAAGTTGAGATGAAATAAATAATTTAAAAGCTTTAGCACTATAATCATTAATACAATACATACATCATTAATAAATATTTCTTTAACTTGCTTGGCATTTTAGAACTGAAAATATGAATTTCATCATTTAATATTGAATATCTAAATAGCGTAGCGATAGATTCACTGCTTCGCTTTTAATTTTTATTTGTTTCGAAATTTTGAAGCATATGACAACACTGATGTGATCGATGCTTAAAATTTTGAAATATTAAATCAATGATGAAATTCATACACAGATTACAGTATTAAAATATAAGAAATTATTTTAATTGAATTTTCGATTTAAAAAAACATATGTAATCGAAACTCACTCTCATCGAGTTACATATTAATTTATAACAAAATAGAAAATAAAACTTGTCAAAACGATATTGTGCAATGACGTCTAATTCAGCCGAGGTGAGAGTGAGTTTCATGTTTTCAATTTAACCGCATGTCGCATATCTTCCGAAGGTGATATTGATGCCGTATGTATTCATTTTATTCATTCGAAATTTTTCTTCTTCCCTCTCTATCGCACTCGCTTGGAACGCACGCTTGGACTGCGGGGCTGCACACTAACAAACAAACACATATACACATGGTGACGGTACGTATTAATCCGACTAAATTTTTATCCCCATAACCAATTTTACGCATTTTGCTTTCGTTTCTCAAATTACTCGAACAATAGATTACTCCGAGGAGCAGGATGTTATAGAATTAGTGCCTAATATAATTTTGAATCCGGGATTTATGGAATCGGATCCCGTGCGACCGCGGGAGTCGTACGCAGCGTCGATCATCAAGTCGACGGAGTGTCCAGGGCCCGGGAAGCCGAGGCGTGTCTGATTCTCGTCTATACTGAACCTTAGAATATTCTATCTCACTGATTCGGGGTTATTGTCATGATTGTAAATGTTAACAACTGAGTGACGGCACGAGGTTCGATGGCTAATGGCAGTTACTTGGAAATGTCGCTTTTGTGCTCGAAACGACTCAATTATTTATCACAGATTAGAAAATAGTGGCTTGATGTTTGGCGACACGACAAAGGCTTAACTAAAATATAATTGCGGATTACTAAAGCAACAGAAACTAAACAAGCAATGATATAAATAATAAATGAGAGAATGGTCGATCCTATCATATGTCCGAATGCTGTGGAACACAATTGACCCAAGGGTAACGATGGACATATCAAACGCAACGTAAAGATTATTTTGTAATATTGAATTGGAGCGATAGAATATTCTATAGTTTGTAAAATTTAGCTATTGCGCTCGCCGTTTGGTCGATTTTAAAATGCAATAATTCATCTCTTTCAAAATGCAGACAAAGGTATCGTTTTAGACAAAATGTTATATATCATTTTTAGGTGAATATGAATAAAGTAAGGTGATGTCTGCATTTTGAAAAATATGATAAAGATAGCTCTAACTACTGAGAGAGATCACTTTTAGATTATAAGACGTTTGAGTGTTGGGGTTGCCATTGGTAAATGATATGTAGCAGTTTCTGCTCGGTTTAGTTTTACACATTTCTTTACAAGAACTAACGCTTGCATTTACTTTTGATAAAACTTTTTACACCGTTACGGCGTCTAAGGCTGACACTCGCTTTACCTTTCTTTATTAATGGCAAACCTAGCGCGATTGTAATTTTGAATAATATTGCTTACCGTTCAAAATGAATTGTTAATGTTGCTAGCTATAATAAATCGTAATTTATTATTTATTTTTGCAATATTGTATATGTATAATATTTTTGTAAAAAGATATCAAGTAATTAAGGATTTAAAAGACAAAGCATGGGTTATTTTTGTTTGCTATTGTGATTTTATACTGTGATTATTTTTCTTCATTTTAAACGATTAATATAAATGATGATATCCAAAGTTCGCTTAAATTTTATAAAATAGGTCTATGGAGACTGTTTCACGTATATCATATGAAGCTTAGGTTATATTAGAAAGTAGATATTTAATAGTGTAAGCACCGTGGGCTATTTGGACGCACATAAAAGCCCAGTGTATATTAGCCTAAGAAGCACAGCTTGTCGAGAGCTTCGCGATATTATCAATTGACAATATGGTAGTGAATAATTTAAAGCTGCATATAGAAATTAAGACACTTTAAGGCAATGATGCGTAAATATGCCGTAGCTGTAAAATATTATATTGATTTGTCATTTAAATAATGAAAGATAAAACGTTAATTAAAATTTGTACAGTGCATTATATGGTGTTTCACAAGGAGCAATGTTTGGACCTATTATTTTTCAAATTTACAACACTGATGATATAATTGTGTGTGATATAAAAATGATTGTACTATTTTGATACGTATTAAATGACGTTTTGTGTAATTTTTAAAAGAGAATATGAATGTTTGTGACAAATGAATATAATGAAAATAAATTGTATTAATTAAGTGTTAGAACAGATGGATTATAATGTTGTTAACGATTTAAAGAGGGGTTTATTTTTATATACGTCGTGTACGCATATCAAGAACGCCTTAGAATATAATATATATATGTAAATAATGTCTTCTTTTCCTAAAATCTTGGCGCCATCAGAACGTTATCTATCATATTTTAAAATGCTATATCGTTAACGTAATGAAATATTTTGAAATTCATACATATAAATATTTTTAATATGCATAGAATGGAACATTTTAAAATAAATCCAAGTAATATTTTTATTTATTATGTAGACGACTTGTTCTAATGGTGCGTTTCTACTTCGTTCTTCCCTTTCTATACTGCTCATTGCCTTTCTGTGTATTCACTACCTTACTATTATCACTGTAGATAGATTTGTGATTGATGCTTACAAAATTTATTACTAAAGATCAAATATAACCTCTATTTGTTCGCGTGAAATCGGCATATTATGGAGACTGTCTTAAACTTTTATGATTAGTAGAAAACAACTGGAGAACCTATGGTCTATTATGAGCAAATTCCATATAAAGTTTTGATGTTATGACGGAATTGGTAACATGAACCACACCAATGCATTCTCTATCCTATTTATCGATCATTCGAGAATTATTCGATATTCAAATGTAAAATTGAAAGCAACTTCTTTAGAAAACTAAAGTGAATCAATAAGTATGGCTCCCAAATATTATGCCTCATAGAAGCAAAACAACGTAAGGCAACCTTTTCTGTACTGTAAGTCGTGATTAATAGACCTTTTTTGATTTTTTTCATAATGGCATCAATCACTAATCGATATGGTATTCCTATACGCGTTGTGCTTGCTCTTGGAACGAATATACATAAGTCTGCAATTAACTGTCCGTCTCGCGTGATTTATATCGTGCTATGTCAATTATGTGTACTGTATGTGTTTGTATTTCACCTTGTGTGTGTGTGTGTGCACTGCTCCTTGAAACTGTTCCTTTTAACATAGCTTGTGTATATTTTGAATGTATGCGATATATAAATAACGGCTATAAGTTTTTATCAGTGAGCTTCTTGTAGCTTGGGTTTCATTAAAAGCGTTTTATTAAATAAGTTGTATGCGTTCTTGTGCACTCAGGTAAGTTATAACAAATCGCATTGAATATATCAACTAATATATTAATTAATGCTAGTAATATACTAGTATCTAGAACTTAAATAGCTTCCTTAAAATTTAACGATTTTCAGCTTTAATAAACAATCCCACAATGTCCATTTTTGCTTCCAGTAATTATACAATATGTTATTTATAATATATTCTCAATAATGTTAACGAAAAGGCAGGTGTTATAAATAGAGTAACTGTAATACACCACCGTTGGTCAATCAAGTCTCAATTTTGATCAGACGTTTCATTAGCAATATTATGTAATAATAATTTTATACGATCAGTTGTAACTTTGAATAAAGAAGTAACTTTCAAAAAAAAGAACATAATCGAACGTTGAAAGATCTTAAAATCATAAATTAGTGATAGTTGGGTTGTAATAGGCTATAGTCGTAGAAATGTACGCTAGCGTTAGTAACGGCACGTAGGGTTTAGTTAGCGAGAACTAAGACTGGGGTAGTGTTGGCTGGTATAAGAGGGCTCGTTTTGATTTAAGGACGAAGGATACCCCGTTTTAATATATATTTACTAAACTTAATCAGTTTTTATTTTGTAAATTCGGGAAAGGTTATCGTAATTTATCTTTGAGTTGGATAACGTTTGAAAGTCTTCAAATATTACCTATAAATACCACTGTGTCATAGTAATTTGTTTTGTTTGTGCTTTACTAAACTAGCCAGCTTGCTTATTAGCTTATTAATAAATTTTATGATCATGACAAATATTGCAATATTTTTTAATACATAAATATGTTGTTTATTTTATATATTGAATTAATTTTGTTAGTTTGGAAATATTAATTCGAATAGACTACAGTCTGTGTTTTAAATATAATATTAAATATGCATCTCGATTGACTTGTTCGTTGTGTTACATACATTTTATTCATTTTAAATTATTTATTGTACTCATTATTAAATGTAAACTCAAATATAATAAACTATAATATAATATCAATAGAAATCATATAACATGGCGGACTCTATGTAGCCATATTATAAAATTATCGGCGCTTGTATTTGCAACTATGATATCACGTTATTTTATTTTGAAAAAACATATTACTAATTATATATTTAAATTAATTTATTGCATGCTGTTAATTCTGTTTTTATGGTATTATAATAAAAGACATTATACATTATATTGTTTTAAAAGCCTTTACATTATTTAGTACATTTATTCATCGTAATATTTATTAGAAATACACATTAGGCTGTCTCGTTTGTGTAATTGCAGTTTAATTTTCGGTGTTGCCATTGCATGCGAATATATTATAGGTACGTTCACGATTAGATTTATTTAAAAAAATATGATTGTCATTCAACTATTTGATTATTGATTTAAGAAAATGGGTTTATTAGTACACATGTTTTGTTATAGATTATATTTTAATTAATAATCAAATTAATTATATAAAATCTGTATTATATTTTTTTAACATTCGTATGATGTTAAATTTACGGAGCCATTGTAAAAATGTTGTCTATACCTAAGCTTATATTGTCACCAAAATCATGTTAAATATAAATATATAAATCATTTACTTTATATTAAAGTAACATTAGATAAATATCGCCTTTTATAAGCACGTCCATATTATATGGCAGCGAATGGATTATTTTGCCAATGTGTGTATGAATAAGTGTATGTTACCAAAATGTCGGCATGTAAGAACTTATTATTTGCAAAAATCATCACGTGCGAACTTACACAGATAAAAATAAACCCTTTATTAAAAACTTTTTTCTTAAATTTAACGGTATTAACCCTTCTGCCAGACGTTCGTTTCTTCCCATATAAATAGTACAATTGAATGTTTAATAAATCATTTGAATCTTGATATTTATTTGTCGATATAACAATGTATTATAAAAATCTGTGTCGTTATCGCAATTACTGATTTTTTGCAATTAATTAGCTCTAGCAATACCAAAGTCGGCGATTTTTTTATTGGCAATATTTTTCTATTGTAAGTAATTTTAAGTATACTCTAATGTTTCGGGTCTGAAGGGAAAGGCAGATTTTTTTAAATACCTTGATTGTGAATTTGGTAATGTGATTGTTTGAGCCTTTTTACGTCTTAAATAAAGTCATGTAAAATCATATTTCGCTGTTAGAAATTTCATGACCAAGAGACAAGATTATTTCGTATATTGTGTTGATTTAAAATGGGATTAAGTGCAACCACCGTTACTACTAATGTATTGACTAATAGACAAGAAAACAATCTCACAATAAAATAATGAGAACATACCCGGACAAAAAAAAAAATGTAACATTTGTCCTTTTCCTGCCGACGGTACTTTTTTTCTGACGTCATAAGTCAAACGTCTTAAATCGTTTTCTTGTCTATGCATAAAACGAATAAGGCCCTAACTGTACAACCAATAAATTGGTCTCTATTTGAAAAATAACTAGTATTATATTTTCTGTCTTTCTACTTCCGATCGTCCTATCCTAAGTATAAATATCCAAAACAGTATGCAACTATAGTTTGAAACAAAACGCTTTACATGTTATAAAGTATAAATAAGATATATAGATATATGATCACGGTTCCACAAAATTATCTTCGCATAAGAGTTCACTGCTGGTAGGTTGCGCGCAATCTGATTTGACTGGTTTGAAGTCCTGTATAGAGAAGAATAAAAACAAAGAAATAAATACGTAATTAAAACCGCACACTGTGTATCTGTAGCCTATGTTCGTTCGGCTTTTGTTTCTAATAACAATTTGCACAGCTGATCGTGATTATATTATATCTGACCGGAATTAAATTGCACGTATTGAAAAGGTGCAACAATATTCTTAAATACATTCTTTGGATTAGTCCTGTATTCCTATTGTATCAGTTTTACATAAGGTCATTTTTCTTTTATTGAAACAATAATAAATGAGAATCAAATTGTGTACAAAGTAAAATACACGTTTACGCATCAATAATAAGATTCAATTTTGTATAGAGTATTTGTTTGTTTCCAAAAGTTATCCGTTTATGATCTCGTTGCAGTGAACTTAAGCTTTCCAACAGATGAATGTGTTTGCACGTTGTTATAATTTCTTGTCATCATATCTATGACAGACTGAAATAATGTGATTCAATACAAAAACAAAATCAATCGTATCATTTTATTTCGATTATTGGTGATATAAAGAATCTCATTCCAAATTTAAAATGTGCAATATTTTCATTTTTTTTATTTACGACCAGCAAAATATATCTTTTTTTTTTAATTTATGATATTTCGAATTCCTAAGAGCCTAAGATTTGATAAAGAATATTATTTTGCTGGTATTAAATTATTTTTATATAAAATTGTGATGATCGATGATACAATAGTGTTACCTGTTGTTGTGATGTTGGAAATCATTCCCATTAAAATACATTTTACACAAATATATTGTTTTATTTTCTGTCACACCCGTATTTCAATTAAAAATATAATACAAAAATCAACGTTCATTTACATAGAGATGAATTAGCTTTACAATTTTACAATAATCAAAACAAAATTTAAACCTGTGGAGTTATTCTTTAAGAATAATCTAGTAACAAATAACTCAAACATAAAATGTCAAAAAAGGAGACATAGCTAACAAATCTAGTCAAAATTACATTTATAGTCTGGTCAAAATTTAGGACCTTGCATATTTTTTTTGTTTATGTAATTTTCAGCCCCTTGAAAATTTATACGCGTTAAATTAAGTACTGAATAAAGCTGTAATAATATTAAATTCAGTATTCACTGTATGAGGCAGTGTTTTTCTCAATGATGCTGCAGTTACAAAAAATAAAAAACGATGAGAAAAACGGCAAATTAACAATCTTTTGGTAATAGTCGAAACACATCGATTGACGTGTCGTTGAAGACGAAAAGGTCTTTGAAGTACTTTCCTTATGAATCGTTGCTGCTCATTTCTGACTCCTGAAAAATAACGCTGGGCAATTAATTGTAAAAATTGATTATACGACTGAATTTTAATAATAGATAAATTCAATGTTTGAGTTGTGCTAAGTAAAAAGAGTTTCTCTAGGAAGACTTTCATTGTGATATTTAGGTAATTTGGCCATTAGGAAAGGAAAGGCTAGGAAAACTAGCAAAATCGCTGTGAAATTAAGCTTTGTGCAAGGTTGTTCTGTTAGGTTACCATCATCATATATTCTACCGCCAAAATATATCATTTTTTTCCGATTTAAAAGATGGCTGAGCGAGTCAGGTATAGAGAGATGGTGATTAATATCGTTCAAGGTAAGTAAGGCATTGATTTAAGAGATGTCTAATATTTCTTGTAACCCATTATAGCTTGAGGTATCAGTGCCCATAGATACGCTGGTAACGATGCATATTTTATTGCCAATTGGAAATAGCGAGATTACTTGCTCCCAATCGAGGACTGGAAGATTTAAATTACTTTCACAGTATAATGTCATACAGTATTGTGCGGTGGATCAATGCAGTCACTATCCATACTATATTTGTGCTACAGAAGAGGGCTATTCGCGCGATCGTTAACCAAGGAAGTGGAACTAAAGAATCATTAAGTAATTTGCGTTTTAGTCGAGTTTTGAGTCTAAGTGACTGTAGACTATAGGACCCTGTACTGAGCTGGCAGTACAAGTTCTACAGTATTCATTAGCACTAATATTAGATTCCGTCCATACTAAATATGAACATACATCAGTTAATAATAAAAACTAATTTTCGTAAGAATAAGGTCAATGACCATATTAATGGTTCAGGGAAGTCTTATTGTATTTAAATTAGTTATGAACGCGTTAACTGCTTTAGAGGTTAGCCAAATCAATGACTTGTGTATTTGCACTTAATGTTTATATCAAGCAATTAAAAATTTAGCAAACTATACAAGAAATACGTCCTAACTTTTCATGGAAATTTAAATTAGATGAGATATCTGCTAATGTTAAACCAAGTATTTTTTTATTGTGGGGAGGTAGCTAGTAAATCACGTACATGTGATATTATGTTTAGATGGGATAAGAATGGTGTTAGAAGAAGCAATGGAACACTACCATTATTTTTATACTTTTATATTACTGCTACTAAACTGTGAGCTACTAAAGTTGGATTGGTGGTCTTGTCAGAGACGAAACACGTCAGATGGGGTAAAATCTTAGCAGAGGCTTTTGTCCAGCTGTGGACGTCTATATGATGATTACGATGGTAAGGTCTGAGTGGACAAAACATCAATACTTTGTACTGTGTATGGTGAGTGAGCCAATGTAAGACATGGTGGTGCATTGATAAGTGTTTCATCTTTGCTATATCAAGACGAGTAAGGGTAAAGACTCACCATAAGTTTTCCAATTTGCTCGTCAGCCTTAAAAATAAATAAAAAAAACATTCGTTTAATATTTAAACATTAGATACACTTCTAAATTTTAGTAGCAATATTTGGTGCTCTTCTCCGATTTATTGAAAATTGTACTAGAGTATAAAAAATGTGGCAGAATTATATAATACCTTCAAGTCAAGATTCCTCAAGGCTTCTTCCAGCGCCATCAAACCGGGGTCATCGGGAGAGAACACGCGGCACTCCTCCTCGAAGAAGCGCTCCATCTTCAGTTTCAATTCCTCATTGTATCGATATCGCTTCAGGTAAGACTCTTCGATGACTTCTGATTGTGTATCTTGAAAACTAGTAACACGAATTCCTCACTTAACGGAATATAATTAAATGTTTTATTACTTCAAACATCTATATAATATAAATTGTACAACTATTTAGACGAAATCCGTTATGATAATAACATAAGCTTACTGGTCGACCTGGTCGAGTGCTTGGCGCAGAGCCTGAGGCCTTAGGTTAGCCTTGGCTCAGACGATGTTTTAGTAGCAACCCGGAATTATTAATGGCAGTGACTCAAAAAAGAAATAATCGGTCTGAATTTATAATCATTGATTAAGATTAATGTTATCTAACCACTAGACCGTCTCGGCTCTTCGGAGTATAAATAATTAACTTCAATTTATAACCTATTCAAAGAGTCCAGGAACTCCGGAGAAAAAGCATCGAGAGCGTTCCTCATGTGCACCCACGGATCACTTAAACTTCTGTTTTTAAACTGAAACAAAACATAAATTAATAGTACTTAGGTTATAACAGAGGATCTTCAGAGAAAAGTTTGATAAAATTTTAAATTAACATGGTTATTTTTATTATTAAAGTTATTGTTCACGAGAACAAGACATTCGTAGATAATGTCGAAATATCGAGCTCCACCGAACAAAAATGAAAAACATGGTATCCCGAAATGAATAACTTTAATAACGTTTGATAAAAACTAGTATAGACAGTCTTTATTATTTTATTACTACAAAGTACGAAATCCAATGTCCTCCAAACTAAACCTTAAGCTTCTGTAGCTTGAAAGTCACGAGCCGGCGCAAAAGATTTCTTTTTTGGTATCTATAATTTTAAAGGGTAATTATTAGTTAAAGAGAGATGAGAAAGACGGGGCGAGGGCCCGATTCTTTTTATATGCACCGGGGCCCTTCCTCACTTAACTTCGCCACTGGCGAAATCTGTCTATTATGGAAGTTAATTGTAAACTGTAGATAATATTAATGTAAGTTCTTATAAGGATATAGCTATAATGTTACAAGCTTTTAGTGTACTTCATCTGTTAAGTTGTAACTAAATCCACTGAACCTGCTGACAATAGTCGTCATTAAAATTTATGTTAAATACAAAATCACCTCCAAAAAAAAAACTTAAAAATTAGGATGAACAACTTGTATGTATTGGATGCTTCAAAGTATATCATAACATGAATCAGTTTTACTTCAAAAGATAATAACATGAAGCTTCATAATTAACTTACTCTTCTGTATCTACCGTAGTCGATCTCCGAATCTGTCATAGCTCGAGACAATGCTGGGCTCGAGTCGGAGCTGACCGTCTTGGCGTCGAACTCGTCTATACTGACAGAAGGTATGCCGTCACTCTCCGCAGCATCCTCCGGCTCGCTCCAGATGTACGGAGTAACTATCACATCTTCAGGAATGTCGAGTTCATTGACCATTTGTGTTCTAGTCTTTGGTACTGTCTCAAGAACCGAGCGAAACATATCCATATTTATTATTGTAGTCGTGAAAGCTGATAAATATCGGTCAAATATTTATTCATTATGAGTTTTCCTCAATTATGTTTGTTTAGGTAAATTCTTAATAAATTATAGGTGTTACCTGGAATTCAAATTAATAAAATATATACAAAATATAATTATTGTTTACGTGGGAGTAGTATTCATATCTTTCTATCTAGTCATTATAGGTATCTTAGTTAAGAATAATAACAGTTGTAATTTTGCGAACATAACGGCTGTTATGTGTTGTCATTCTATGGAGTCTTTTACGCTCCTCATTAGATGACTTATAATTATTTAAGAACTAACACACCCAGCGTGCCTGTAGTTACGTCAGACATTGAATTATATTATGCCAAACATTATGTTTAGCTAAAAGTCTTCGTAAAACATTTAATAATACCTGTTGACTTCCACGCAGGATATATTAATTAAAATAATTGTATTAACTAACATGACTTTGTATTTTTTAAATCCTGAAAAAGAGTAACTACTGAGTTTCTTGCCGGTTCTTCACGGTAGAATCTACTTTCCGAACCGGTGGTAGCTTCACTTAATTGTTAATTGATGATTCAAAAGTGCTTGTAAAAGCCCACTTGAATAAAGTTTATTTTGATTTTGAATATACATAATAGAACAAATCTCAAGTGATGCGCGTTCAGCGATCTTTTTTTAAATATAAATAAAAGATACGCAAAGATATACAAAAATATGTACATGGAGTATTCTTTATAGGTTTTTTTTTTTTTAATTCGACAGATTCCGACGTCGATCTGTCTGTGTGTGATTCGTCGTATCTGTCGAAACATTCAGACTTATTGTCTTACGTGATTGCATGTGCTGAGTTGTGCGCTATGACAGCTACAAAATATATTACATTCCGAATTTGAAGTAATCCTAGGGAGATCATCAGATTGGGCCGACTATACTAATATACTGAGTACTATTTGTAATACAAAAATACCATCATGTTCGACAAAGGCATCCTCGCCTCTTAAGTAAGTACAGATGTACTTACTCCTCAGTTGTGCGCGTTAATACAAATCCTGCGTATGCTTCGCTTTTCGCTTCGTTCGAAAAGTAAAGTAGTTCATAAAAACTTCTTCATAATTTCCGAAATCTAACTGACCGTCTTCGAAACAAATACTTGTTTTGTTTACTAGACGCAATTGATACAATATAACGCACTCCCATTGCTGTTTTACCCGTAAATCATTCATCTACCGCTAAAGGTCCCTTCAAATGGAATAGGGTATTGTTTAAATTAATACTTCAAAATGTTGTATATCCCCATAAAAAGCCACAAAAATATATTTTGGCCAAATAAATACGTTTTCCTGCCCGAAAATTAAATTAAAATGTAAACCCTTTTATTCCTTCCATTTAATTCCATCATAATATATATTTCACCAACGAAAATACCTTATTACTAGGATACAAAAACATGATTTACAACTAAAACTAGCGGGCCGTCCCGGCTTCGCACGGATTGACATAAGTTTTATTTACATTTTACCTTTTAATTACATCTTTTGTTTCTTTTTTGGGGCATATTTAACAATTGTCGTTCTATTTCAACTCATTTACAAAAAAATCTTAATAAATTAGATACTTTAACCTTCCTTATGAATCCGTTCAGGAGTTTTGGAGTTAATCGCGAACATACGGGGTTTGTTTTATAATATGCAGTGATAATGATTTAGCACACCGGATCGCACTAGTAAAGCACTGGATGCATCAACCTGTTTAAGAGTGGGCGTCGGGTTAAATAGCAGGTCACTCACGATGCTACGAGTTGTAACCGCTTCATACCGATACCGGCATCGGATTAAAGTAGATTCAAGACCCTAAACACAAATATTTGCGCACTAAAACTAACTGAGCCCCTACTATAACGTTTGCTCGAGCATTGTTTATAAAAGTAAAAAACAAAATCGACCTCCTTATTTTTATATACACCTTTTATATTATATATTTTGTCTGTACACTCTGAATGTCATTTAACTAAACCGCTGGACGGAGTATAGTGTTTGTATTGTGGGTGGATTTGGATTGGTTCAGTAGCGATATTTGGACTCAATAAATCATAAAAAAGAAAATCATCCAGGCCTCACTCGGGCCTAACACGAGTTACAAACTAAGTATTTAGGACTCTTCCTTCATCATACGGTAAAGACAGCCCCGCAAGTACAATCAATATTCTGTTGCAAAAGATGGATTAACGCTATTGGGAACTCACTTTAAAAGACTGATGTGTCCTTAGTATCTCGCAATAATAAATACATTATCTAATTTTTAGATCGTAGACATTCATTTACTACCTACTTATACATACAGTACTTAATTTTATTGTGATTAAGGAGCGGCAATCAACCATAGGCCTAGGGCAGGCAAGGTTAAACCGTTTGCGAGACATATTAATTCACAATTTTATAATCTAATACATATTAAAAAGTTCAGCCTCATTTATATAACGTTATAGACACGGATTATCGAATCCTTAGTAAGTAATGATTATAGTAATGTCACCTTTATCTGAATGTAGTCACTAAACTACTTATGTAAAAATGAATATGCTCAACTGTTACAACACTAAACAATCACCAAAAATCTTGCTCATCACTTCACTTGCTTTCAAAAACACAAGAAATTTTAGGTAAAAACGCGTCAAAGATCACGTAGTCGATGTCCAAATAAAATAAAGCTTCGCCAAGTGACGGTGCCACTGCCGCTTGGTCGATAGCTTACGTGAGCACCAACACGCGAAGTAAAGTAGGTTTCTTCGAATAATATGAAGTCACATCAGATATATTTAATTTACACAGACGCTTTTATTGATCATTCAATCTTAACATTATTATAACTGCGTAGTTTGGATGAATGTTTTTTAACCCAAACGCACCTGGACGATTGAACGAATCCTAGAGTAATAACTTTGGCACAGATGTGCATAGATTATGTATTTACGACCCCTCTGTCCTCCCCTCATATATAAAGAAAGTTAAACATTTTTATTTATATTCATATATTGTTATATCATAAACGTTTTACCCCTTAATTACTGCTGTGAAAATTTTCAATATTTTTGTGTTCTTTTTAAAAGCTGCGAGCAAAAATCAATATATAAGATTAAATATTTTAATCAATTTTTAGTTCTACAATAATGACGTCATTATCGTTTTTCTGTTAACTTTCATCTCTGGATAACATCAAACATCGGTTGGTAGTCTTCCACTTCTTTATAAATTTAACCTTATTTAATATGTATTAGCATGGCTATACTTTCATTTATACTCGATATAGTTCGATCTAGAATCTTATAACTGAAATATTTTAAATTAGTTTATGTCATTGGTTTAGCGGTGATAATAACAACTAATGCCTGATACTAGTTTCACTAGTAAACAGAAAACTGATCAATTGATAGAAAATGCTGACGCAAACAAGTGCAAATATTTTCGTTTTATTATTTTGTTTGTCTTTTTTCCAATGCTACTGCCTTATTTTTTAATTTTGAAAATATTTACACTTCGCACAGATGTAAATTTACATATTTCTAATGGCATTGGCTGGCACAGTCCTTATAAAAAAACCGTAAAAACGTTCTTAAGATTTCTGAAAACATTTATTTACCTTTCAGTAAGAACCTTCTTCAAAGTTTAAAAATACTTTAAAAAGAAGAATGAAATCTATAAAGTCCTTTTTAAGTAACGACGTGACAAGGGAAACAGGGGTTCTATTATTGGGTAAAATAAATCACCAATATATCCAAATATCAATTATTTAATGTTATTCAAAAAATTATAATTTGTTTTGTGTCATTCAATATTTATATTCATACCATTGAACTTACTTTCAAACAGCCATTCGTGATTCATTAACATTAATATATAGTCTTTAAACGTTTAAATAAATAAACTAAACGAAGTCGTTAAATTCTAATTAGCAAACATTGTTCTATTCATACTTCAAAATACGCATTACTTGTAACACATGAAAACTTATTCACTGATGATCTCAGTCAGTATTTTCAAGTTTTAAGAAAATAATGAAGGCAATTAAAAAAAAAAGAACGAATGTACAAAACAATGACCACTAATATTCAGCCAAGAATATTCTCCCATCAAAATATTAGCTATTGTGTCCTACATAGTTTATACTCATAATGAATGTGTCTAGTCTGGCATATTCTAGCTAACATACTTAGAGACAAACATTGTGCTGTTCCACGAAACACGCCGTTACAATGTAAAGATCGGATGTGTCGGATAAAAGACATGGTTCTTTAAGCACTTCACCATCATTCAACACTAGTAATCGAACTATAATTAAAAAATGTAAGCGACATGGATTACGGGCCTAGCTGACGATGTAAAAAGTCATGCGCTATTTTGACCTCCCAACTCTGAACACAAGGGGTAAATTGACGACGATGACTCCATGGTCGAGTGGTGTGTACACCGGTTTTCATGGGTACGCCACTCTGCGGTCCCGGGTTCAATTCCTGGCCGAGTCGATGTAGATTACCATTACTTTTGTATGTTGTCTTGGGTCTGGGTGTTTGTGGTACCGTCGTTACTTCTGATGTCCATAACACAAGTGCTTCAGCTACTTACATTGGGATCAGAGTAATGTATGTGATGTTGTCTCATATTAAAAAAAAATTCTAATTCCATAATTGTGTTGGGGTAAATATAGTCTAAGGAAAGACAAATTCATAAATTTTTAATATTCGGAAGAAGGGCTTAGTTGACTTTATCTGTGATTTGTTTTATACCCATTCGCTGCTCCGCCTTGAAGAAAAACGTCTTAAAAACACGTCGGAAACATCGTTTGATGCTGAAGTAAAAATCACAAGTGACGAACTAAAAATATACTTGGTAGTAGTTCAAATTAGTTTGACCAAAATGTACGAGCCAATATATATCTTAAGTACTTCACTTGTATTAAAAAAGCCTACATGTAGCAACTAGACTGCATGTTCAAATTACGGGCAAGCACCACTAAATTTTCAGGTGCTTAATTTGTTTATTTAATTTGTTAATTATAATTCACCTACTGGTTGATAGTCATAGGTAACCGATCAGAAAGTTGGGATTCACCATGCCCCTAAAGAAATGTATTTTTATTCCTCATAATGATTAAAATATTTAAATATCTAAGTATTACGTCATCCCTTTGGGTTTTTTTAGCGATTTGATGCGTAATGAATTTTCATTTTTATAATATGTCATGTTTAATTTTTTTTTTGTATTAATCGGCGAATTTTTTAATAAATTATTGACATAAGAATTAACAAGATTAAATGCTTAAATATATATAAATACAAATATTAACTAAAACTAGTTACTGTATAAATCTTGACCGCGTGGAATGGTGGCAAGAATGCTAGCACCATTTCCCCGTTGAATCGCAATTCCGATCCTCTGGGCAAAAAACGAACCAGCCTGTCACCAGTGGAGGCAATGAGGCGAGGTGTTATACATGTTTAAATAAATATTATGTGATAAATAGAAAATGGGGAAAGAGAATTGTTTTATTAGATGCTTTATCATGTACATTTTAAAAGTTAAGCTTTCTGAGATTACTATTATTTTATATATGCAAGATAATAATATGACGTTATTTCTGTCCGTTCCAATTAAGCGTAAGCCCTTAGCTAAGAGTAGCATTGAACTTGCGACTTTCTTATCGGTAGTTACATAACCGTATAGAGTCGTAATACAACGCGCGATGTCAATATAGGTTTATATAGCTAGGATTATATATAGAGACTGTGTCGTTTGTTGAATGGTTAGAGTTTAAAGGAGTTGATTCTGAGGATTAAAACACTAAGTAGTGCTTAAACAAAAAAATAGAATTTTCTAATCTCAAATATTTTGTGCCACAGAAAACACAAAAAGGCGAGTTACTTCTTACTTCGCGTGAACAACAATATCTTTTACCTGTATCTTTTTTTTATGTGATAAGTGGCAAACGAGCAGGAGGCTCACCTGATGGAAAGTGAGTACTGACTACCAAAGCTCATGGACATCGGCAGCACCAGGGGGCTAGCAGGTGCGTTGCCGGCCTTTAAAGAAGGAGTACGCTCTACGCTCTTCTCTTGAAGGTTCCCATGTCGTATCGGTTCGGAAAAACCGCTGGCGAAAGCTGGTTCCACAAAGTGGTTGTGCGAGGCAGAAATTTTACAATCTATCCTATCTTCCTGTATGTTTGCACACACAATTATTTGCACAAATTATGTCACGTGGAATTGGCTAGTCTCAGTTAAGAATGGCTTTCGTGGCCAAAATCAGTCAGGATATTATCATTTTATCTGTTTGTGAAGGTATTATTCCAATGCTCTTGTAAGTATATGTAATTATGTATAATAGATTGCCACCCATAGATGTCCAGGTTGCGAGACCTGGGCACCGTGCAATAAGGGGCTTTCAGACTTCAGACACTTTATTTAAAAACTCTCTTTTATATTGCCAAAATAAGTGAAGCATAGGGCGCTTCTTGTGGTTAAAATTGGGACGATATTTGCACCGAAAACGAGATAAACACAATTCTCAGCTATACTAGTCTATTCTATTTATTTAAATCTACGGAACACTATCGTGATCATTGAAACGCCCTTTACTTTTCACATATGTACGCACATAATGATATTAATCTTATCGCATCGTATAATAAATAAAAATGTATTATACAAAGAGAGAAAATCGATAAAGTATTTAAATATCACCGAATATCATTTTAATACATAGGTGTAACCTTTAATTGAATGAATTTATACCTAACAATATGAGAATGAAACACGCAAATATTTTTATTTTTATTATCGTAGACTTTATTAGATTCTACATTTTGATACAAGGGGTTTCTCTTGTATCAAAACCGAAATCTGCAAATTAGCAATCAATATTCAAGGACAATCCTTATATATCTTTATAATCGATAATTAGTATAGCTACTTATTACGTTTACATAATTGGGCTGCATTACAGATACAGAATGTTATGACGTAAAATATTATCTGGCCGCAAACTACACGTTCGTATTGACGTTCCCCGCTCTCAATAAAAATAATGGCATAGTGCCCGAAATTACTTCAGTAGTGCACGCGATCGTCTTCCGATATCTCGCATTCCGTCTGAGCGAACCGCTGTCCGTATTAACGTCTAGAAAAGACCGCTTTATGTTCTCATAATTATACTGTAGAATACAAAGTGATAAAGTTCTATAATAATTCTTGTTATTTGACACTTACACTTGTGTCGAAATACAAGTATCGTTTGGTTATAAAAGTGCGATGCCATTTCTAATGTTCTCGTAGTTCTTAGGATTTCATATTACCGACACAAACTGCGCAGCGCAGCGCATACGCTCAAGTGAGACGATATATCTCGTATTCCATAAGTTTCCACAAAATCAGCTGATAGCATTGCATCGTCGTTACTCGGAGTATCGGCTCGGCGCTCGAGCGGCTTGTCACAGTCACAGTCGCCAGTCAGTCATGCCGCGATAGTGAACGCAGATGGATGTGTTAAACGGTCCGTCGCTGCGGTTACGCGGCGGCGTCAATAGCAACTGTGAAAATAAAAAACATGAATTGAATCTGTGCACCAGTGTCATGTCGCCGGAGACGCAGCGGCTCCTGCCTCCGACTACAGAGACTATAATGACGAAGCCGTTCCCTATAAGAGGTAAAATAGTGTTCGTGAATGGTTCAATCTTTGGTTCCTAAAATAATAATACAAGTGTTCCCGTCGCGTTGGTTCGTTTCGTAGAAACTGAAGAATACGTTCATAAATCGATACTAATCGCATTATCTGTTTTTTTTTTATTCATAATCGTGGGTTTTGTCATTCTTTTACGTCTGGACCTTCGGTAAGGAGATTCTTTTATTAAATAATGATAACGATACATACTATTTTAGAATATCAAAATCGTTAGAGGTTAGAAAACGGAGAAATAACAATCGTGTATATCAAACTCTTTAAAATGTTATTCTTTCTAAACATTTATAGCTAACATGAGTTACTGAAAATTAATATCACTTTTTAATATCATTTTAGTACCTCTCTAATCAGTTAATTCACTGATTTCGCTATGTATGGTTCATTAATGGCATTCATACGTATTTTACTCCATTCATAAATATATTAACAACACACTGTTACATAATGTTGGTATGTATTATGTACTTCTCATTTGTCATATTAATATGTTACGATTGTTATTATAAAAAAAATTAAATACACAGAGGTTGGCAATTTTTTTTCTGGCACTAATTCGAAACACGGCTTTGTATACAAAATGTAAAATATATAAATAGTATTTTTGGTGGTGTTACTAATTTAATATAAAATCGTACAAATAAAAATAAGGTTTTCAATATTTTGATTAGTACTTATGCACATATTGTTTTTAAAACAATAAGCGTTTGTGATTTGCGATGAAATATTCGTTTAATTTTAAAAGATGTGTTATATTGACCTCTTTGGTTAAAAATTAAATGTATAAAATTTAAGATTTAAATTCAATTTAAGAACAAACAGAGACACGCGTATTTAAATAATGTACATTTTATTGCTCTCATTAAAAAAAAGCCTTCAACCTTCAAGCAAGGCTTCATGACCTACTCGCTCCGCGTGTTACATAACATAATACCTCACTTGCTGCATTTTATCACATTTTTTTTACTCGTTTAATATCTCAATGGTACAAGCGATCTGAACAATATAATATAATACTAAACTAACGGCCCGTCCCGTTAAAAGGTAAAATAATTATTATTGACAAATTTTACATTAACTTTTATTAAGTTGTAAAATGTCGTTATAATTTTAAAACGGTTCGAATTATAAAGTGAAAAAGGAAATATATCTACACTACACAAAATCTTTCAAATTAATATTTTATTTATTTTGATAGGAATTTAACTTAATATGACTTTCCTGAACATATGTATTATGGAGATCAACAGACCGCTCGTATTGTGTATTTGGTATTGTTTTGTCAGCATATATAAATATAATACGGATTCATATTAAATATGAAGGTTAGCTATATCCCGTGACTTGGTTCGTGTCTCAATTTGTTGAATGGACTCGCGCGTCACCTATTGTGAATTGGTTGTACTAATTTAGAAACCTTGGCATGCACACAACTCACTAAAGTTTTATCGAAATATATATAGGTATACATGATTCATTTTGTAGTGATAACAAATACAAAATGTCCATATATTTTTTTTACAATTTATATTGTTGAGACTGTTGAACTAAGGAACTACATAAAGTCTTTGCAATTAAAGTGAAGTAAAGATTCTGAAGGGCTTAGAAAAGCTTATTACTTTTTGTTAGATAACTAGTTAGTTATCTAACAAAAAGTATTGCTGTCTAGTTATACAGTATCATAAACTATGTACGTTTGTTTGTACGATAGAAAAAATTAAATAGATTTTTTTTTTTACCAAATTCAGTAGATTTTTAATCTTTTTTAACCACCCATCCATGCTATAAATATAAATAAACAGCATGTAAATTTCCCACTGCTGGGATAAGGCCTCCTCTTCCATTAAGGAAAAGAGAGTTTAGAACATATTCCACCACGCTGTTCCAATGCGGGTTGGTGGAATGCACATGTGGCAGAATTTCAATGAAATTAGACACACGCAGGTTTCCTCACGATGTTTTCCTTCACCGCCGAGGACGAGATGAATTATAAACACAAATTAGCACATATATATATCGTGGTGCCTGTCTGGATTTGAACCCGCAATCATCGCGTTCTAACTATTGGGCCATTTCAGCTCTACTTATAATAATAATATAATTAATTGAGAAAGATTTAATCGTTGTTCGTACGCAATATTTATTACCTAAAGTCTTTTAGTAAACGATTTAACGATTATAAATATAACAAAAAAAATATTAACTTATAAAAAATATTGATTTAAGCACAAATTGAGCTATTGCAGAGGTCCCATATGTCAGACAAACGACGGACCTCGCCTTAAGTGTTGTATGAGAGATTTCAGCAATCACAGATAATAAAACAAATTTACAATGTGCAACTTTGTAGTTTCTTTTGTCACTTCTATTTTAAAAATATAGAGCATATAAACATTTTGTTACTTAATACGTTATAATAAATTACGTCGACGGCATTTGCAATAACCATAAAGATTATTTAATTGCTTACTGTCTTATAGTTATCATTCATGATATCTGAATATTTTTTGTCTTCAGTGTTTTATGACATTACTTTTAGTTATACGATTCTGTATATAAATAACTCGTCAAATTTCGACTTACGGTAATACGCGAATTTGATACTTGCATCCTATTAATTTTATAAATCTTTCATCTCAAAATCGCAAAACACGTTTGTGTTATACGGTGTTTTTTTTACAGAATACCTGGACTGTAGTCTGTAGAGTATATTGTTTATTAAAACAAATTTGAAGCAAAGCATACGATATTGAAGTAGATCAGAAAGTGGTAATGCAATTATTTATAATAATTATAATATTTATAGTAGATCAAAGTAAACTCAACAAACCTGTTTTCAACATTTTACAAGTGAGGTATAAAATGATTTCTAACAGACTGCTAATGTTGGAACAATTATGTAGTTGTAATTCTCGTTCCAAAAATCAAATACAAAATATACTTTATTCAAGTAATTTTATAAGCACTTTTGAATCATCATATATAAAAACTTTTTTATATTAAATAAAGCTACCACCGGTTCGGAAAGTAGATTCTACCGAGAAGAACCTGCAAGAATCTCAGTAGTTACTCTTTTTCAACATTTACGTTTAAGCTATAATTACTCGCTGAGATATAAATAAAACAATAATACCAAAACCATGTAAAAATGTAGGTTATTATGTACATAGTTACGCTTTGTTAATAAATGTATTAAATACTTTAGCGATACAGATAATAATAATACAGTCTCGTCAGACTTGTCATATATTTTCATAATCTGTGTTTATTTTTACAATACAATATAACCATTTTAATTCATTTGTCAATGTTCAATTTAGACATTTTTTTCTTCCGTTTATTTTAAGAATTTAGGTAAAACACAGCAGAATTAATAATGTCCTTCTTTCTGTAGTAAACTTTGGTATCCAGTAACGAGTAGGGCAGGGGTGAGAGAGGACGAAGGGCGAGGGGATGTTCCCCTATCTTCTGATAACTCTCCCGTTGCAAGGCTATTATCCTGGGTGTTTCCTTTCTACGGTTGTACCATCATTTATGTTATAAAAAACAACTGAAGGTGAATTATAAACAAAATAACTTGATATGTGTTACAAAATACTATGTAATTAATATATTGCTATGTAATAATTATATTGCTTATGTTTAATCAAACCTTTTAACAATAGCAACACTGGGTTAAAAAAAATACTTTTTGAATTAGATTCGTATTCACAAATTATAATAATATGGCAACACGTACCACAAATCATATCCAAACAAAACATATTTCGGCGAGATGTCCCGCCCTTGACCTGACGAGTACAGCTTTTTAGTTTATTTTGTTAAACCAGGGAAGTTATTGTAAAAAAACAGACTTCGTAACCAATCTCTAAACTAATTTGAAGGAACGAAATATATTCCTGTCTCTTTTTCACTTATAAGTTTTATTACCCTTACAGATTAAATAAAAACATTGGTTTGTAATTACAAAATATATTTTTTTTTTGTAGTAAGTTAGGTACAATTTATATATCATATATCATTTCATATCATCAGCCTTATGCTGTCCACTGTTGTTCCACATAGGCCTCCCCCAAAGGTTAAATTATGCTTTGTACGATTATTTAAGTTACATATTATAATTATAATAAACTGTAGGCTTTGTGTTATTCAAATGTATATCCTATATTAGTGTAAAATTTCATCCAAATCTGTCCAGTAGGATTTTCGTGAAAGAGTAACGAACATGCATTTATCATATTTGTAGGATAAACAGCGTCAAAACTAAGTAAAATGTTCACCAGAAAGAACCAAATTATTAGAAGAATTCGTTTACAATTAAAAAAATATATCTATAATATTATTATGTCTGTTTGATCAATTAGTTTTTTCTTGTATGTTATCAGTAACAATGAACGTGCTACTTCCGTAATATTTTGGTCACTTCTATTTGTGTCTACTGACCTTCTCATTACTCGATGTATAAACACTTTATCGATATTAGGTTCATCTACGTTCATTCACCTCTCACCAGCTCGCTGGACGACGGTCGTATCATATCTACGGCCATATAAAAATGTAATATTTCGTCGCATACTGATATACAGATACGTCAACATGGATTAACGCACCTATACCTAATGTCGTTAACATTGTCGCGACGTCATAGTTGTTTGAAAATGAATCAAATAAATATTTAAAAAGAGGTTCTATTTCTAAGTATTAAAAAAAAAATTAACACAACACACCTTCGTCACGACTAATACTTGTTCTTAAAAAAAAAACTCGCTGTCCACGTAACAATTTACACATCATTCGTGTGCACAGAAAGGCGTCACCAAGCGAATAATAGACGAGATTATATTGAAACTCGGCGATATCACGTCTGGCGCACATGATGTCTCATTTATAGGCGTTCCCTCGAACCACCGGAAAATCCAGTTAATTAACCTAACGTACGAGATTATGGAATTAAATTAATCACTAATCGTGTAGAAAAGTATTTACTATATCGATGATAATTAATTACAAATCTTAATCGTAATCTATTTTTAAAAGTGATTAAAACAATCGCTTTAGAACAAACAAAAACTACAAATTCTCTTCTTCTTTGGTCTTAAGATTAAATAATAATCTTTAATTTTTAGTTTTCATTAAATAATTTAAGTTTGTGTTTGTAATCTTGTTACGTCACTAACCGTTAAAATTACTGCGATATACGTGTCACCTTGACCTAGAGCCTAAAGTGCTATGACATTAAACGAGTCAAAAAACCCTAGTATGTTTGCGACACATTTTTTATCTTCATAAACGTGTCTTTAGATTATTTAACCATCTTGATAAATGAAGTATGACATAATGATCAAGTCGATTCGATGTCGAACATTGAAAAGCAACAATGAATAATATTAGAAATTGATTAAAAAAAACAACTGAATAAATTCGAGCTAAGTATTTATTTTACGAATGTTTTTATATACATTGTATATACATACACAATTTTATTTTGATTTGCTTTGTTTGATAATATCTCTAAAAACAAGTTTTTCACTTGATCTGTTTGTTCAGTTCAGTTCAGGTTAAATTAATCAAATAAAAAAACCATAGATTTACATATTTCATACGATTAACTAATTATTGGGCACTAAAACAGTTCTAGATTTGTAGGTATATTATATATAACACCACACTACTTCACTTAACTTCTTATACCCACTACGGTGTTCCTTTCAACGAACTAACTTTCTAACAACTTCGCTGTCGTTCGAAGCGCCATTTTTCCACGAATTCAGAATGAAAACTATAAATTATATTATCAGAGATCCTAAACAATGATATCACGTCAGTTCAGTCAAAGTTATTTATTTGTCTTTACGCCCCTGTGATCGGAATAGGCTATAGTGTCATTGACAGCGCCGCGTACAACCAAAGCGTTACTACTGAGCAGTGTAAAAACGTCGCCCCATTAAAATCATGCATGAAGTTAAAAAACCGATATATCGATTGAATAAATGGCATATTCATAGCAAAACATTGCTTTTTTGATAACTCAAACATATATAAATTTATAGTACGACACAACTTAGATGTAGCATCGGCAAAATTCGTAAAACCGATCAAATCCAAATTAAATACACTATCTCAAATTATTAATATTTATTTCTTACGTGAATATGAACTTTACACAAACGTAATAACTTGTAGAAACGAATATCGTCGAATATCGCGATAAGGAGCTGTTTCTATTGGTTGTATAAGTCGGCATTAATCGGTTTCATTACATTTTCCGATGCTACATCTAGGTTTTGTCGTACTATACTTCTCATCCTCTTAAATTTTCTGCCTTAACATTAGCCTATAGTGTAAACAGCCCTGCTATTAACGTGTTTCAATATTCATAGTTATAAAACATTAATATTATAACGTCCAATTCTAGCAAATTATAAAAATAATATCACAATACAACTACAACCTCCTGGGAAACTAATTTGCACATAATGGATTGTCCTTTTATTGTCCCACTTCCATCTTTACTATTTCAGATCACCATAGACTAGTTTTCACTAGTTTTTATAACAATAAATTCAACTAATTATTATATTATACCCTGAATCCTTCTCCGAAAGGCGCTACATCTTTTAGTACGTACTAAAATTACCTACTAAACGAATATTTATCGATATTGGTTTAGTAGCTGTTTTAATCAGATATTACATACAGAGTATATCTGTATAGAGATTACATCGCTGTCATATCCGTCCGGGGCTATATCTAAAAATACCAAAAGAAAAAAAAACAATTATTAGTGAAAAATAACAGTGCGATCCTTGACCCATAGATTGTACACTTAAACTAGTTCCACATCAAATGTTTGAACCGTCTCGACACTTGGGTATTTTTAGCGATTTTATTCAACATTCATTCAGCAGCTGCTCGCCGGTCAAACGATAATGTGGTCACGAACCATGCGCGTGCGCAACCCGTTGCGCTGTGAACCACGATAACCGCGGAATCTATTTAGTATCATAAACCGTGAAACAAATACGATCTTTAATTATTTACTTCGTTTTACTTTACACTGCTACTTTTATAATCTGTACCTTTATACATTATTAGTTAACGCCCGCGCCCCAATAAGTAATCTTTGTTCCGGATTATCTAGATCTATGTATATATGTGACATGTTTTGTTCAGATTCATTTAGCCGTGCTGACTGGTTCAAACAGCAATCCTTAATTGCAAACAAATCATATTGTATATAAATATAACTAAATTAAATTGATAGAAAAACAATGACTGTGTGCCTTATTTCGAACCAGTGTATAAATGCGCGTGTAACGCTTTTGGAGTTAAGCAAGTGAAACAAATCTTATAATAATAAAAACAAGCTGTACGAGTTGAAACGAGTCGCCCAAGCTACATTTTTTATACCCAAAATCCCTCTTCATGTGGGCGAAACTACATAGATTAGTATTTCTTATCTGGCTTTTAACAGCCAATTTGATGAAATGTAAATTCAATGTTGTAAAAATCAATTATATCTACCAATAAAACCGCAACAAAAATACAACATCTTAAACTACTAATATTTGTGCACATACCTATCCGAAGTTTCAAAAACAGAATCTTTTTGTCTGTATTTTTATTTTTTAAAGATTATATAAATGTCTCCTGATCTCTACAGAATATAATAATATCATAATTCTTATTATACACGTGTTAATGAATACATTAAAATGTATATAAATATTATGCATAATAATGTATGTCCATAATAATTATTATTCAAACAAAAAAAATCCAAATTACAGTCACTCGAACTGTTACTTTGGCATTTTAATATTACTCTCAAATTTGTATTGAAATTAACAATACACACATGTATTGTTAATATACAATACAATGTCGCTGTAATATCAGTCATCTTATAATTTGTTACACGTATAATTCAGTAAAGTGATGAGCGAACGCTAATTATAATCTTACCGCTAAAACATACCTTGTAATTATCACCAAGACATAATATTCTCTGTACTGAATTGTAAACAAAGACTTTTTTCAGTTAATAATAATAAAGTATTTTAATTTAAAACAGGCATAATATAATTTCAATGCTAACATCATAACGATCGTTGCGTCGCCCTCACGAAAAACATGTATAGATATTTACTCCGTTAAAAAAAATTATAAGAGTAAAACATTGTGTTTTAAGAATTTTACTGTAATGCCCGTTTTCATATGTCTTAGATTAAAATATGTTAATTTGGAGTGACAAGTGAAGCTGTACGTGATGAATTAGCCATTTAATTGTGATCAATATAATAAAAATATTTTTTAAAAAAATGTCATGTTTTATATGGTAGTCATATATTAATATTGTACATTGTAATAAAACTAGTTTAAACGGATTTTAATCGCGTATATTAATTATTTTTAACATCCCGACGTTTCGAGCACTTTACAGCGTTCGTGGTCTCGGGTAGACTGAGGTGACATTTGTCTATTTGATGTACAAAAGAAGTATTATTTACAACCACCACCGCGATTAAAATCCGTTTAAACTAGTTTTATTTCAATGTGTAATAATCGCGAAAACAGACAACATTATTGTACATTGTGTTGGCTTCCTATTCTATATAATAATAATAAAATACCTAAAACAGTAACGCAATATTATTCTCAAAATTAGGATTGCAATGCATGGCAATAAAAACATCTGCAGGTACATTGAAATGATTTAAATTTAATTACAAAAAAGCTACAACAATGGCACGTGAGCACGTCGGTTAAAACACAATACCCAATAACAATAAATAAGAAACGAACTATCACATTAGTTGCATGTGATATATAACATATGTCACATCACATCGGTAATAAGGATAATTAACATTATATACTCGTGGAAAATAATTAAGTAACATTACTACTATGTAACGGACCACTGCACGCTCCATACCGATTTTCTTTTAAACATTTTACATCCCTTTACAGAAATACTATTGCAATCTATTTTCAAAGCGAGCGGAAAGATAGTACAGCCAAAAAATAATAACGCTATATACCATTTAATTTAAAAAAAAATCAATAAAAGAAACACAAATAGATAAGCAGAACATTGGCATTGGTTCGGGAAGTAGATTCTACCGAGAAGAACCTGAAAGAAAATCAGTAGTTACTCTTTTGCAACATTTAAATATACAGTCATGTTTGTTAATGGCAATTATATATGAATGCAATTTATCCTAAAATGTATTCCCAGTTATTAAATGATGATTTAAAAATGCCTGTATGCATAAAGTATATTTTGAATAATCGATTGATAATCGCCGCTACGATATATAGAAGTGATTCGTTGTTCTATGATTTTCACAGATATCTACGGCGATTCGTCATCTACCGGTGTAGATGACGAATTTTTCCAAATCTTCTTAATACCCACTTCAATTTTGACTTGGATAAGATAAGCGCACAAATTAAAACCCTTCATAACTTGACGCCTGACACTTCGCAAACGTAATCGACAACCATTCATCGAATATAAATTGTCAGTGTCACCGATCCGTGCAACCGAGCTGTGCAAACGGAACATCATACACAACAACACCCTCAAAATTTCCGACTCCTCTTCCTTTGAGGAGAAGTTTTGGAACATATTCCAGCACGCTATTCCAATGCGGGTTAGTAATACACATGTAGCAGAATTCTAGACACTTGCAGGTTTCCTCACGATGTTTTCCTTCACCGCAGAGCACGAGATGAATTGTAAACAGCAAGTTAGCACATGAATATTCAGTGGTTCTTGCCTGGATTTGAATCCGCAATCATCGGTGAAGATGCACGTGTTCTAACCATCTCGGCTTTATTAATATCACACACACGTTCGATAAAACTGCATATATGTACATATAACTCGCTACGACATTTTATTGCCAGTAGTTACCCTCCTTCTAAACCTTACTCAAAAACCTTCGTAAAAATGATATGTACCCATCCACTCGTTAATAATCTCCAAGAGGCCAACTCATATCGTGCGTGGTGTGCTCTACAATGCAGTCAATACTTGATTATCATTATCACGCACAAAAATGCACTCGGCAACATGACTCTTGTGTATTATCTATCTTTAAAGATAAATCGAACATTAGTAAAAAACTATATGTTCACGACTTCGCTGATGGATTTAGAGATTATATTTTAATGGTAATTTCTTGATATCGTGTAATTTCCGGAATGAAATCGTACTGTATTAACATGTTCAAGTAAATGCGCCGTCCGTTTACAACATACAATATAAAATAAATAGTGAGCATAAAAAGTAAATAATTAATTTCTGTGGTAATTTTTTTGTGTTCTACTATATACAATCAATATTAATATTGTAAATATGTAAGTTACGCTGCCAGTCTGTCGCTTTTTCACAACCAAACAGCTGAACCGAATTTGAACAAATTTGGTATGAAGCAAACTTGAGCTCATTGTTTTTTTTTACCTAAAACAATACCCTAACACGAGCGAAGCTGAGGACGACTACTAGTAGTTAACTACTAGTTACCTACTAGCTATATTTTTTAAATTATTATTTTGCCAACGGTCCATCCTACGATGTATGTCAGTAATGACAAGAATGTTAGCATAATTTTCCCGGTGTCGTTATTCTGATTTTCTTGGCGAAAAAAAAAACCACCATTGCAAGCAATAAGGCAATGATACTAGTAGAAATGATTTTGCTTTATTTCTCAAAGGTTGAAATCCTACATTTGCAAAATCACACGAATAAAATTAGAAAAATAAACTGAATATTTTCTCAGCTAGAGGTCTTCGGCATTATAATATCTTTTTTATAATGCGATCTGCGACTCTTAATGTTTTAATTAAAATAATGTAAAAACTAAAAAAAAAAACATTTTTTTTATCATATTTATTAATTAGAATTAATAAATATTAAATGCTTAAATATATACAAATATGAAATGAAACTAGTTACTATATAAACCTTGACCGCGTGGAATGGTTGCATCATTTTCCCGTTGAATCGCAATTCCGATCCTCTGGGCAAAAAAACGAACCAGCCCTCCTGTCACCAGTGAACGCAATGAGGCGAGGTGTTATAATTTTGATGAAGCTTTTTGCACCACTACTCCAAGGGCCAAGCATTTCGACAGCGAATGGAACAAAAAAGTAATTTGTCATTTTTTTTAGTTATTATTATAATTTCAGCCGGTTACTGCTTCTCATTCGATTTATTCGTACCGGTAATAATAGGGAAACAGATTACCTGCGATGCATTGACATCGCCTCGTAGCTAAATCTCTGTAGTAGAGTATGTACGTAATATGTTGACGCTTTAAAACTGTTGTCAATCGGTATCTGATGGAGTAATAGATACAGATTGCAATATTGTTTTAAATAACAACATTCTAGGCTTGCAATACATAAATATAAATTAAATTTGCATCACGCATTGTACAGAAGCAGTGCACATAAACATAATATAAAATGTTACCACCACAATAATATACTATTATCTTTATTTATTTTTTACAAAACTGCTAGTATAGACCACAAAAATATTCTTAAAAATCGATTCATAAGTGACGGATTTCTAAGGTAACAAACTTTTTAAAGTCGATTAAATAATTGTATTTATTTTTAACTCATAAATTTAGATTGTTTAATTACTACTTACAAGGATTAGTAATATTTTAAATATAAAAGGTTCAAGGACAATAACTAAATTAAACGGTAATATTTTATCATGAATATTTTATAGTAATTTTTAAATACCTTATGTATGCAGCATTGATTGTGAACTGTATTGAAATTGAGAGAGAGAAATTGCAAGAAATTATTATTTCCTATTATGTGGTTTGTTTTATTATTTTGTTCATTTAAAAGAAATGGGGATTGCGATTAAACTTAAACGTACTGTTAGCACGCCACAATTCCCCAGCACCATAATCTAAACAGTAATTATTTTGAATATTTATTTGTGTATCAATAATGCAATGTTAATATTAAAATCACAAGTCGTGTTAAAGACAATAGAAAACAATAAAACATAGAATAGTAACTGACTCAAATTAAGAATAACTTACTTCGATAAACAACCTGTGTGATAATTAAATATAAAACCTCTTGTAATACTGAAAAAAAAAGAAAAATAAAAAATAATTACAACCTTGAATACTCGTTAGGTGATAATTATGTGAATTGGTTTTTTCGTCAACGAAATAATACAAGTTCAAGTAAAAGACATTGTAAGACAATAAACAAATTTTTTATCAAATAACAAAGACTATTTTATTTTATTTGAAAAATTTTGTTCATTATTCTCGTTGTTAGGGTTTATAGTAAGGCTGCAAATTAGTTATCGTTTATTTTGGCCATAAATTTTATCAGATATCATTAGACAATCACAATCCAATACAAGATATAGGCCACACACGCAAAGTGCGCCAAAGCTAAATACCGTGAATTTTGTATTATTTAGAATTTAAGTTTCTCTGGAATTAGGAAGTTATAAGTACTCCTGTAACTTGATTGTTTGGTGGTTATGAGATATGAAGCTTAACCGATCATTCTGAGTCAACACGAGCAGGTTTAAGCATCTCTGAACTTTCATGTGCCTTATGAGGAATCGTGAATTAGTCTCGTGTACCAACTAAAATTGAAGCAATTCAGTGAAGCTAAAAGAAAAAGGAGAGAAGCCTAGCTGTGAAACATTACATGCTAACTGCTTTTATTTTTTAAACAGTATACTAAGCAGGCTTTTATTTTAACACACACTTATTCATTATTATAGTAATATAATGGCCACTAGTCGCCGTTAAAAAGTAGCCTTAGCCGTGGTCGCTGGTTTTAATATACATTCTGTATGTCTCTCTATATTGAGTCGAGATGGCCCAGTGGTTGGAACGCGTGCATCTTAACCGATGATTGCGGGTTCAAACCCAGGCAAGCACCGCTGTTTCATGTGCTTAATTTGTCTTTATAATTCATCTCGTGCTCAGCGGTGAAGGAAAACATCGTGAGGAGACCTGCATGTGACAAATGTCATAGAAATTCTGCCACATGTGCATTCCACCAACCCGCATTGGAACAGCGTGGTGGAATATGTTCCACACCTTCTCCTCAAAGGGAAAGGAGGCCTTTAGCCCAGCAGTGGGAATTTACAGGCTGTTGTTGTTGTTGTTGTATGTCTCTATATTATCAATTTTATATTGATCATGTGTCATATATTGTATACTTAAGTGGTATGACAATTCTTTATTTCTTATATTTATTAATTAATAATAACATCTTAAGTATATACAAATAAAAATTATTAATAGTTTATTTTTACAATAAAATAACACTCGATGGGAACATTGCTTAGGTACCGACTCATTGCGAACTGAGGACTATAAACAGTAAATCTAATAAACACTATAAAACCGGACTTATAAATGACGCAGTATTAACATGTATGTATATTGTCATTGTTTATCGATTAGTCACGTGTTGATTACAGTATTTGCAGTAATATACTATTTGTTTCAAGTCGAAATGGCAATATCATACATATTTTATGACAATAATAATGCAAAATTTACCTTACCTACAGTAATTGCTGTTTAAGAAGTATAGATAATTATATTTTTTTTTTTTGTTTATGGTGTACAAATTTAATTAAGCAAGACATATTGTAGAGTATAAAAAAGGAATGTCAAATATATTGTACGTAATACGTATATATATACTATATTAGGCAAATTATAATTTCTGGTTTTTGCCACTATGAGTACTAGACTCACAATCTTCAACATTGAATGTAGTAACAGCTAAGATTTGCTTCACATTGCTTCAAAACATTAAAACATAGCTACCTATATAACTTTTATATACATTATATTTCTTATTTAAACAAAACATATTTTTTAAAATTGATATGTGTCTATCTGACTGTCAAAGCTGAAAATTCGATGAAAAATTGGCCTCCAACAGTTGACCACTGAGTCCACGCATACCAGTAAAGTATGATGATTGTCAAGTGTCAAACGTAGCTGTCACGGGCACCACGATAATAAAGTCACACGTGCAGTGGTGAAATAATCTGTGTCTCTTGGCACAAATAAAAGCCAAATGAAAAAAAACAGTAATAAAGCGAGCTAACTTTATTATTATTTTTTAGTTTGTTTGATTACGATCAATTTATTTTTAAATAATCAGTCTATTCCGTATAAAAATATACGTAAAATGAATATCCTTATGATTTTTTTGTATAAATTAAACGGCATTTTATGGCCTCTTGCCATACTACATAGGTACTTAGTTGAAAATCAATCAACTTTTATATATTAACTGCGTAAGCTAATATTTGTCCCAGTGTTTATGGGACAATAATAAGAGCAAGAAGAAGTTGAAGAGCATCGCCGTGGATGTGAAGAAAATAAAAAAAGATTCTTGATTGCAATTTACTCAATTGTTACAATTTAACAAAGAATTCGTTTTGGAAAGAATTACAGAATGACAGTCCAAAAACATATTTTGAATGAACGCCAAGTTTCGAGATAGAGCCTCTAGTTCATTATGTATAGACAACGGTTATAATTTCTATTAATCATATTAATTCAATTTACATATTTAATATGCCTATAAATATAAAAATTATCTGTATTTTGCTTTTAGTGGATAAGCAACAAATAAAATAAGGGTTAAAATGTAACAATACGTCATTGCAAAAATGTGGCAAAAAAACTTATCGACAATATAATGAAATATTACTTCTAAACCTTGACAGGATTAGTAATCTGTACCCATTTGTCATTACTGACAGCCGTTATGTAAATAATTGATAAAAATTGTGTACTCACTACTTAACCTACCTAACCTATACTACTATATATTGTAATAAATAGAAAGAAAGAATACATTTTTTGTCAATGTTCCTGTTGCGTTAATATAATTACAGATAAAATTCTATTTTTTTTGTATATGAACAACCACATACAGCCGAATCTAGTCTAAAGGAAGGCAAAATTTGAAGCTTTCTACTATCTATAAAACAATTTATAAGAATATAAAAAATTGAGTAGGTGAATTTATTATATTTTAATTGTTTTATTAAGCAATATCATTCAAAACAGCTAAACTGTTTTTATTGTAATTTCTAATAGTAAAATAGGTAAACAACTTACCTGTTTTTTATTGAAAATACAGATAAAATATTTTAAAATGTGTACTTTGCAATTGTCATGTTATTTTATTGCCATATGTAATTTACACGACTATCGTCATTCCGAATGAAATAAGGTAGTAAATAGTCTGTTATTATACTAATTGAAAAGACGCATAAAGTGCATCTTCTTAACAAAATATATATGAATACGTATATATTTTTTTCTTTGTGCATCAACCACGTGTAAAGTACGGGCAGCATCTGTTTGAGAAAATGTATAGATTCGGAATCTTTCGTAGTAGGACCGTAACTATAGGCTAATTATTTTTTGAATTCCCTTAATCCTTCTTTATCTTTATCTCCCTTTAGCCCTGCGAAGCGATCATGTAACAGATATTCATAAAAATTAGTATGAAAAAAAAAACAAATGTAAACTGTTTGGTGATTGTTTATTGTTTTAATATTCACTCTGTTATGACGATAATCGTTTATTTTTTAATCCTATTAGCGAATGACTAATATCTAGGCCAAGCGACAAGGCGTATATGACGTATTCCGTGACGTAGATACTCTGATTTTACAGAAGTTGATTCTTGATATTTTATACATCTTTAATAAACATCGAGATGAATCGTCGTATATATTACGATATCAAAGGGCAGATCACTGTCAAAACATAATACTTTTCAAATCCTCGATATTGATTGACTTACGATAAATATCTGCTTTATTGTATTATGTTTAAAACGAGGAGCGTAGTCTCCTTTATATAAGTATTTAAATATGTCCCCCGTTTTGCGTATTGCCATAAAATAAAATCATTTCTTCAACAAAAATTTAGTACGTAATACCATTAATTTCAATTTAAAAATAGAACAATTTGACATTGGCAATGAAGTCGTCAAATATCTGCAATATTACAGTCGTAGCAACTTTTTTTTAAATTTATATTTAGAACAATATCTCAATACATTTGTCATAGAGAATTAAAAAACAATACATTATTTTTTTTAATCTAGAACAGCACTTTTATACTAAGAACGATCCATACGATAATAATGATATATTTTATTAGTATTTTGTTATGGGTGGAGTCTTGATTCGATTCTGATGATGTCACATTTTTAAAATGAATCTCACTAATTATATCTATCACTATCAACTATATTTCTAAGACATGTGATATTTATTCGAATGAATGAGACAAAACAACAGCTATTCAAACTACAAAGAATACAAAGACAAGTTTGTATGAGCGACTGTCATGATATCAAATAAATCATTATGTGACAAAGAACGAACAAACCAGCTTTAGTAAGATAAGCGTAATAGAATACAGTATACGCCTTGTTTACCATCATGAAACCAAAAACAAATTAGATGCTATTTTATGGCGGTTAGAACGCTTACATCTTAACCGATGATTGCGAGTCCAAACCCAGGCAAACACTACTAAATTTTCATATGCCTATTTTATATTTATAAATCATCTCGTGCTCGGCAGTGTAGGAAAACATGAGTAAACCTGTATATGTCTAATTTCAACGTTTATTTTTGCATCATGCATATGGGGGTTTAGGTTATTGTAAATAGTCACCCCCTACCACCTCCTAACGAGAATAACAATAACCCTGTATAACATATTTGTACATTTAGCTTATTTCGGTATTTGTTATCAAGTCAGGAACTATAATGAGTTGGCTTTGCACGTGAGTCACAAAGTTCGTATGTTGACCTATTTGTGGTATTTAATATATTAACGGTTAATATTATATTAAGTTTTGCCAAAGCGATAAACACTTACGTATTACTAATTATTATTATTTTATATTGAAATAGGATGAAAATTTATTAACATAAGAATTAACAACATTAAATGCTTAAATATATACAAATATGAACTAAAACAATTTACTGTATAAATCTTGACCGCGTGGAATGGTCTCAAGAATGCTAGCAGCATTTCCCCGTTGCTTACGTTTTTGTTCCATTTGTTGTCGAAACGCTTGGCCCTTGGAGTAGTGGTGCAAAAAGCTTCATCAAAAGTATAACACCTCGCCTCATTGCCTCCACTGGTGACAAGAGGGCTGGTTCGTTTTTTGCCCAGAGGATCGGAATTGCGATTCAACGGGGAAATATTGATATTAATAAATGACTACATCGAGTAAGACATCGGCAAAACAATCTGGAAAACATTTTATAGGTTGACAATATATTATCGTTGATCTATGAAAATTGTGAATTACAAGTAAAGTTTTTTTGTTTTTCAATACATACGATGAACGTTTTCTATACTTGTTTGAAAAATAATTATTGCCATCTACTGAAATAATTTATTTAGAAACAATGAATATTTATTAGTCGCAAGCTTTCAAGCGTCCCTTGTAAATTAAGCAATTCACACGAGTTTTGTAGATCCAAATGTATTCGTATTCATTACATTCGTAAAAGTATAGGTAGTGTTTTATTCCTCAGAAATATGTTTAAATTTTATACAAAGAGATACGTAACCAAAGTATTTCTTCAAAAGCAGTCACCTTTATTTACAGTGCAATTTATTATATTCTGTTAAATAATACTCACGTGTATAATTTATTAAAGCACTAATGCTTGTTGACTTCCAGGCAGGATATATTACATACATATATAATTGTATTTAACTAATATGACTCTGTATTTTTGAATGTTGAAATAGTGTCCATTGTGTTTCTTGTCGGTTCTTCTCGGTCGCATCTGCGTTCCGAACCGGAAGTAACATACTTAATATAGTATTTAAATGACTTTCAATTTTCATAAGCGCTAGTAAAAGCTTACTTAAATAAGTACATTTTTTTTTATTAATTTTTACGCAGCGCCGGCCCTTGTGTAGAACGTAATCAGCAGTCAGACTTAGATACATAAAAATATATTTTCGACTTATATGCAAATTTTGTAAGTCATACTTTGTTATTAATATTTTAAAAGGGCTCCATCTTTCTTTGGCTACGAGCCCACTAAAATGCGCTAAATATAACGTAGATTAGAATGGGTGTGTCGAGGATACTATGCATTGTATGTGGAGAGATTATGCGATACACAATAGGAGCCTTGCCAAACCGGGAAATGAATTGCCAAAGCTATTTATGCTATATTGTACCGGCTTTATTTAATTAATGAATTAAGGTGACCATTTTTATCCCGTCGCATATAAAAAGTTCGCATATTTAAAGGTAATCAATAATATTTATTATGGTCACCCTACATCTAATGACAGCCTTAAGTTGTATGTATTCAAAATGATGTATTTGATTATATCGGGAATCCCCTAAATTTGAAACTATCTAAGCCGTTTTATCTTATCCTTGAGTAGCATGTCAAGTTTAAACTTTCAAAAATAGAACTAAGAATTATTAAATAACAACTTAAATCACCACTGTGAAGCTATTTAAATCTGGAAGATAAAATATTTGAGTCGACCCATACATTATTTTGTTTAAATAATACCAAAAACAAATATATTTTACGACTATTCTAACTAACATAAAATTAATAATACTAATCTGCCCGACTCGGTTTTGCGCGTGTTCAATGCTGATACTGAATATAGTAGAGAATGTCTAAATTAATGATCGCCTCTTGGCTATTTCATCTCATATTAAATTGTTGAAATATATAATATATTAGACAAAAAAAAAACCCGCTGAGTTTCTTTCGCCGGTTCTTCTCAGGTCAGGGTATTTTCTTTTCCGAACCGGTGGTAGTGTTTCAATTGACCATCTATATTTTCTTTTATCATTATTCTATATTGAATAAAGTTATTTGAGTTTGAGTTTATCAGTGTTTCTTTACTACATTGTCCATGTACTGTATACAAAAACGTTCCTCTCGAATCACTCTATTAACAAAAAACCGCATCAAAATCCGTTGCGTAATTTTAAAGATCTAAGCATACATACGGACAGGCAGCCAATAAGCGACTTTAATACTATCTAATGAAGATGATGATAATGTGTGGCACACCAAAGTGATGTATTCTCTTAGAGAACATAATTTCTAGGGTGCAATTAGAGCCACCCGTTTGTAAATGAATACCCGTATATTTTAATGTAGTCGATATTAATTAACATTCCGCTGACCCCATCAAGGAATATTTTGATGATAAATTCCATGATCGTAGTTGTACCTACATCTAACCTTTCTGTAATTATGAGTTCATTTTCTATTTAATATGTAATATGTAAACAAACGCACGTATGGCAGGTGCATGGAGTTAGGTCAAATTTGAACTGTATTATTCTTCATTTAAAATTCAATCAATAAAAATACAATAGTATTACCGAAAATAATAATAATAAATGTATTAAGAATTTGGTTCAGTGGTTTGTCAGTTAAATAAACGCGAGACTTACTTTCTAATAAAAATAATAAAGATATTATTAACGATAACTTTACGATATCCAGTGCACTTATAATTTAAAAGACGAATTGTATACGTATATATGTATATCATCATCACTATCATTATCAAGATCATTACATAGTACAGAACATAAAACAAAGTCGCTTAACGCTTTGTCGCTATATATGCTTAAATCTTTGAAAATTACGCAACGTATTTTGATACAGTTTCTAATGTGATGTAAATACACAAATTCTGTAGTATATTTAGTATCAGTATTGCACCCCTGCAAGCCAGGGCGGGTCACTAGTCCTAAATAAAATCAATAAATATTTTATTGACTATTAAATAAGTTAATACTACATACCAGTAACTATATACGTTATGGCTAATCTAAGTTATGAATGTTTTTGTTGTTTAAGATTTGTTTACATTAATTGGACTGTGCACATTTGACCCTTTGACAAAACTTCAATTATGTATGTCATCTATCACGCTAACTTCGAATGTCAACAAGAAAGTTACCAAGTGTCAGTAATATGATTAATTTTATACCCATATATAGGTAGATGTTATGATAACATTCGTAATTGCTTACTTCGCTCTATATAAAAGGTTATCGATATTTACTTCGACCTCGGTTTAAAGGCCAGTATTTGACGCTAACATGTTTGTTGTACGTAATTATACTTTTCTGTCATTAAGTCCTTTTTTTAAATAAAGCGATTCAGTCACCCGTGTACGTTAGTAAATACTTTAAACGAAAAACAATCAAAATTGGTGGCGGATATATCAAAATAAAGATTATTTTCACGTTTCAATTTTTGTGATGTGTTTTTTTTTAAATAATAGGCGTTTTTTTTCCTAGCATGCTACGCACTGAAACTATAATCCTAAGCCAATTTTGATAAAACTTGTCACGATTAAAGCTGTTGTATAATTTAATAATTATAATATTATTTTTAAATTATTTATCTATTGGTAATAGCGGATTTAAAATCACTTGGGTCTTGAGGTAATTCATTTAGGTTTAATTATTTTGTCAAAAACCCACCCAGAATATCTATTGGAACCTACTCGAATAAAAATCATGTATTTTTTATTATTTTGAATCATATCTTTCTCGGCGTTGAAGAAAAACATCGTAACCAGTATGCGGCGCGTTAATGCCGCAGTGAGTTACGTTGTAGTTTGCTAGGAAATCATCATTTGTTTTTCATTATTAAATGCTCTACATTCTGGTATATTTATTGCTATACTTATATGAAAACATATCATTAAAAAAAGCTATTAAAACACAATATGTATAAAATACATGTGTACAATATGTATAAAATAACCTATACAAGAATAGTATTATATATTTTTGTGGTTAATAAGGCTGAATTACATCTTACAAGGTTCTCGGTTAAATGCTGTTACAGATATTACAGTATATAGTTAAATCAATAAGGTTTTATTAATAATTATTTTATTATAATTAAACCTCGCAACTCTAAACAAAACTTTTGTTTACTTAATATACATAATCCTTATAGAAATACTTTTTTTTCATATTTTATTTCTATTATGAAACAAAACACTTAAAAATTTCAAGAATTCATGGAAGAAACAAAGTCGAAAGCTAAAACTATAACAATACTATTAAAATATAAAATTGTCAATAACGCGAACAAAAAGAATATTGCCTAAAAATAAAAAAAAATGTCATATTTAAAAAAAAGTATTTATTAATATTAAACGTTAATACAAGTATCCGATTATTTTCCTAATTATCAAACGTCACCGTCACAAGTGTCAAAGTATCGATTTGATGGAACCACATTTGACAGATAGCAGTCCAGTCGCGAAATACTATTCTGATAAAGCGGTAGTGATTCGCGTGTATATTATTTTTTAGAATTAAACCGATATTGATTTAACAAAGTCGAACCACGTGTAATTTATAAATTTAACTGTTGAAATGGACACGGAAGACAACCGTGCTGAGGGCTGGAAATATTTAAACAAGCAATATTTCGGCGATGGTTGGTACAAGTTCTTTGATGTTTCGAATTCGAATGCGAAATTAATTATATCGCTACCAGGGTCGTTTACATTTACCATTAACTCAGCGATTAGTGTATATCTAGAAACGCGGAATTGAACCATTTCGAACTATTGAGACTAATGACAAGGACGATTCGATAGTGATCTTTATAGAGAAAATAGTTTCCAACATTGTTAATTAGTGCTATCTTTTCATGTAACTTCACCGATGATAAAACTAATTAATCATATGTGCAGATTACTTGTTGCTGCATGTAGTACACTTGACATTTCGTCAAAATATAGATATATATACCTTATTACCTTTATGCCACTATTAATTTGAATTTTATAACGAATATTTATAAATATAGTTATTAATATACATTTACACTACTGTTAATATTCACATATGTTGTTAATTATTAACTAGGTATTAATTATAATCTGGTTTAAGTTAACCTTGAAATGAAATTTAAAATAATTGTTTGTGGTGCTATTTTTATCTTCTATAAACATTATTTAATCTGATGATACCATAATCCTGTTAAGTAAGATATATGTAATAGATAATAAAGGAAGTTGTTGAAAATTATCTAAATTAATAATATTGATTAAAAGAATTAAACTCTGTATGTTATGGATTTTAATATTAATAACACTAGTTATACAGTCTATTATATAAGTTTTATATGAACAAAATGAACCAGAAATTGGTCTACAAAAATTAACTGGCCTACCAAATCAGTATTATAATACTGTGAATTTGAAAAATTATTATATTTAAATACATTTTAAATTAATACCTAATTATTTTAACAGAGATAAATTACATTTAGTAAGAAAACATAACTGTTCAAACCTGTACTTAATTAAATTCTAAGCTATATTTAAATAGGCTTCTTGTAATCAATAAAAATCCCCTAGCACATAATATAAACCATAACTTATGTAGCTATTGTTAAACTGATATTCAAGGAGGTATTATTTTACTTTCCAGGTGAACGAGCTAACTATGTCAACATTCCTCATGTTATTGCGATGGTCGGCCTGCCAGCTCGTGGCAAGACTTACATATCTAAGAAACTCTCACGTTACCTCAATTGGATAGGAATTAATACCAGGGGTAAGCTTTACAAGATTTTTTTAACATATCCAAATATTATTAAGTATTTTGTGCCAGTGACTTCACTTGCACGTAAGATGGGTATTACTTACACATTATGAAGGCATATCTGACAAACTTACTTTCTCTTTAGGTAAATTTAACAGAGCTCTATACAAAACTGTATAAGTATGCAACATATTACTAATATTAAAAGCTTTTTTGTCAACAAAATTGAATGAACTGCTCAAATGATCTCAATATGGAAACAATTTCTGTTCTAACAATGTTGTCTTAAATTTTCGCGATTATTACACATTGAAATAAAACTAGTTATAACGGATTTGAATCGCGTATATTAATTATTTTGGACATCCCGACGTTTCGATCACTTTACAGCGTTCGTGGTCACGGGTAGACGTGACGTGACGTGATAACTAGTTTTATTTAAATTTCTGTTCTAGTTTTCAATCTCGGCGAGTATAGACGCCACGCGACCACCGCCTACACTAGCCATGAGTTTTTCCGCGCCGACAACAAGGAGGCGATGGCGATACGGCAGCAGTGCGCGCTCGACGCGCTGCACGACGTCTGCGAGTGGCTCGTCAAGGGCGGAGAGGTGGCCGTAAGTATCACATTCACACACAGAAATAAACACAGATAAGAAAGATACGTAAACTTACATACGCACACATGCACACATTTATATATTATATGAAGACTAAGCTTACACCAAACAGTAAATGCCTCAATGTTAAATTTTGATTTTTAGTAGAAACTTAAAAGAAAAAAGTACCTCTAAACTTTTTTTTTATATTATAAATTGGTGGACGAGCCTTACCTGATGGTAAGTGGTCACCATCACCCATAGACAATGCAGCTGTAAAAAATATTAACTATTCCTTGCATCGTCAATGTATCATCAACCTTGGGAACTAAGATGTTACGTCCTTTGTGGCTGTAGTTACACTGGCTCACTCACCCTTCAAACCGAAACACAACAATACTGAGTACTGCTATTTGGTGGTAGAATAACTGATGAGTGGGTGGTACCTACCTAGATGGGCTTGCACAAAGCCCTAACCCCAAGTAAGACACTTATTGGCTTAAAAACTGTCACAAAGTAATTCTACAAACTCCTACCAAACCGCTATCTTTGATTTTACGTCCCTTGTCAATAAATTTCTTGCATTCTAATATGTATAGCAATCAAATATTCTTGTTATATTTCAGGTGTTTGATGCGACCAACTCGACGATGGAACGACGGCGTATGATCCGCGATATCGTCGTACACAAGATGGGCTTTAAGTTATTTTTAGTGGAATCCATCTGCGACGATCCAAGGATCATTGAACAAAATATTATGGTGAGAATAAAAAATGTTATATATCCTAAGAGTTCAAGCATATTTGCCTCAAGACCTATTAATATATATAAATTATCAAATTTAAAAGAGAAGACATTTATTTGAGACTAGATTTAGTGGACTATTTAAAACCAACGGATCCAGTACAATTTTTATGTCAATAACTCTACTAAGATTCTATTTAATGGGATGAATATAGAAATCCCTTATGTAACACTAATACCGAATTATGACAACTTATGGGTGGGATCTTATTGGATTTTTCTCATGTCATATTGATAAAAGATTCCCATAGAAAAAAAACAAACCCTATGAAAAACAATTGACAAAAAGTTTGTATATTTGTTTGTATTTATATTAAAAATGAATAGCTTTTGAACGATATTCGAAATAACACTTTTAATGAGTAACAAGTGAATGAGTACTGATTATTTTCAATTGATTCTACGATCATAATGGCCTTCACCAAACTCAAACATTTAAATAGTGTAAATTATGAATCAAAAGCTAAGAATTGTTGCATTGCCTTCAATTGGACTACCATGTCTATTATAGTTCTAATTGGGTCATAAATTAATTTTCTCCTCGAAAACTTTAAAGCTGCCAAGAAGACTTCAAGTGGATGATAGTGAAACGGTGATGTACTAATCTAGTTTAAACATTTCATTAGAGTTTTATGTCTAAAATGACGCAATAACTATTCATTAAATTTTATCTTCTGAAAAAAATATAAATCAAGCAAATCATTAACATTACATAGTGTAAAACGAAGTCCCTTCCTAGACCGCTGTCTGTCCCTATGTATGCATAGATCTTTAAAATAAAGCAACGGATTTTGATGCGGTTTTTTTTTAATAGATAGTGTGATTCGAAGTAAAGCAACAAGAAAAAATCTTTAGTATATTTAGTACCAGCATTGCACCCGTGCGAAACCAGCGCGGCTTGTAAGTTATAATTAATGGTCATTAATGTATAAATCAAATCAAATCAAAATAAACTTTATTCAAGTAGGCTTTTACAAGCACTTTTGAATCGTCATTTAACAATTAAGTGAAGCTACCACCGGTTCGGAAAGTAGATTCTACCTAGAAGAACCGGCAAGAAAGTCAGTAGTTACTCTTTTTTAACATTTAAAAAATACAAAGTCATGTTAATTAACTACAATTATTGAAATTGATATATCCTGCTTGGAAGTCAACAGGTATTAACTCCACGCTTTTTTATCATCTATAAAATCATGAATTTACTATATTTAATTTATTTATTATATTTAATTAAAACTAATGGCAGGGGGAGACGTACGCCTTTGATTTGCATATTCCATACGACTTGTTAATCGTTCTATTATGTATTACACTACAAACAGATCTTCATTTGTAACTAGATGAACCCTCGCGAAATTATAAAACTTTTATTTAATTACTACAAAAGTTCAATCCAAAAGATTTCAGGTTTTTTTCACGAATGTCACAAATTATTTACATTTTTTCAAATTATATCACGTCCATTTGAGTTCAAAATTGTTTATTTACTTTTATTTCTGCCATTGGAATCCACTGTTTACATATTCGATCAGTTTTAAAAAACTTTTTCTGCTATCAGTACAAATATATCAATCTTAAATAAAAGTTTCTGCTATCAGTACATTTTTTTTACATAATAGGAATTACAGATACCATAAGCACATTTAACATTAGGTTAAAGTTCACATCATTAAACTAATTAGTTAATTGTGGAGAAACACTGACATAAATAAGGAGCCACCCTTAAACTCTCTGTCAATATGGGACCATTGAATAACTATGTTCACTTAGTTTTAAAGAGAATTAAAAATGGTTACTAAAATCATAAAAGCAAAAGTGACAAATCTCTTAGGTACATTTACAAAACGTAACTAGCCGCTGGACAAATTTGATTTTTATGGAAAATTCTCTGTTTATGGTGTGTCAAAGCACTTTAAGCTTTTGCGAAAAATGTTATGCATTACATTCGGATTTGTATATAAATAAAAATACATTAAAACTTATGCTATATGAGTATTTTGAATGAAATTAACAATATAAAATACTTATATAAAAGAAATATTAACTACATATTTTCAAAATTATTTAGTAAATTCAAAGCAATACATTATAAAGAAAAAAATAACAATAATTACAAGAAAACTTTAGCTGTAGATAAATTGCAATATTGTATAATGTCATATTGTTTTTCTTTCACAGGAGGTAAAAGTGAGCAGCCCAGACTACACGAATATACAGGATACAGATAATGTTTTAGATGATTTCCTTCTAAGAATAGAACATTATAAGGAAAAGTATGAGCCGTTGGACGAAACCCTCGAGTCCGACTACAGCTTTATGAAGATATACGATACAGGGGAAAAAGTCGTTGTACATAAACACGAAGGACACATACAGAGTAGGATTGTATACTATCTCATGAATATACATATTGTACCTAGAACTATTTATTTGACTAGGGTGAGTAGATTTCTGCTGTCTGATATTATTTCACTCATAAAAATAGTTTGAATATGTTTAAAGTAGTATGTGCATACAACAACAACAACAACAACAACAGCCTGTTAATTCCCACTGCTGGGCTAAAGGCCTCCTCTCCCTTTGAGGAGAAGGTTTGGAACATATTCCACCACGCTGTTCCAATGCGGGTTGGTGGAATGCACATGTGGCAGAGTTTCTATGAAATTTATCACATGCAGGTTTCCTCACGATATTTTCCTTCACCGCTGAGCACGAGATGAATTATAAAGACAAATTAAGCACATGAAACAGCGGTGCTTGCCTGGATTTGAACCCGCAATCATCGGTTAAGATGCACGCGTTCTAACCACTGGGCCATCTCGACTCAATAAATAAAACAGTTTATTTTATTCATATTAATAATTACATTTGTCCCCGCAGCACGGCGAGAGCCTGCACAACCTGGTGGGGCGCATCGGCGGCGACAGCGAGCTGTCGGCGCGCGGCAAGCAGTACGCCAGCGCGCTGGCCGCCTACATCGAGCAGCAGAGCATCCCCGGCCTGCGCGTTTGGACGTCGTGGATGCGCCGCGCCATCCAGACCGTCAAGGACGTGCGCGCGCCGCAGGAGCGCTGGAAGGCGCTCAACGAGATCGACGCCGTGAGTGACTCCGCCGTCTGTGTGTGTGTATGTGTGTGAATGGTCGACGCCGTGAGTGTCTCCACTGTCTGTGTGTGTGTGTGTGTGTGTGTGTGTGTGTGTGTGTGTGTGTGTGTGTGTGTGTGTGTGTGCGTGTGTGGGAGAAATAGACGCCGCGAGTGTCTGTGTGTGAGAGATCGACGCCGAGAGTGTCTGTGTGTGAGAGATCGACGCCGTGAGTGTCTCCACCGTCTGTGTGTGTGTGTGTGTGTGAGAGAGAGATAGACGCCGCGAGTGTCTGTGTGAGAGAGAGATAGACGCCGCGAGTGTCTGTGTGAGAGAGATAGACGCCAAGAGTGTCTGTGTGTGAGTGATAGACGCCGCGAGTGTCTGTGTGTGAAAGATCGACGCCGTGATTGTCTCGACTGTCTCTGTGTGAGAGATCGACGCCGTGAGTGTTGTGTTGTGTGAGTGTGAAATCGACGCTGTGTATATCTCTGTGTATGAGAGAGATCAACGCTGTGATTATCTATGAGTCTGTGATTAACGCCATGAGTATATGTTGTGAATAAACGTGTTGCAAAAATGGGCCAAATGAATGAACGGGATTCAGAAATCAATAATATGCCGTGTAAAGATTAATAAATTAGTAATACTCATGGTATTATTGTTATGGTGGTATCTTAGAGTATGGCTGCATAACGCCCACAAACAAGTGATTATTATTTAACAATCACTTTTCTAACAAATATCCTTTTGTTTTCAGGGCATCTGTGAAGAGATGACCTACGCTGAGATCCAAAGTAAATACCCGTCCGATTTCAACGCGCGGGACGCGAATAAATTCGCGTACCGGTACCCTCGCGGGGAGAGCTACGAGGATCTGGTGGCGAGACTGGAACCCGTCATCATGGAGCTGGAGAGGCAAGGCAACGTGCTGGTGGTCTCCCACCAGGCTGTCATGCGCTGCCTGCTCGCTTACTTCCTTGACAAATCCGCCGGTATGCATACTGTACAGCTTCTCAACATGGCACAAGTGAAAAATAAATTAATGTTCATTAATGCCAGTACTCGGAATTGCTTTAAAATTTTATGACAGGTGCTTCTCGTACCTGAATTTTACCACGTAATACGTTTTCCATCCAAACATAGACTATGAGTCGAGATAGCCCAGTGGTTAGAACGCGTGCATCTTAACGGGGTTCAAAACCAGGCAAGCACCGCTGATTCATGTGCTTAATTTGTCTTTATAATTCATCTCGTACTCGGCGGTGAAGGAAAACATCGCGAGGAAACCTGCATGTGACAAATTTCATAGAAATTCTGCCACATGTGTATTCCACCAACCCGCATTGGAACAGCGTGGTGGAATATGTTCCAAACCTTTTCCTCTAAGGGAGAGGAGACCTTTAGCCCAGCAGTGGGAATTTACAGGCTGTTGTTGTTGTTGTATAGACTATTAAATATACTAAGCTGGAAATTGATATAATTATATAGATAGATCTGTCAATGTAAGCTTGGCTTGTTGCATTGTGTCCTGTGTGTGCAGAGGAGCTGCCATACCTGCATGTGCCGCTGCACACTGTGATCAAGCTGACGCCGGTCGCGTACGGCTGTCGCGAGGAACACATCAAGCTGTCCGTGGAAGCCGTGGACACGCACCGCCCCAAGCCTTCTGTGAGTATACCCCCCCCCCCCCCAAATACCAACTATAAATAATCCTCCCTCAATTAGAAACTTATAGCAACATATATATTTTTACAAAAAGATATACACTCTCAGTTACTATTAACGTTTCCAATCTCAATTATATTATTTATAGAAAAATGACTGCCAAGTTTGGGGAGGACAAGGGTTATGTAAATTGTCATGTAACATACCCGATCTTTGGGCAATGCGAGTTTATATCAATAAGAACTTTTTTTTTTTATTTTGTCCTTGTTTTCCAGTTCTGCCTTAATATTTTAAACAAATTGACTGTTTACTAGATAGTGAGCGTAGTCTATGAACTAATAAGGTTAATTTCTAAGAACAATATAATATTACTTTTGATATTAACATTAACATAAAAGCACTTGCTACTATTTAGCACAGATAATCTTTTGTTATTTATTAATTATTACTACCTAATGAAATAACTTTCTGCGCCTAAATTCCTCACTGGCTGTAAAACCTCTTTGTACATTAACCTCTGTGCTCTTTATTGTACCGAATAATATAAAACGAATTAAATCCTGAATAACTTACGACTATAAGAAACAGTGAAGTGAAGATATGCTTGTTTTAGAGTAAATTAAAAAAAATGCAACAAACTCGATTTCAAATTCTATATTTTTATTTATTTATCACGATCGCTAATATTACACACAAAAGTTTTTTTTTTTGTTTTTCAAATTATACAATTTTTTTTGTTGAAACATATTGAAAAATTTTAAATACCCCTTATTATTATTTCTGACAGGACGAAGGTGACGACTCATCTGGCTCAGACGTACGCAAATCATAATGTGACCTCTTGTTGTCATGTTGCTCACAGATACTACGAAATATTTAAATATCGAATAAATTGTTTTTTTTTTTTTTATCCTCAAAATTTGACTCAGGAACATTATAATTTTATATGTAAATGTATGATTTCATGAAAATTATTCATTAAGGAATGAATTAAAGGAAACTAAGAGCAACAATTGACATAAGTCTAATGCCAATGAATTCATTTTAATTTCCTGTGTTTAAAGGTGCTTCATAGTATATGCTAATATTAATAAATGGTAACATCATAATTTTTTTGTTATTAAATTAGCAACATGTCAACAAGTTTGGTCAAAAAATTCGATAGCATAGAAATATTATCATAGCATGAATTGTATTGTTTTTATATCAAACGAAGATTGGATTTTATTCGCTAACTCTGAGTTAAGTTGTTAAAATTTTTTTCAGGGTGATGGTTTATTTTTGGGAATTTTTTATTGGGTTGGGTATTTTATATTATGGTACGACGATATAAAAATTTGATGTATTTAATGATATGCTTTATACAAGTTTATTCAGGTTTTTATGCAAAGGCTTATACTTGAATTTACTTATCGTCTTTCTTTCTGTCTATCAATTCTCAATATGATAGACATTTATTAAACTTATTGAGAAAGTTATCGAAATACTGCTGAGGCCTCCTCTCAATTTAAAAACAAGATTTGCTCACTCCACACTTCTCCAATGAAGGATGGTGGGTGAAAAATTACTCCTTTAAACATTAAACATTCAATTATATTATATATTTGTGTGTGTGCAATTTAAGATTAGTTATTTTTGTTACACTAAAGACTGTTATTTAATGCACATATAGATCGTGTTTGTGTGTTTTTGTTTAACAGTTTTCAAATTTGTGTCGTTTTAATTATTTTATAATAATAACAATATATCATAGTTAATATTTTATTAACAGGTGATACCAGCCCCGCCTATTAAGCCGCCAGTTCCACCCATACTCAATGGGGACACCAATGGAGAAAACAAAGAAAATTATAATAATTAATACAAGCTACTCTAGCTCAACACCATAAACAATATAGAAGCTTATAGAAAAAAATAAAGTTTGACCAATTGTGAAATGCGTACAGATAATATAAAACTGTGGTAAAAGATAGCGTATGGTCTGTGAGTCGAATTTGAGACTGATAAGTGATTTTAGATTAATCTTTCATTTTATAACCGCATTATAAAATATAAAAAAAAATGAAATTAAATTTCATTATCATTTTGTCACTCGTATCTGAAAATGCGCGGGGTTACACAGTTCATGTCAAAAGGACAATACGTATTACTACTATGTACTAAAGATGAATTTAAAATAAAGTCCGGCCATTGAACGATGAAAATCGTCGTTTCTTTTATACAATTAACGTAATAAATTATGTCTAAATAAATAATTTTATTGTCTATGCTTCCTACATTGTTAAATTCATAAATAATTGATATATTTTTATTTATATATAATTTATTTAAATCATCAAATTCGGTATCAAATACCGCGAGTTTTTATGTTTATTTACCTACCAAAGATAACTGACTCTATATTGTGTTTTAGGTACTTTTGATATGTGATTATTTTTAATATTTACTTTCATAACTTCGAGACCAATAATGTAAAATAACGTGTCGTAGAACTGTCATTATAATTTGTGTACACTTTTGTAAATTTATATGTAAATATATAATTTAATTATGTATTTATGTTTTACGTGTAACTCTGCGCTTATATTTTTGTAATCTCCCTCGTTTCTACCTAATCACTAGTTCATATTATTATAAATTAATTATAAACTATTACATTATAGAGGATTTTTACAAAATGGCTATATGTAAATTTATAATTTTAAATGTTAATTTAATATTTAAATATAAGTATTTTAAGCGGGCGTATGACTTTTATTAAAACCTTTACTTATAGAAAAATAACTAGCAATTCTCAACTTCATTTCCTTTTCATTCGAAACTTTTTAATTAAATGTACTTAAACATATCTATTCTTTGAATTTAATAAATTTAATTAAAAAACTTAATGCATATCAATCTTCATAACTGCGTTTTTTCTATAATGTCAATCAGTTATGAGGTCACTGACCTGAAGTCCGTACTTGGAAGTATCGCCCACGAACCGTCGCCAAATTTCTAATCATCGTTCAATTTCAAAGTAAATCATTTACTGGAATTGGTTTAGTTAGTATTGTAGTTTCATTTGTGCTATCGGAATACAACTTAAACCTAAAATATAGTTCTTAAAAACTGTACATTAATTCAATTCAATGCAAATCGGACTGATTGGCAAAATTACGTAGACATTTTGACAGTATAAAATTTAAACACAAAATTTCAGTTGTGCTTGCCCGGGTTTGAAATACTATAAGAATCCTCGGTTTTGATACACATCTAACCACTGGACCATCACATAAACTGAAACGCCATTTAGGAAATGGTTTTCGTAGAAAGATTATAATTAGTATTTCACTAGTACATCATCCTTCTAACACGAACAGAAACTGCAAACAAAATTTTTTAATAAATATTCAATTTCTACATGGTAAGCTATGTACGGGTCCGTTTGGGTGCCACCCACTCATCAATTCGTTCCGCCGCCTAAAATCAATACTCTATATTTCTATATTCTGTTTTAAAAGTTAATTGAGTCCGAATAACAGAATAGCAATCACGAAGGGTAAACTTCTCAGATCACATCGAAGCGTCGATGGTCTTTAGGGCGACGAAATGCTAAGTATCTAATGCATCTTCTTCCAAGGTCATATTTTCAATAAATAATTTGATATGTACGAGTACAAACAATGCTAACATATTTGGGTAATATATGCACTAATTATATTTTATTACTTATAGTGATGAAATGAGTTCGATTTTAAGAAAATCAGTAAGTACTGCAGTATCATGATTTAGGTCATTTTTCGTCGTCAAGCGTTGTTTGTTATAACAGTTGTTTGTTATAACTTATATCATTAAATCATCAATCTTGCATGTGTTACATACCTGGAGTAAACACGTAAAGTGTCATTCGATATTTCAGCAAATGCATTTTGCGAATGGGCTGTACAAAATTATTCATTTATTTCGCATTAAAATATTTAAAGTCTAAAAGATAAACTGGGTTTTATCGTGTTTTATATAAAAACTTTAACAGTACAAATTAAATCGATGTAAATAGTTAAAAATACTTACATATGTTAGTAATTACTACGAATAAAGAAAACGTGGGCTAATAAATTTAAAATATTATCGATATTACGTCTCATTTTTCAAGGTTTGACGTGGATATTTCAATTCAACCATAGGATTTTTAAAAATATTTACTAAATAATCGATATAATTTATTGTATTCATATCACTGAACTGAAATAAAATAAAAGTTACTATGGTTCTATATCTACACAGAGTCAAATTATTTCCACGTCCCTTTTGTTTTGTTTGTTTTATAACGAAATTACTTTCGTTATCACAAGTATTCTATAAAGTTAAATGAAACTTTCATATAACTTCTTATAACAATAATTTTCATACAACTTACAATTTTGTATTAAATTTATGTTCTAATAATTTCTACTTATTATTTGTGTCTTATCTTGAATTGAAATATTATTTCCAATAACAGGAAACTCAATTTAGGTTTAGTCCCATTGGAAATACTTGTACATGGTAACCCTAAGCCTTTTAATAATCGGGGCACGTACGAAACTGTAACAATATAGGTAATGTTACTATGAAAAAGGTCAATACTACAGTAAAACCAGATCATATGCTAAGAAAGCATATGATCTGGTTTTTCGAAATTTGCGAGAAAATAAGGAAAGGCTTTATCTGTAAACTCTTTAAGTACATTATGATTAAGTATTTATAACAGTTCGTTTTAACTACGAGTGAAATATTTTTACTAAATTTTTGCTAAAAAATACTGCAAGATGTATTCTTTTAATTCCTGAAAAAATGTTTTATATGCTCAGAAAGATTACCCATTTTATACATTTGTACATTAAAAAGTGCTTTAACAAAAAACATTTTTATAGAACGTAAAAGTGACCTAAAAACAGGCACATAACAAAATAAACGTACCGAGTATTGCTCTAGCCATCTACGTATATACCTATGTATAAATCGCTGACGTCCGTTTCAATACACACGTATAAATCGTATAATGCGGACACAAGTAATCGATAAACTACGTATATAGATACTATGTATTGCCCGTCAATGCCTATGTAGTCCCGGTCATCACTTTGTATGTACTTTATGTTCGGGATTATAGAGAGAAATGGAGTAGTCGTTAGTTATTGACTAAATATATTAGAAAAACTAAGAGTTTCAGTAAAATAAAATCAAATATAGCCTAACATTTAATTGATTATGTTGACGACAGCTATAAGCTTGTAAAATATATTTAATAGATACAATTTAACAGAAAACAATAAAGACCAACTTAATTAGCAATAAATGTACACGATGTTTAATAGAAACATTTATGACTGGAACTTTTTCAAAAGAATATTATCAGAACAGTAATTTGAAATTCAATTCAATTGTAATAAGACAAACCAGACAAATAACTACACAGATTATTCAACGCCAAATATAAACACTATCGATTGCCACATCGATTATTTACCATAGATCATCGATAAACGTGTTTTTATTGTCTATCGGTCTCAGCTGTCAGTGACATTTCATCTTCCAAGGGTCAAAACGTAATATTATTTAATAAGGAATTATTGTAATGTAAATTTTCATTCTTGTCAGTGTATTATTTTAAGCCTACTTATGTAATCAATAATCTGAAATAATATTATAGTTACCCTATGTTTGCAATTTTATCTCAATTAAATGGAAATAGATAAAAGTATTATAGTTGCTATTAGTGCTTCTTTCTTAGTTCATAATATTATAACATGATGGTTTCGAATTTGCAACTACAGGAAAAGTATAATAAAAGTACGATACATTTCTAAAACTTATATGTTATTGTGTGATTAGATATTAACGTCAGCTTTACGTTTCAGTTAGAAAAAACTTCTGCTTTTATTTGGACATACAAGAACCTAGTTTATCTAGATCTATTTCGCGAAGGCTACAAGATATGGGTTTGGTAAGTAGATGCATAGTTTTGCCGCCAAAAGTTTTCTATCGTATAATATAATTAAAGTAGTTAATAACTAAACGTTTCAATGCAGTTTTGTGGTTATGTATAATATAAAGTAAACAAATTATATAGGCAGCTTCAACTCAAGTCAAAAACGTAACTGTTATTAATTTTTAAATTAGTTGGGTTATATATGTTCCGTTTTATGTATTATTCAGAGATTATACTCTGAGGCGTTAAGAATTTGTAGTTTATTTATTATTGTAATACAAAAAACAAACCTTCAAATTAATTAGTAATGATGTTTTTTATTAAAAAATAATTTCTGATTAATTTATAGAAGATTAAATAAAATTCATAAATACTTTTTTTAAATGAACAAAATGGAACGTTGTCCACGCGTTGACCAATACCAAGCTATCCCCCTTCCACACGATCCAAGCGCCACCGGTGAACAAAACACAAACTAAAGCAAAATATCTCCATCTTGTATGACAGATTTGTGTTTGTTGTTACTTTTCCGATTTTATTTAGTAAATGTGTATATATTAAATCTAAAAGTATCGTAATTGTTGTTCCCAATCTCAGTTAATACAGTGTACATTTAACAAAACAAACATACTCAGTGTAAATAGTGAATCGAGGAATTTCTAATAGTGACGAAGTGCCCGTCTCTGTGACTAGTATATAGTTACTTATTTTTGTGATAAGCGGCGCGCGGGGGCCTCGCGGACGGCTTTTGTGTAAGTATATACGCTGTATGATACCTACACGTGCAGACTGACACATCGATCGAGTCAGAATTGTTTAGAAAACAGTTAAAAACAGAGTTGTCGGAGGGCCCTGTTACGCGCGTAGCTAGCGTTCGATTTTAGGTCATCTTTTGTATGCTCGCGTTAGAGCCGCCGTCTCAGCGCAAAATGCATCGTGCCGAGGCCGCGCGCCGCGCTCGATCACGCTGCGTTGCACTACATCCATTTAAAAGCCGTTTGAAATGTAGTTTTCTTTAGCCTACGCGTGTGTATGCTTAATTTTTGACAGTTGATATGGCTTTTAAAACGCCAAGGCGATGTCATTCTTAAGATGTTGTTATTAAAGATGATATTGGTGTGAATTGAGTTGCAAGTGTTATTTTTTTGCGCGGGACGGTTGGCGCGATCCGACATAGGGCGCGAGCTCGTCCCGCCGGCGTCAATTTGCAGACTGTATTTCAAGGAAAACTCAAGTACTCGGTGACTTCAATTGTATCGTGTCGATGACACGCGTTCACGCACACACGATAATGTTTTACTAGTAATTGTAACATGAAACAATATGAAGCACCAAGCTGCTAACATCAGCATTTGCCATTGCAAAATGTTATATTTTAGGTCAATAATTGTATTAAATGCTGACTTTCACATTATGCATCTTTCTGCTTACATTTTTTTAAAATAATTAATGACATTTCCAATTAGAGTTGCCACATACAATTTTAATTATTATGCATTTTTAATTTCATTTAGTACTGGCAATGTTTTCCAAATATATTATGAGTTTATTCATAAACAAAATATTCTAATATTATTGTCTCTATAGTTAAGTAATAAAAAAATATCTTTGTTGTTAGGATAAATTATAGGACCTTAGAAAACTTTTTTCATTGATAAAAAGTAATAATAATAATAATTTTTAATTTGATTATTTAATTTTTTTGTAAGGCTTTTTTTATCATAATGAATGTCATTTCTTATATATTTTATATTTTTTGTTGTACTTGATAAATCATACAAAGTGTAATTCATGATGTATCAGAACTTTATTAGTCTAGGCTTAACAAAATAATTATTAATTTTGTCTTGCTTGTGACTCAAAGTCAAATAGAACCATAGAAATCTGTAGTAAGAAATTATGTTTATATATTTATGTATGATTATATATTGGAGTTCTATTTTACTAGACTGCATAGGTCATAATAAAGAAAGGAGTTACCATATGTAGATTTAAACACAGGATATATTAAATTATTCATATTAGTCAATTTTACATTCACTAATTATTAAAAAATATTATGTGTGAGTTCATCTTAGTCGCAGCATATAATGTATATTCATTATCAGTGACAAGCTTTAGTTTGCAAGAAAGTATTGAATTAATATTAAATAATTCACATTTTAGCGTGAGGAGGTCTTCCTAACATCACGAGTGACGCACGTAGTGGGAGCGCGTCCTGAAACAGTCGCGCGATGTGCGCGGCGTGAGGGCCGCGCGCGCGCCGATGCCATGCTCCAGCGGCTCCGCCAGCCGCCCCCGCCCCAACACCACAACTACGTACATCTTACCGTTCAGAAGGTAATAAGAAATTTAATTGTTCAGCATAATTTCTATTTTAAATTAATTCATGGGTTTTTAATTTCTAGAAGGTAAGTTGGGTGCATACATGGTAGCTACATTAAAGTATAACTTGAGCTTTTAAATAAACACTATTCTACAAAGATTGTTGTGCTTACTATTGCGTAATGGGTATTGTTAAACATAGTCATTATTTATTAAACTTGCATGCAATATATTATGGAGAGGAGCTTCAATATTCTTTGTACTTTATGTACGGTAGAATGAACTAACATCTAGTTTTTCCTTGCCATATGTTTATATATCCTTATTGCATATTTATTAATCTTTCAGGCTATAAGTCTATTGGATAAACTGTATGACACATTCTTCACGGCACCGCGTAAAGCGCATGTCAACCTCTTCAGTAAACATTTTATCAAGATTGAGTTTTTGGACAAGTATGGACTAATATTCTACAAATAGTAATTGAGGTTTTTTCAAACATTATAAACCATCAATTTTTATTTCAGATTATGCAGACCTGTTTACAAGGAGTTTGATGAATGGCCCCAAATATCTCTAGAGCCTGACCCACCAAAAGAGAAGAAGGACAAAAAGGACACTCCAGAAAACTTAGTTAACGCAATTCCATCTAATAATAACATACAAAAGTATGTTCGTAGACAATTTTTTTTTAAATTCAATATACACATTTAAAATCTTTGTAACTTATAAAAAAAATGTTTTCAGAATGACTAGAAAAAGCCGCCCTCGTATCAAAGAGAGAGAAGAAAAAGAACAAAAAGGTGGTTATTGTGAGATGTGTAATGCAGACTATGTCGATGCCGCCATTCACAGACGATCACCTCATCATTTAGCTTTCGTTAGAGATCACACGAATTTTCTGGCTCTCGACTCATTGATAACCTCAGGAACAGATGTTACCACTTTCTTAGATAAGACAATGCCAGTTAATGGAGAAAGACGATCTCTACGCAAGTTATGCAATGGTGATGTCGAGCCTAAGAGTAAAAGATCAAAAAGATCACAGTCACCAGACACTATTAATGGTAATGTCAGTCCAAGAAGGAATGGTGGTTTGGATGATGAGAAAAAGCATAATACGAGATGCAGTAAGAGAACAAGTGAATCGCAGCCATCAGAAGATCGTCAGTATTATAAAGTAGTTGGAGTGAGCACAAAACTCCGTTCAAGTGGTGGTTTCGCCGTCAAAAAGAAGGATTCGCCTCCTACTTGTAATGGAACAAAACCACTAGTAGTGAAGTTTCGGAAGGTGCGTCGTTCCGAATTGTCTGTACTAAGCGATGAAGCCGAACAATTTATGTTTCCGAAACGTGCTAGTTCTACTAGTTCTACCTCATCTGATGAAGAAGAAGATAAAGTGGAAGCAATAAAAACTCGGCGAAAAACCCCGCCAAAACCACCGCCTCCTATTGAGAGGCAGCGTTTAGCAAGACCTGTGGCATTAAAGGAGGAATCTTCAGAGGAAGATAGTTGGCCAGAGGACAAAAGAAGACGGAAACGGCGAGTTCCTCCAGTAACTAAACGAGGCAAAAGAGTTGCTGGTAGACCACCTGTAGTTGAATCTCAAAAAAAATCCCCAGAGCCAGTAGAGCCGGCAAAACCAGTGGAACAGCCTCAACCAGAACCTGAAATCAGTCCCTTGAGGGAAGAACCTTCAGAAAGATGCATGAAATGGGAGGATGGAAAACTAAAGTACACTCCTGCTGTGGAACAGTTGGAATTTGCTTTTGAATCAGTTCCCCATAGTGAGCCCTGGTTCGAAACATTTAAACGTCAAGATCAAGACAAACTAGTTGCAAGAAATGTGCCTCAGTATTTTGGTAATTATAATGACTAATTTATCATTAAATATATTATAAAAGTATTTTCTAACAGCATTTTTTTTGTTTCAGAATTGTATTCTAAGTCACCAAAGTTACCCTACGAAATTGGTCAGTTACCACCTCTAAAACCCAATTGCTGTCCTTTAAGTGACTTTGTTAAAAGAGAAGAAAAACCTGGACCATCGCGATCGTATGGTACCCGTGGAATGAAGAAGCAACGAATAAAGAAAAGAACAGCTGCACTTCTGGCATTAGAATGCCATCCTCGAAAGTCTCCAAGAGAACATGCATCTACATTAGCTATACTTGGCTCTGCAGGTTTATTGCAGACACGAAAGCATGCAGACGATACAAAGTCAACAGCATCGGAAGACACAGTTAGTGATACTCAGAGTAATATGAAAGTTGAACCTGTCTTATCCGAAACACAAGAAGCCTCAGAGCGACTTCAACAATTCCTGTCTGAAGTATTTGAAGAACCTACAGACTATGAAATATCTTATGATTTGGCAGGTGATGAAACAGCTGTCATAGCATCAAAAAATCTCCCTGATGTTTCAAGCCTTGTTTCAGAATGTGATGATTGTGACATTATAAGGAATGAGATAAAACAAGGTGCTACTGGCTGCATGCGTGGTAGAAGAGGCAAGTTCAAAAAGAAGAACCGAACTGGGTGGCCTAATAAAAAGAAACAAACCAAAAAAGACTCCCGAACAAGCAGTATGGAACTTGAACAGAAGGCAGATAGTAGTCTAGACAGGTCATCGGCGGAGCTTCCTGACGATGACACAACACAGGACACACTAAGTGAAGAAAATAATACTTTATCAGAATCAGATGAAAAAACTTTGACTAACGAAAAGTTAAAGACTAGATTTGAGCCACATAAAAGTGAAACCCCAAAGAAGGATATTAACAATATTACATTAGAACTAAAAGAAAAAGTCACTCCTATGGAAGTAAACCACAATGAGAAAATACAGAAAGAAGACAGATTACACTTAGATTTAAAGGTTGTATTACATGATAAAATTAACCATAAATCTCCCACAAAGGGAGACACTGAAAAGGACGAGAAAGGTGCAAATCGTTCATCTGCATCAGATGCTGAGGATAGAGATGAAAAAGCAAAGAAAAAGAAACGTGTTCTGCAGGGTTTGTTGTTGCAACCGATAGTGAGAGTAGCGCGAGTGGATCCGAACGCCGGCCGGAGACTGCGCTCGGCCGGTCGGGCTCGGACAAACCGATTCAGATAGCGCGCGGCTAAACTGACTCGAATCAGTGGATAAAGAGACTCAACTCGGTTTTCATTAAAATCCATGGACAAAGTGGCGTTTTAGATTAATGAACATTATAGATATGTTCACATTATTGCTTCCTAATATTTTGGAATATCTGTCAATGTGAATATCCTGAATAATTAAAAACAATTGACTGCTCTAGTTAATGTACCAACATTTTTATAAAATGTTGAAAGGTTAAATTTGTTATTTGAGATTATTTGCACAATTACATGTTATATATGTTGACAAATCACTCTTAGCAATAGATGTGAATAAAACTGCAATATTTTTAACCAATGTGTAAAACATGGGTACAGATATTGCATAGTAGTGTGACATACAAAACCTGCAGATAGTAATTAATTAACCTTTCCATATACAAATGATGTTGTCCATATAATTTATTTATCATTTCGAATAGTAGAAAAGTAGCTGACTGTTTTATAATTAGTTTATTTAATAACAATTTTTCAAAAGAAAATGAATTTAATAGTTTCATTAGAGGCTCTTTTTGAGTTAGATTGAAGTTTATTTTTTTTTGAGAAAATATACCTTATGTTGTTTGTTATTCAGAAACACATTTGTTATGAGTGTGTTCAGATTGACGCATGTGAGAATTTTTTTCTTTGAATAATTTTAGAATGTAAATATAAACTTGTAATATATTTTTTTTGTTAAATATTAGTATGAGTGTACAAGCAATGTGAATTTAAACATTGAGAGCTTAGTCTGTACATAAATTGATGTTTTTCGTATGCTTAAAGTATGTTTTCCTTTTTCATTGGATGAAAGTTGTTAAATGTCAAGTTTCGTCAAGTAAAGTTGTATAAAATAAAATATTAATTATACAATATCCGTTCTTTTCTTTGAAAATACATTATAATATACCAGTATATAGTTTTTAATTGATAGAAATCGCCAAAAAAAATAAAAGTTACAATTCCCTTTGATTTTGTCTCCTTCTATTTTAGTCAGTTATAAAAAAAAAAAATATTTAAGTTTATTGTAGGTATCATTTTAATACACACAGGGATTTAATATTAATTTTATTTAATGTCAAATAATTATTCAAGTTAATTTATGTCAGTGTCTCACAAGAGTAACTTCGTTCCAACAGGCATCTGAAGACACCACTCATTTTTTGTGTTTGCATTGTCTATCTATAGTTTTATATATGATATTCTTGTAACTCTTAGGTATTCACAGTTGAACAATTGAGGCTTTATAAAATAATGTCAATTATATAATAAAAGCTATCTTCATTATAAGATGGTAAAACTATTTATTTAAAATTAATCTTTTTATTTTTTACACTGGTAATTGATGTAGAAATAATGTGAGATAATATATCTATTTCAACTTCTTTTATTGAAGCATAAAATTAGGTTTACATTGATCAAATGAAAAGCAAATGATCTATTCTAACAGCCATATAATCAATAAAAACAATTTACACTTTTTACATCCCCATTAGATGTTCAGCCATATTCACATTGCTCATTCTTAAATGAATATGTTAATTAAACGTCCTATACACTAAGCTGAATCGCAAATATCTTAGACCAAGTGGTGGATATATAAAAAAAAGGTTTTATTTCTGACTATCTAGTCTTTCTGACTGTATACTATAGATAGATTGGTCTAAGATCACTGAGATTAGTTAGTTTTTAAATGATTTATTCATATATATCTTCTTTGTCAGCAACATACTGAACAATGTCTTTGGGTTTAAGAAGTCTCTCAGCATCTGAATCGGGGATTTCAAAGCCAAACTCATCTTCCATGGCCATGATGATTTCAACATGATCAAGGGAATCCAGCCCAAGATCATTTATGAAGTGCGAATCAAGAGATAACTGAAATAAAAAAAGTTCTTTTAGTGATTTCAATATATGGTTAATGTAAAATTAGTTAAGTTAGAAAAATATAGAATTGTAATAAAAGTTTGTGCAAGACTAATATACGTTTTGATAAAACAATGATCGAACTACCTTCTCTGGGCTAATTTTGTCATATAGTTGGAGTACTAGAATCACCCTACTTTGAATAAGATCGAGTGTAAGAGGAGGCCCACCGCTATAGTTCCGAACTCCGACTTTCTGTTTCTGAAACAAAATTGAAAAAAATAAATGTAGAGTACCTGAGTTGAAACCAGTTTGTCGTAAGCCTTGCACACTTTCATCACTCGTTCTGCGATCTCCTCCTGTGTTATTTTACGCACGGGCCCGGTAGCGAATTGTCGTTTACGCTGATATTGAACCTAAACATTATAGCACCACTGTACTTTCGTTATGCAATAACAGAAATAAGGTTATGTTATTGATTGTATATAAAACCTTGGATAATTCAGTAAATTTGAAAATTAACTTTATCATAGTCATATATTTAACAAGAAGTTAAATAAATCTTTCGGTAGACGTTAAATAATGTGTATTGATTGAAAATGCCTTACCCCATTTTGTAACTGCTGAATATTATATGTTCTAGCAATAGCCTTAACTGTATGGTATTTTTGCTGTAACGCTACAGTTGATAATCTGCATACTACAGGCGTTTTGTAAGTAGTGGATTTTCGTAATAATCCATTAAAAGCACTTCGAACAAGATTTGCTGCAGCCATTTTTCCGATTCAATGTTCCATAGACAAATTTGTACAGATGACAACAGCAAACTAATGTTACTAGTAATCACTCTTAGTAAAACCTTCAACTATAACTATTTCATAGAACATGCATTGCCGCAACCATAGACATAAACAAAATTGTGTTTGAATTAGTTCAGTACTATAACTACTATATTTCTTGCAATAACTGAAATTCTGTAAGCCATTTCCGCAAATGCAGGCGCACTATTTATGAAATTATGACCCACTACTAAGCCATTGTATAGCATAACATAAATAGGCTGTTACTTAATTTTAAAATTTTTAATTACAATCAAGTATTTGTTATGCTTATTAAATTATATATTAAATATAGTTAGAACATTTTTATTTATAAATAGCAATTTAATTAACTATTAATTAATAAAATTAAAAATAACGATATTTGAGAACCGATCGCAATATATGATTTTAAACAATTAAAAGTCACTCTTGAATTAAATTTATTTTGGATAAAACGAAGTCTAAAGTAATATTGTCAAGTTCCAACTTGTCAAATCATAAATGTCATTTTAATTTTGTTTTGTGCAGACGTATGTTGGAAATGATTTTATTGTTTTATAAATAAATTGATAAAAGAAATGGGTAACGCGGATACGAAATTAAATTTTAGAAAAGCTGTCGTTCAGCTCACATCAAAATCTCAGGTAATTTATAAAACAGCGTCATACACAAGTTATATTGTTTCGAAGTTTATTGATTGAAATTATTAATTTTAGCCTATCGACGCTGCTGATGAAAGTTTTTGGGATCAATTCTGGTCAGAGACTGTAACAAATGTACAAGATGTGTTTGCTTTGGTACCTGGGGCGGAGATACGTGCGTTACGCGAGGAATCGCCAAATAATTTAGCAACACTTGTATACAAGGCTGTTGAGAAGTTGGTGAAAATAGTTGATAGTAGCTGTAGGACTCAGCGTGAACAACAAACAGGTATGTCCTTGAATATTTTATGCACTTCAGTTTAAATTTAGCTTTGATCAGCATATGTTTATGTATTGTACCTTGTGACTTAAATCCTATGCCAAAATTAATTTAAAGTCTTGATGTGTTATATATCCATTGCTTATTCCGTACAAATGAGAAAAGATAAGTAACTTTAACTTGTCATAAATAACTTCACATCATACCAAAAATATATGTTCTTAAGTGGTTTAACTAGAATATCTTATAAAAATATTTAGGAACCTAATAAGTCAGTAGATTTTCAAAATATTTTAGCACTTTTTCATATTATCTGTATATTAATATTTTGTCTAATACACATTATTCACACATTTATTTATGAACTGAACTACCAGGAGGATAATTTTACAATACTTTGAGTTCAAAGATGCAGATTTGTAGATAAAAAATATACTTTTGTAAGTTAAAAGTTATGTCTTTCTCTGGATTTTCATTAGTCTATGAATCTATGTTTGATATACTTTACGCTTTTAATGATTAAACATTAAACCTAAAAATAATATTGGTGTAAGTAAAATAGACATTGTTTTTATTATTCTCAACCTGCTATATATTATACTAGACTTAAAACTAGAAGTTGATGTTAATCCTCTTCCTCTTTGGATAGCTTACTGAGTGCACGTGTCTGTGACTGTGAATTGTGTTAAATTTTATATATTCATATACTAAACATTATAAATCCGATCAATAAATAGGAGCGCATGACCAAACAAGAGGTACACACTCATTACTGCGCCTAGTACTTTTGTGCACTACGCTTCGGAATTACAACTTATAAGGCCACGCCTACCACGCTACGAAGTATCTGCAAGCGCAACGAGATTCTATCGTTTGCTTGTACCGCTTCCGAAATCCTGTTGCCCTGGTACTTGGACCTCCTCTTGAACGAAAAATACGAGGTATTATTTATATTTATTCATTAACTTGAAAAATGCCAATTGAACATTCTCCACCAAAAACACCTACTACTATGCTGCAGCATTCTCAATCCTCACCGGATATAACTGTAGACCAGAATGTAACAACAAGATCACAGAGATTAAAGCGTAAGCAGGGAGATGACTTGGAATATTTTATAAAAAAATTTGAAAATATGTTCTCCACTTGGACAGCCACACAAGACGCTAAGTATGAATCACTGCTGAGTACTATTAACATGATCAAAGATCAAAACTCACAAATTTCCACATCAATTGAATTCATGAGCCAAAAATATGATGAATTAAAAATTAAATATGACTCACTACTGCAAGAAAAATTAGAAGTCAAAGCACAAATAAGAAATTTGGAGGAAAAGGTTGAATTACTGGAAAGAAGAAGTCGCGCCACCTGTGTAGAAATCCGAAATATTCCAAATTCAAAAACAGAAAAAGCGCAGGAATTGCATGATATTGTGAAATCACTTGGAAATGTACTCAAGGTTGACATCGACCCTCAGGAAATTCGAAACATTCACAGGGGATATTCAAAGAATGAAACATCTAAACCCGTAATTGTGGAATTTTCAACGGTAAGCACGAAGGATAAAATATTGCGATCGATAAAACAACTCACGAAGGACAATAACGGTGTCAGACTGAACACCATGCACCTGGGCCTCGATGGACCTCAAACAACAATTTATGTATCAGACTTCCTTACACCGAGCATGAAAAGACTGCATTTCATGGCTAGAGATTTCGCTGCGAAAAATAATTACAAGTTCTGCTGGGCCACTCCAGGTAGTATATTTTTACGCAAAAAAGAAAATGAACCCTCAATTCGTTTAAAAAACGAACTAGATCTCAAACGCTTGCAAACTACTTAAGCGACTCGCGGTCCTTAATGTTGTATCTTTTTATTTTAATTATTACTAATCTTATAAATATGTACACATTTCACACTCACACAAACATATCACAAACACAATGCTCATTCTACCTATTTAACACATTCACACAATACGGTCAATCGATATTAAAAATGTATGCTATAGTAAGTAGATATACAGCTTTTATGTCTATGCTCATAATTAATTTGTTCAGTTATATTCGTACTCAACGCAAACGGGCTTACTGTGAGTATAATTTAAGATACACCATAAATTCCCTAAATTATCTTAAAATATTATTTTTTAAAGCACAATGGCAGATTTACATAATATAAATAATATTGATAGTTTTGAATTAACAGACTTAATATGTTGTGAACCAGAATATTGTAATACCTTAATTTCGAAACCTAATGCTTATCTTAAAATATTGCAACAAAACATCAGAAGCGTATATAAAAATTTTAATAGCCTAAATGTGTTACTATCGAGATTAAATCTCAACTGTGACATTATTATATTATCTGAATGCTGGCTTTCTAACGTCACAAACCTTCCAAATATCCCGGGTTACACGAGCTTTAGTACTTCAGTTAATTACAATCAAAATGATGGTGTCATTGTAATTTTAAACAATAATATTGTTTTCAAAGTTGAGGAGCCCATCATGTTAGAGGCAAATTGCCTAACGATAAGAATAAATGAAGATACGGTGATAATTGCTATATACAGACCCCCTAGTTTCCACCAGCTAGATAACTTCATCCAATCCCTACACAACTTGCTCAAGCAGCTTTCGTCTTATAAAAATATATTATTAATGGGAGACATTAATATTAATATTGCTGAATTAACCCAGGACACTTCAAATTATCTTGAAATCTTGTCATTTTTTGGTTTAATCCCGGCATATTACAAACCTACTCGAATGAACAGTTGCTTAGATCACACAATTGTTAAATCAAAACTACCCTCTTTTACATTTATTTTAAAAACAGCTATTACTGATCATGAACCAATTTTATTTTGTTTGAAGAAAAATACGAATAATATTAATAATAAAATAAAACACTCTTATAAATTAAATATTGAAACATTAAAAAATGATTGCAAAAACTTAGATTTAAGTGGTATATATGATATTAATAAAAATCCAGATCAGTGCATGAAGATATTTATAGATCTCTTACAAACTATTATTTTGAAAAATACTCTCACAAAAAAACTTCCACGAAGTAAAATCATAAAAAAAACCCTGGATAACCATAGGTTTGCTGAAATGTATAAGAACGAGGGATAGAATGCACTACAAATTAAAGAAAGAAGTAAATAATGAGACTCTAAGAATAACATACAAACGTTATAGAAATTTCTGTAATCAAATTTTAAAAAAATGTAAACGGGACTACGAAAGAAACGAAATTAAAGCAGCTGGAAATAATAATAAAAAAATTTGGAATGTAATAAAAAATATTAATCACTTAAACAAAACGACAAACCCACCATTTGAACTACTAAATATAAATAAAACACCCCTTGAATCAGTAAACTCAATAAATTCTTTCTTTGCGAATATAGGTGCAGATCTGGCAACAAAAATAACCCTAAACCTTCCACCCGCATTAACCAACGTCCATAGTACATCAACCAAAAATAGTTCATTTGTTCTCTTAGATACTACTGAAGATGAAATACGGAGATATATCATCAACCTAAAAACAGACTGTAGTCCTGGCTGGGATGGCATCTCCTCTAAAGTACTCAAATGTTTAAATGAATTTATTGTGACCCCACTGACCTACATATTTAATAGATGTTTATCCGAAGGCGTATTCCCCATTTCTCTTAAAAAATCCATCGTTAAACCAATTTTCAAATCCGGAGACAGAAACATAGTATCAAACTATCGCCCTATTTCGATATTACCTTCCCTCTCTAAACTACTTGAAAAAATTATAAATAGTAGGCTTCTGAAATATTTGGAAGATAAAAAATTACTATCTGATTCACAATATGGCTTTAGGAAAGGAAAATCAACATCAGATGCAGTTCATTCCCTCACAAATTACATTGTAGATAAATTAGACAATAAAGAAAAATGCCTTACAATTTTTATAGATCTTCAAAAGGCCTTCGATACGGTGTCTTTTAATAAAATGGTTCAGAAGTTAGAAGCTTTAGGTATAAGAGGTAAACAGCTACAACTTTTTGAAAATTACTTGCAAGATCGCTCCCAGCAGGTTAAAATAGGTGATGTGATTAGCAATGAGAGTCCTATCACCTATGGGATTCCCCAAGGCAGCATTTTAGGCCCAACTCTATTTCTGTGCTATATAAATGAGCTTTGTAACCTTAATCTAAGCAAGTGTAAAATAATATCATACGCCGATGACACCACTCTTACATTTCATGGTAAAACATGGAATGAGGTATTTTTATTAGCACAAGAGGGTTTTAATACGGTTAATCACTGGATGGCTTTAAACACTCTCACGCTTAATCCACAAAAAACTCAATACATAACCTTTTTTATACGCAACACCTACCGTAATAAAATTCTACATGAATTAATAGCTCATTCCTGCAATCAAAAAAATCACATTACATGTAACTGTCCCATGATTAACAGAACCGATCAAACTAAATACTTAGGTGTTACAATCGATCAGAACCTCACCTTTAAAGGGCATTTAATGCAAATAAGTCAAAAAATTAGAAAACTCACTTATATCTTTAAAAATTTAAGAAATATCGCTGACTGGAGACTCGTCAAGACTGTTTATATATCATTATGCCAATCTTTAATAGCATATTGCATATCAGTTTGGGGCAGCTCGAATAAAACGCTCATAATTGAAGTGGAAAGAGCTCAAAGAATGTTGCTTAAAGTAGCTCTCTCTAAGCCTCGCTTATTCCCAACTGTAAATGTATATAAGGAGGCAAATGTTCTATCTGTCAGAAAACTTTACATACAAAATATGATTTTAAAAAAACACTCAATGATAAATACATCACAAATAGATACAGTTGACTCAAGAAGATCTTATGAGGTCTGTGAAACTCAAAGAGTTCAAACTTTTTTTGCCCAAAAATTTTATAATTTTAAAGTAGGAAGGCTGTATAATAAGATAAATAGAATACTTACAATCTCAAATTTAATTAAATTCTCATGTAAGAAAAAACTAACTGATTGGCTATTAACACTTGACTATGACGAGACAGAAAAAATAATAATGTAATGGCTATACATAACCACGATCCGACTAACTCACACACACACACACACACACGCACACACACACACACACACGCACACACACGCACGCACACACACACACACGCACGCACATACACATACACATACACGGAAATTCGCAGATGCGCGCACACATACAACAAAGTCACGAACATAAATTACTTTTCATTTTATTTGTCTTTATTTCATAATTTACAATGTCTATATCATGTTTGGTCTTTTTCATATTACATGTAATTTTATATAACAAATTGTTGATATCCTAGAGGTGGAGCCAGGAGACCCTTAGCACAGGGCAACCTAGTTTGGGCTCCTGTCTCCCACACATTATTGTACTTATTATTAAGATACGTTTAAACTGTAATATATGTAATGTGGGAGAGAATAAATAAATTATTATTATTATTATTATTAATTAAGTATCATTTTCTAAAAGAATAAGTCAATCAATAAGAATAACTCGGATGTGCCTCAGAGTTCACATACTGGCCCTATATTGTTAAAAACTTTTATTAATAACTTAATAATTATTTTAAAATTGTTTAAACATTATGAGTTAACTGTTATCTTCTTATAATTTATAATTTAGCTCAAGTTGTATTTATTTGTAAAACCAAAAAAAATGTATAAGTTGGTGAAAAAAAATTCAAAATAGATGATAGTCTTAGAAGAAAAATTATCACTAAAAACACATAAACTTGAATTGATGATATGTAATATTTTCTTGTAGCTTTGAATTGTTCACGATTGCTGACGCGTGTCCTGCCTTATATGCTGGAGGAACCCGAATGGCACAGCTTCTTCTGGTCGTCGTTGCCGGCTGCTTCTGAGAATGATTCCGTACCACTAGCACAATCGCTCATCAATGCTATCTGTGTATGTTGTTTATATTTCTGATCCTTTGAGCTCAGATATTGATTGAAATATCTGCTCTTTGGATAGAACATATCTGATACGAGTTGAAGGTTAAATAAATTTTATAATGTCATTCTATTTACAGGATCTCCTCTTTTGTCCAGACTTCACAGTCGTGAGCACGAAAAGATCGGGGCCAGTGAGTTTTTTCGTCCTAGTTCATCTTCATTCTTTATGAATAAGGCTCATTTTACATATTTTAATGTGACTAAAAAATATACCTTTAATTGTTTGTTTCGAACCAAAATAAATAAGGTCTACTCCAGGATCTTAATATTTTAGACTGACGTATAGTACGACACAACTTAGATGTCGCATCGACAAAATTCGTAAAACCGATCACATCCGAATTGAGTACGCTATCCCAAAAATATCAAAATTTATTTTTCATGCGAATATGATCTTTACACAAACGTAATAGCTTATAATATCATATGACCTAATATATTCGTCAATTTGACGCGTCGATTGACATGCACTAGCTTTCTCTGACGCGTGAATCTATAGCGACGAATAGCGTCGAATGGCGCGATATGGAGCTATTTCTATTGGTCGTGTAAATCGGCATTAATTCCATTGCATTTTCCGAAGCTACGTCTAATTTGTGTCGTACTATACATAAGTATAATTACTTAGAATAAGGAGTTACAGTAATGGTTTTAAGTAAGAATAGAGAGGTCGCTAACGGATGTCTAAATAATTCTTGGTGGTAGGGCTTTGTGCGAGCCCGTCTGGGTAGGTACCACCCACTCATCAGTTATTCTACCGCCAAATAACAGTAGTCAGTATTGTTGTGTTCCGGTTTGAAGGGTGAGTGAGCCAGTGTAACTACAGGCACAAGGGACATAACATCTCAGTTCCCAAGGTTAGTGGCGCAGTGACGATGTAAGGAACAGTTAATATTTCTCACAGCGTCATTGTCTATGGGTGATATGGTGACCACTTACCATCAGGTGGCCCATATGCTCGTCCGCCAACCTATACATATGTCGGCGGCAGGAGCGCGCGGAGGAGCTGTCGTCGCTGGACAGCTGCGAGTACATCTGGGCGGGCGGCGTGGGCTTCGCGCGCAGCCCGGCGCGCAGCGCGGCGCACGAGGCGGCGCGCGCCGAGCTGCTGCGCCTGCTGCTCACGTGCTGCAGCGAGACCGTGTACAAGCCCGCCGCGCTCGCCGCCGCGCACCACAACAAGTGGATCGCGTCAGTAGCCCACTCGAACGGCACTCATTTGCCGTCTTATCATGTTATATATATGTTTATCAAACAACTTTCGAGGGGAAATAAGTATAATAAAGACATAAGCCCCTTGATCGCCAAATAAATTGAACAATTTTTTTTCAGCAGGTGTCTTAATTATTTATTACGGATCGAATTAGATTCTTTAATTCTTCTATGGTGAAATACAACTGTAACACTCACTTGTATGTTATTATATCGACATATGTTATTATATGTGTTTACACGTCGGAAATCCCCCCCCTAAACGCCATATGTTTTTTATATAGCGAGTTTCATAGAAAAATTGAGCTAAACACACTTATACAAAGAGCTGTGTAAAAATATAGTTATATATGGTTGGATGGTTATATATCTTGACGACAAGAAGAACTCTTATTCTTTTGTCATCATTGTCATGGAGAGTCTTTCACCAGATACTTAACGAGTCCCGAGAACCGTCACGCGTTGCCCCTGTTCACGTCGCTGCTCAACACGGTGTGCTCGTACGACCCGGTGGGGCTCGGCCTGCCCTACAATCACTTGCTGTTCGCTGACACCTTGGAGCCTTTGGTTGAGGTACATACGAGATGTTTAATTTGAATGAAGCTCTTTAGTTTCGCTACTCTTTAACCGTGCCTACAAAATCTGTTTACTTAGTAAATTAATAAAGTAATAAGACGTAGTAGTAACGTAGTAACTTAAAGAAATCCGTTTTCTGGCGTTGGTCGGCCGATGGAATTCCCCACTGATTTATCGCTGGGTACAGCTTCATGCTCCCTCTACTAAACATCTTTTTTAGAACCGGGGCTCACAGGATGCCGTAAATTCTTTGTTATTTGTTTTGTCTTTTTTCATTGGCTAGTTTTAAACTAAATAAATGTAACACAAATCCAGATTTTAATTTTATACATTTATTTTTGCTACTAACACGTTATTTGTTTATAATAGTTTTATTTGTATATGGATTAATTATTAATCTGAAATGAATGCTTATTATTATTATTTTTATTTTATTATTGTAACCCACCTTATGAATAAATTACTTTTTTTAAATAGAATAAAATTTAATTTCCTAAATCGACATTTGTTAAGTTTTTTCGACAATTGCCTCGAACATGCTACCGAGTAATAGTTTCTTACTAAAACTCAGATACTTCTATACTTTCACTTATATTTATTTATATTGTTTATTCACGTTCCTTGCAGGTAGCGCTCCAAGTTTTGATCGTAACGTTGGACCACGACACGAGTAATGTCGTCACCGAGGATTCTGACGAGGTATTTAAAAATATACTTTTATTGAACCTTTTGTATTGAAATAATTAGTTTTTAAAGAGTGAAGTTAAATAAATAAATATGAGACAACATCACATACATTACTCTGATCCCAATGTAAGTAGCTAAAGCACTTTTGTTATGGAAAATCAGAAGTAACGACGGAACCACAGACCCAAGACAACATAGATAACTAATGGTAATCATTGATTTGGCCGGGAATCGAACCCGGTACCTCGGAGTGGCGTACCCATGAAAACCAGTGTACATACCACTCGACCACGGAGGTCGTCATAGTTTAGAATTTAGTGAAGTTTTAGGAAATCAAGCAACACAAACATCTAAGATCCTAAGATTGATAGCATATTGACGATCAAATGGATGGTCAATAAGTATAAGTGTCAACTGTTACTATTTATACGCGCTGGTGACCACTAAGCATCGTTTTACATACTGTTTAATAATAAACGATATGCACTGCACAAAAAAAGTACTAGACAAATTTTGCCAATATTATTCTTGAATGGTAAAGTTTCAAGGATTATCATTATCAATTCCTCTAGCGGCTTCCTGATAACCTGTTCATCAACTACCTCTCCCGTATCCACCGGGACGAAGACTTCCAGTTCGCCCTACGGGGAGTGACGAGACTCCTCAATAATCCTCTTCAGCAGACCTACCTCCCCAACTCAAGCAAGAAGGTGGCCTTACATCAGGAACTACTGGTCTTGTTTTGGAAGATGTGTGACTACAACAAGGTATGTGTTTTAGACTCTCAGAGAAAAACTGGTTCTGCTATCCGACTTTCGATTTCTGAGAAAGCATTCTGTAAATACTAAACTTTGACATTTATTGTGAAATCTTTTTGAGTATTTCCAAAAGTAATTTTGGGATATTTATGGCCAATTTTTATAAATCGATTAAGTTAAAGTTATTTATCTATAAATGTCCGACACATTTTGGGGATTGTCACCTTCCAATTTAACGTTAAAAATTAGTAGAATTTATAGTTTGAACCGAATTGAATTTGAAGATAATGATGATAGATTCAGTTCATTTATTCATTCACCAGTTCCCGGAAGGTACCGCTATTCCTCGTCATGGTGGCGACGATGGTAACGGTGGGACGGGGGGTGCTAATAGATCATGATGATGATGATGATAGAAAATACTTGCATATCTTGGATAAATTAAAACGCCTTTCCTAATAACGTTTCTTGTTCTTAGAAATTCATGTACTACGTCCTGAAAAGCAGTGACGTTCTCGAAGTTCTGGTGCCGATACTGTACCACCTGAACGATTCACGCGCCGACCAGTGTGAGTACAACGTACTAGACGTAACAAGTACCTTATCTGTACGTGTGTATGTGTGTGTGTGTGTATGTGTATATATTCAAGGTATATAAAACAAAATGACGTTTACAAAATTTTTATGTCTCTTTATTGGCTCGGCTAATGTCTGGAATATCTCGACCGATTTTGACGAGACTTTCACTGGGAGCTGATGTAATGAGGAGTAACTTAGGCTTCAACAGCAATTTTGTTGTTAAATTTAAACACGCACGAAGTTGCGGGCCCAGCTGGTTAGAACGTGTGCATCTTAACCGATGATTGCGGGTTCAAACCCAGGCAAGCACCGCTGATTCATGTGCTTAATTTGTCTTTATAATTCATCTCGTGCTCAGCGGTGAAGGAAAACATCGTGAGGAAACCTGCATGTGACAAATTTTCATAGAAATTCTGCCACATGTGTATTCCACCAACCCGCATTGGAACAGCGTGGTGGAATATGTTCCAAACCTTCTCCTCGAAGGGAGAGGAGGCCTTTAGCCCAGCAGTGGGAATTTACAGGTTGTTGTTGTTGTTGTTGTTGTTGTTGTTGAAGTCGCGGGCCCAGCTGGTATGGTAACTTATGAAAGAACATGTCTCAGCTCGCGTGGGGTTAATGCACATCGGCGTGTTCATCCTGCTGCTGCTCTCCGGCGAGAGGAACTTCGGCGTGCGCCTCAACAAGCCGTACACCGCCACCGTGCCCATGGACATCCCCGTGTTCACGGGCACCCACGCGGACCTCCTCGTCGTCGTCTTCCACAAGATCATCACGACCGGCCACCAGAGGCTGCAGCCGCTATTCGACTGCCTGCTCACGATTCTCGTCAACGGTACCACTTTAAATAGAACAGTATCCTTTTTGTCTCTTTATTTTCTTTTCTTTATGGTATAGGTTGGCGGACGAGCATATGGGCCACCTGATGGTAAGTGGTCACCATCGCCCATAGACATTGACGCTGTAAGAAATATTAAGTATTCCTTAAATCGTCAATGCGTCACCAACCTTGGAAACTAAGATGTTATGTCCCTTGTGCCTGTAGTTACACTGGCTCACTCACCCTTCAGACTGGAACACAACAATACCGAGTATTGGTATTTGGCGGTAGAATAACTGATGAGTGGGTGGTACCTACCCAGACGGGCTTGCACAAAGCCCTACCACCAAGTCTATATAATAGATTCATTTAGAAAAATTTCAAACGATATTTCAGTGTCACCGTACCTGAAGACTCTCTCGATGGTGTCGTCGACGAAGCTGCTGCACCTGCTCGAGGCTTTCAGCACGCCGTGGTTCCTGTTCTCGAGACCCCACCACCACCACCTCGTCTTCTTCCTCCTCGAGATGTTCAACAACATGATCCAGTACCAGTTCGACGGTAGGCGCTAGCTGGTAGCACGGTTTAGCTCACACGAGACGGGAATGTTTATCGGAGCGCGCGTGGCAGGGAACTCCAACCTGGTGTACACCATCATCCGCAAGCGCGGCGTGTTCCACGCGCTGGCCAACCTGCCGCACGAGCACGCCGCCATCGCGCGCTCGCTGGCGGCCGCGCGCGCGCAGCCCGCCGCCGGCGACGCGCTGCCGCGCTCCCGCAGCGCCGACTGCGTGCCCGAGGCCGCCATGGAGGGCTCGCGCCCCGCGCAGCCCGCCGAGCCCGGCACGCTCAACGCCACGCTGCCCGACACGCCAGGTGATCATGCGATACTTAAGTACTCGTAACGAGGTGTGTTCACAAAGTGTCGCGAATTTTGTGTTTTTTCAAAAATTATTTATTTTAAATTATTTATTATTATAGAGTCGAGATGGCTCAGTGGTTAGAACGCGTGCATCTTAACCGATGATTGCGGATTCAAACCCAGGCAAGCACCGCTGATTCATGTGCTTAATTTGTCTTTATAATTCATCTCGTGCTCAGCGGTGAAGGAAAACATCGTGAGGAAACCTGCATGTGACAAATTTCATAGAAATTCTGCCACGTGTGTATTCCACCAACGCGCATTGGAACAGCGTGGTGGAATATGTTCCAAACCTTTTCCTCAAAGGGAGAGGAGGCCTTTAGCCCAGCAGTGGGAATTTACAGGCTGTTGTTGTTGTTGTTGTTTGTTGTTGTATTTATTTATTCATGAATACCTATTTTGTCCCCTTCAAAGTAATCCCCATGAGATATTATACACTTGTGCCAACGGTTTTTCCAATCTTCGAAGCACTTCAAAAAATCATTTTTTTTATCTTTCTAAGCTCCTCCTTCGATGCCGTCTTTATAACGCCAAGCGTAGCGTAACGTCATCCCTTCATGGGCCTCTTCAGTTTAGGGAACAAGAAAAAGCCACAGAGGCCAGATCTGGGGAATACGTTGTCTGCGGCATCATTAGTGTGTTGTTTTTGACCAAAAAGTCGCGCACAAGCTACGATGGTGAAAGTGGTGCAAAAGCCAATTTTTGTTCTTCCACAAATCCGGGCGTTTCTGGCGGATTGCTTCGCCCATAACTTGCAAGTAATATTCCTTATTGACCGTTGTCTTGACTGTGTCAAGAACTCATGATGCACCACGCCCTTGCAATCGAAGAAAACTGTCAGCAAAACTTTCACATTCGATCGAAATTGGCGCTCTTTTTTTCGGTGTTGGTTCGTGCGGCAGCTTCCATTGAGATGATTGAGCTTTGGTTTCCACGTCATAACCATAACCCACGATTCATCACCAGTTATGACCCTCTGGAGCAAATTTGGGTCGTCGCGGACAGAGTCCAACATTTCATTAGCAATGATCATGCGATGCTGTTTTTGGTCGCAATTAAGCAATTTTGGTACGAATTTCGCCGCGAGCCATTTCACGCAAAATCATTGATAAAAATCGAATGGCACAAGCCATTGATATGTTTAGATCCTCAGCAACCTCTCTAACAGTGATTCGACGATTGGCCAATATCATTTTCTCCACTTCATTAATTTTTTCGTCGGTCGTCCGGCACGCTCTTCGTCGTTCACATCTTTTCGGCCTTCTGAGAACATTTTGTACCAGCGATAAACGTTGCTTCGGTCCAAGGTAGCTTATCCGTATGCCATAGTCAATACTCGGAATGCATCCGCGTACTTAATTTCTTTTTTCAAACAAATTTGATACAGGTTCTTTGATCCATTTTTTTAATGGGTACAAATCGAAGACGATCCAAAACACGTGCAAGTAAAGCAGCTGTCAACAATTAAATAAACATTTATAATGGCAGAGCTTGTCGGCATAAGTGAGAGACATGAGAACCAACATAAAGCCACAAAAGGATCGAAATTCGAATATACGTAACCCGCGAAAATTCAAAATTTGCGATACTTTTTGAACACACCTCGGTTATAGCCAACCATGACCGAGACTTACATATATATATGACCTCGACATATTTGGCAAACGTGATTGATTGCCGCGTGTCCGCTCGCCCGCAGCGATCGCGACGATGACGGAGCGCGAGTCGGCGCACCCGCCGGCGCGCGAGCAGCTGCTGCCGCGGCGCGACGGCGACGGCGAGGACCGCAGCCCCGAGCGCGCGCGCGTGGCGCACGTGGGCGGGGCCCGGGGGCCCGGCGGGGGCGCCGGCGGGGGCCTGGCGGAGGCGGAGTGGCGGCCGAGCGGCGAGTGGGTGGCGAGCTGGCGCGGGCGGCTGCCGCTGCAGACCATCATGCGCCTGCTGCAGGTGCTCGTGCCGCAGGTCGAGAAGATCTGCATCGACAAGTGAGTGCTCGCGCCACGCGTCATACGAAGGCCTTGACGATTGTCCTTGTACAGGTCACTATTAGACACGTGGTTAATAATGAAACAACACAGTTCGATTTATAACGGACACGTCTTGCTCGTACGGCGAACTAACTGATTATGATATGGCCAATGGCCGTACCCCCCACTATTGCTCGCCTTACGCGTAGGCTTGTCCGTATTTATTTATGCACTACCTCATATAATACACTACAGTCCTGTCCCCGAGTTATATTTAAATAGATTAGGTAAATTTATTTTTATTTATTTGATATTGCCCACTATAAAAAAAAATATCTAGTAAAAACAAATGTTCCGATTAAGAATGATTAGCGCTATCCATAAACAACCGATAGACAAGTTGATATTTTTTTGGCATTGAAAGTATTTTTGCTCAGGAGATGATGGTCGACAACAATACTATGTCCGCTCCAGGGGGCTGACGGACGAGTCGGAGATCCTGCGCTTCCTGCAGCACGGCACGCTGGTGGGGCTGCTGCCGGTGCCGCACCCCATCCTCATCCGCAAGTACCAGGCCAACGCGGGCACGGCGGCCTGGTTCCGCACCTACATGTGGGGCGTCATATACATACGGTATGGACTCAGGGCCGTATTTAGGGGAGGGCAACCGGGGCAACTGCCCTGGGGCCTCCACATGAGAGGGGGCCACAGTTTTCAGCAAGTTAACAAATACTGAGATATAGTCAAATTATAATAATGTTACTATTTAATATTTTAAAAGTTACCGATACAAATACGAAACAATTCATAGATTACTGATTGAAATAAAAAAAAAACTAATTAATTAATAATAATATAATTATTAGGGTGTTCACGCTTCTGTTTGTCTAGGGCCCTCACTGCTTTGTGGCCCGGGGCCTCCACACCTTTAAATCCGGCTCTGTATGTACTCCAGATCGTATTCGTTTTGGTCCTAGGCAGCCGATCCTGAGACCTTAGGCTGAAATCCCAGAACAAGTCCTTAAAAAGCTATGGGCTTTGTCTCTCAATCAAGCGATTTAACCAATCGAAATACAATATCCATATAGGCTTTTGCGAGAACTTTCGTAACGTAATTTCACAGAATTATTTTACGTTTAAAGTTATCACCGGTTCGAAATCCCGAACTTGGCAGCTAGAAAACTACATCATATCAGAACCAAATATTAGTTAATACGTTCAATGTGAAGCGAGGTCTACTAACTAGCGGCTAGTTCCGGCTTCGCACGGGTGGACATTAGTTTTTTTATTTATTTTTTTTTGTTGCTTTTTTCCGACATGTTTAACAATTGTCTTTCAACTTTTTTATTTCAACTTCAACTTATTTACACTAAAACCTTAATATATTATATACTTTATGAATCCCTCTATATACTCGTGAAAACCGCATGTAAATCCGTTCAGTAGTTTTGGAGTTACAGACAGACGGATGCAGTCGGGGGACTTTGTTTTATATGTAGTATGTAGTTACAAATTATAATAAGTACATTTACATTACATACACTGAAATCAATTAAATATAAAATTTAGTATAAAATAAGAATAAGAATTAATTTTAACATTAAATTCTTAAACATATACAAATATGAACTACTGTATAAATTTGTGGCAAAAATCCTAACAGCATTTCTCCGTTTATGTATTTGTATGTATTAGTACAGCACCACCCACCTTAGTTTCTATGACCTATCCTACACCGTTGGTTGCCTGGAAGAGATCGCTATGTAGCGATAAGGTCGCCGAAATTGTACGCCTCTTATATCAAGGTCATATCTTTGTTATATTTATTTCACTGTGTGGTGTACAGTGTAACTACAGGCACAAGGGACATAGCATCTTAGTTCCCAAGGTTGGTGGCACATTGACGATGTAAGGAATAGTTAATATTTCTTACAGCGTCATTGTCTATGGGTGATGGTGACCACTTACCATCAGGTGGTCCATATGCTCGTCCGCCAACCTATACAATAAAAAAAAAGCAATAAAGAATAACGTAAACTACACTAAAACTATGTAGTTATATATATTGGTGTCTGTTTCCAGTAACGTGGACCCGCCCATATGGTACGACACCGACGTGAAGCTGTTCGAGATCCAGAGAGTATGATCGTAAGCCTCGCACGCACACACAGACACACACACACACATATAGTTACATTTTGTAATTTCGAATAGAATAATTTCATATATGTATGTTGTTATGACATCACATCGCTGGATAAAATTATTTATTGCACTCGAAGGGAAATATATATTTATGTATATGTTATTTACTGAATATAGAAAGTAACTAGGAACATCTGTTTGTAGTCTTCGTCTGATATAATGTACATTACGTAAACAACATCATAATTATGACAAAGAATTATTCACTCTTGGTGAAACGTTCGTCCTGTCTCTTTTTAACTTTACGATAACCTTTATGTGAGAAAGAGATAAAGCTATTTTTGATATCATATAAGCTTAAACTTTTTCTCACCGTATATCGTAAATTTAAACAAAGACAGGGTGACTTCAGAAATCGGATTTCGACATTGAAATCCATACCTTTCGGATAAGAGATGTCGCCCATGCCTTTAAGAAAATAGTAGAATATCTTCCTTGCCGTGACGTCACACGAGTCGTACTGTGTCGATCTCAATTTGCAACAATTCTCATCAAAATATATACAGTGAATTAAGTGAAGCTACCACCGGTTCGGAAATTAGGTTTTACCAAGAAGAACCGGCAAGAAACTCAATATTTTAAATTTAAAAATACAGCGATGCAAGTAATCTTCAAAAGCGAAGATTGACAAAAAAATTTTCAATGTCAGATTGCCGGAAGTCCACTGTCAATCTATATTACATCAGTACATATATATGTATTATAAATTGAGCTTGTTGTGACATTTATTTATATTTTGTACAATGTAATAAAGAAATCATAAGTACCTACCATCTACTGGGTAAGTGTATATAACGTTTTAATACACGGTTGGCGTTTCATATTTGCGAATATCTACTGATTTTCTTAACATTTTAACGGGCTTACGTGCAGTTTGTTTAGAGAGTTTTGTTAAACATCGTTTTCTCTCTTTCTTGCATCATTGATTTGTCGAACGTAAGAAGGAGACGGCATTGTTTAACTAATTACCTTTTATGCAATATTCATATTTAAAACCGTGTTACTATAAATATTAGTGTAATTTATTAGCTTTTATAGTTTGTTCACGCTTCAGTCGGGTATACATATTATTTAAGCACAGCCATTGGCACTGCGTTATTTTACATTTTCTAGTTTATAGCTTGTCATTTTTAATCTATATTTTACAAGGCAAACGTTACCTCGACTAGTTTTTATTTTAATAAATTAACTAGCGACCCGCCCGGCTTAGCACGGGTGTAATGCTGATACTAAATACACTGCAAAATGTATTACAATGTATTATAAATATAAACCTTCCTCTTGGATCAATCTATCTATTAAAACAACCGCATCAAAATTTGTTGCGTAATTTTAAAGATCCATCATTAATATGTATATTTTATTTAAGAGGCTAATTTGATGTAATGTTAGTTGTACAAATCAAATCCAAAAGAAAATACCCACATCTGAGCAGACGAAAGAAACAACAACAATAAGAACAACAATTTGTGAATTTTTACAAATATATAATAACATAAAAGAACAAAACATAGCCAAGTGATCTTTTGTACTAGTTTTTGTTGTTATTCTTATTTTAATATAATTCTGAAAAGGTCGTTTTGTTTCGTTTACAGATTTTTAATATTCGTTACAACTAGCGCGCACTGGTAACTTTTGTCACGGTGACTGTTTCGTCACTCTTGTCAAGTTCGTGAATATGTACAGATGCAGACACAAATGTCACGTCGTAACGTGCGCGCACCTCCATACATATACATGGACTCGAAAAGAGTGACGAAACAGTCACCGTGACAAAAGTTACCAGTGCGCGCTAGTTCTAAATGTATAAATTATTTTATTTTATTATACTTCACTGTTTTATTACTATACTACATCGGCAAAATTCGTAAAATCGATCACAAACGAATTAACTGCGCTAACCCAAATTATCAATATTTATTTCATATGTAAATATGTGTTATCTCAATTTACTTACAACATAAATAATCACATGATCATACAACATAAATCGATAATCAATCTTACATATCGATTCCGTTACCGAGTTAATAATCGAATAACCCGGTGGACAGAGTATATAATAATTTGGTACTGATTCTTTATCCTTTTTTTTTTATACATTAGAAAGAGATAGTAAATAATAATGCCAGCTATAAACTAGGAATCTCAACGAGCTAGTTTACAATATCGATGAAAATACGCAATTTATATTTATGTTAGAACTATACCAAGAATAAAGTTAGTTTTATCGAATAATTTTTTTTTTTAAATCTTATATATAAGTCTTCTTTAGTCAATCGCTGTATAAACATGTTGTTCATGTATAATATCTTATGTAAAATAGTGAGATTATAAATTTAAACGTTGAATTTTAATTCCAAATTATATTTAAATGTATTAATTCGTACCTGTTCTAATAACTTATGATGTAACGAATCGATAACTTTTTTTAAATTGTGTTCTATATTTAAAATTATTGACAATTGTACTTATTTAATAGAAACAGAAAATACGTAATATTAAAACTAAAAATTTGTTCTTTGATTATTTTATTATTTTAACTATATATTTTATTAATGAAAATCTTATGAATTTTGTAACACAGTGGAGGCTGGAGCGCTTTGTTCAGAGTAATAAATGAAACAGAAAACTTTCTGTTCTACGAAATGTTCATCCAGCCAGTGATCAAAAGGAAAAACCTACGTCACTTTATTTTTCGAGTAACACTTGTTACAACAAGGCATAAGGCAAAAGTAATGCATTATACAGATTCATTACTTATGCCATATGACAATTATTTGATTTTCCAATTTAAATGGTTAGTTTAATATTATTCACTTTTTAACCAATGTTATTGTGATAATGCGCATATATATTTTTTAATATTAATATTAAATGACAGGCATTTCAATGTATAAACCGTTTTTAAGGCTTCCTAATATTGAACTTGACTGCTAGTCACATTTTTATTCTATTCTATTTAATTTAGATTGTAATATCAGGATTGCATTTCTTTTTCTCGGTACGTTTGCTATTGGTATTCACATTCCATTTTATACTCTGTGGTTTGTTTTTTTTTAAACATAATATTCGATTTGAATTCAATATGTTTCCTAATTTAAATTTTCAATGAATGCACTGCGTAGCTATTATTTATAATTATAACTAGCATTGTTTAGTTAGATTAAATATATTTATTTTATAATATCACTAATGTACTTAATGTTTTTGATTGAAATACATGGAAACGTGAGCTTAATTTTTGTTTTTCTGTCCTTCCTTCATTTATCCCCATCCCGTTTTCTTGCTAAACATAATATATTTAGATTATAAAATTAAATTCCAGAAAAAAAAACCTAAGTTTAAAAAAAAAACTAATTTTTTTTAATTCCTAAGACGTGCTGCACAGACATACAGCTGTTAAGCCAGACCGTATTCATGCGGGTGTAAGTTCTGCCCGCATTTCTTACAAAACTCGCAGCTGAACTTATCTTTCCTACGTTAAGTGTTAAATTAAAAAAAAAAGAAAGAGAAGAACCTATTTCCTCGAAAGAATGCATCATGAGTCTGGCTAAATGGTGCTGTATAGTGAAATAGCCAGGTTGTTTATTGAATGGTTAATTCGCTGTTTATGTTGCAGCAAATAACTCATTTGTCTGCGTCATAACACTGTGATACGATTAATAATAGAACACAGCCATCGATCGGCTTATAAAAATGTATTAGTATATGTAGTCAGGATAAGAAAAGGTTCGTCACCTTAAGATCTATTTTCGTGTGCTCGTGCGTGTGTGAATGACATATTGCGTCGCAGTGTCATTATAAGTCACATATAGCAAAGAGTATGTAAGTTTAATTTTATATGCATTTGTCTGCTTAGTGTTTTGTTTCAAAAGGTACTAAGAGTATACGACTTGATAAAGAAAGGAATTTAAAAACTGACGAAGTTTTTCTTACTCTGACTGTACTTTTGTTAGTTTCTCTATGTTTTAAATAGAAATAAAAACATTGAAACATTTGAAATCGGATGTTTATTAAATAATTCAACTAACAAAATAAATAAAAGATAGAGACAGTTACAATGTTTTATTCGAAGCGTCAGTTACAAAGACGAACGCAGTCCCTTCTATAAAGGTACATACAAAAATAACATTGTTCATCAACAACGAACGCGAAATAAATACATCACATTAAATATTAACTAACATGACTAGTCTAGTTTACAATTATCTATAACACAGACTCCACTAAGTTTTTTTTTTTTTCATGAAACATTTTTAGCGGGAAACATTATGATAAAAATAACCTCAGTGTGCATTGTTTAATTTTACTAAGTTTGCGCAATAAAGCAATATTTATACTAATAAGAATAATAACTTAAGTCTAAGGCTTTTAAAACGATGGAATGTCACCAATTGTTATACATTTTTAAATAATCAAGGGAAGCAATATTAAGATTTTTGGCCTTAGATTTATTTAAAATTAAATTTAAATTTAAGTATAAAAAATACTTTACTACACTAAACACTGGACGATATATTAATTCCATTGATTTTCATGTCTTTATTTAAGACTACAAAATAATGCTACATTAATTTATTTAACAAAATATAAGTCCATTGTAAAATTTACTAATTCCTTGTAATTTAAGTGAATTTTTTCTTGTCAAAAAGAATGTTATTTTATTTGATTTGAAATATTTTAAAATATGTATAATATTAAGAGCATTTTCTAATGAGTTTCTTATTGATTAGTACGCATTGGACAAAAGATAAAAAAAGTGAATTTAAAAAAAAATACAAGTTGTTTTTTTTTTTAATACAGAACAACTCAATTTTTTTATTTTATTATTGTGTTTATAACTCATGAATTGATTGATTTGGGCTTTTTTTTTAATAGCAAGTTAAGATTTACTGGGTTTTATTTTTTTCTATGACGAAATATGTTATAAATAATAACCTTAAGTTGGTTGGTTGCATTTATACTTAATAAATGATTTGTGAGCCCAATGTGTTGTTATTTTTTTTGTAATTTGATTCGTACAAAATGTAAACAATGAAGTTTGAAACTTGAATTTAAATGTAATTTTTCCTACATAATAATTTCTGTATAAATATATTAAAAACTAGTTATTCTAAAATTTATTTAAACAGTATTTTATATCTCTCCCATAACATGACAAAACAATATTTTCTAATGATTTATTCATTGTTCTAACTATTGTTTACATTTTCTATGAATAGTATTCAAATGGTGTTTAAATATGCACAGATTATAACATAAAAAGCAGATAGAGCGCGCGAAACTTTATAGCAGAGCAACAGAAGCGAATACAAACATCCCGTGATGAGAAGCGATGTCACTCCCATTATTAATAATTATTAATCATTACAAAACTGGAGTTACCACGTGATTTTGCATTTTTGCCTTCGTTGTTTGCCTTTCTAATATATTTTTATACAATAGACAAATCACTATGACATTTAAAAATAATAATTTACAAACGAATGTAGTCCATTTCAAAAGTACAAGCACCAAATATACTGCATTTCTACTCTGTGTCTGTCTGTCTTAAGACAAACTAACTTGCAGATGTCAGGAATTATCTTGACAAGTGTCAGTTACGCGTATTATGACCTAAACGTTTTATGAAGACCCTTGTTTTACCCGCGAGGCCCGAGATGGGTATACTCCATTCCACCCATCCAACCATAACAAGATATATCAAGATATATAATATCTTTTACTTCCATTTATTACTTTTTCACTTTTATTTTCTTTATGTTTAAAATATTTTTTTCCTGTGCATGCTGTGGTCTCCTATAATTGAAGGAGCACATAACTTGTGTAACCTTTATACCGTTTTATTTTGAATGTGTAATTAGTGTGTATCCTTTGTTGGGGACTCACAAATAAATAAGTATCCAAATAAACATTTGACAGCAAATTGACGCGACGTCATTGGTCGAGAGCTTGATTAATCTATGATATTCACTATGAATTCGCGAAAAAATGGCGTATAAAATAATCATTTTTATTAACTCAGTTTTACATCGATCAGCTTCTCGCAAAACTACCAATGAAATGGACTATTTGTAATGACATTCGTATTAAAATTCGTAATTCCATATCAGTTCACTTTATATAACAATATTACTAAATAACATAAATAAAAACAAATTGGTTAAATCGTTTTTGATAGAACTTTGGCCCTTTTCTGTTGTAAAATATTTTTAATGAACTTACTAGTACTGAGATCGTTTAAATAATTGTGTATTTATTATATAATTAATTTTATTTATTTAATTGTGCGTATAGAATAAAATGAATGCTTTTAGTGTAATTTTTAAATTGGGTGTATCGCATAGAGTATTAAAATATTTAAAATTAGGCCGACATTTTTTTATTTCATCTAACTATTAATCTAAGAGATAAATATGGCACACCAATTAAACGTTATTATGTTGGTCCGTACACGACACACAAATATACAATAGTCTAGGTCGATCCTCTAACAGTTACTTAAGTTTAGTCTTAATTAGTCCAAGCCGAATAAAGTGGAATGTTTGAGATCGAAAACGAATACGCTAACACAATGCACCGAATGAAAATTATTTACATTCCACTGGAACGTATGAGATGCGAACTAAAACGATCGGACGACAACATCTAGAACAGTTTGTCTTCATTTTCAACACGCTTCATTACATTTCAATCAGTCAACGAGCAGCGAACACACTCGGATGGAGGTCGGTCCCGCCCCGCCGGCCACTATATGATGAGCTCGGGCGCGGGGCGCGGCGCGGGCTAGCTGAGCGCCGAGTAGGCCGGCGGCGGCGGCGAGGGCGCGCGCGCGGGCAGCAGCACGGCGATGTGGTAGGGCGGCGGGGCCTCCGCGCGCGCCTCGCCCGCCTCGCGCTCGCCGCGCGGCAGCACCGACAGAGAGATGTCCTCGGGCTCCGGCGGCGCCGCCTGCGCGAGCATGTGCGACCGATTTAGAGAATGCTGGAAGTTCTCAATTTGTTGTTTTTATTTCCTAAATAAATATTTAATTTTCGTGTAGGTACTCAGTAATCCGGTTCTTTCAATCCGACTAGAATATCATGGGACAAGTTAAAGTGACATAAATACGAGTATACATTTATTTTGTTTTACTACGAAACACCCATATTGCATATATATGTGTAGTGTCATATGCACCAATCCATTTTTGCAATATCCCTACTTTCATACGAGTATATCAAAAAAAGATACAAGGAAAGATATTTTAATAAATGGTCCAAAAGTTGCTCCCTTTGGGACTCCATCAATTACTGGCACTCCGAACGATTGCTCACTTACACCAACCACCTGAATTTAATGGATTAGTTAAAATAAAAATTAAAGCGGTTCCTCAAATCTCGTGATGTAGCTTCTTCCCGATCCGTCATGTTGCACACAATCAAAGGTCTTAGAAAAGTCACAAAATATCTCTGTCTTAATTAGGTAACTAACCTATACTTGTTTCTTTGTTTATAAAAAATATGATTACGTTTTTTCAAACGTTACTAATATCTATGCTAATACAAAAGAGCGAAAGTATCTAAGCAGGCGCACCTCTCGCGGCGCGGGCGTGCGCGTGGGCGTGCGCGGGTGGCGGCGCGCCGTGGACGACACGCGCTCGGGCGGCGGCGGCGGCGGCGGGCTGCGCGCGCGGCACAGCGACAGCGCGCAGCCCACGCCGCACACGCACGCCACGGCCGCGCACACCACGCCCGCCTCGCCGCTGCTCTCCGCGCTGCTGCCGTTGCCGCGCATCAGCTGCGGACCAAACACAGCCAATATTCGATACTCTATCGTTTCATAATTTGCCAATGAAAAAGTAACATAGATTATGTTATCATATCAATAATATTGTTAAATAAAACGGGGTGTCGTGGGATATCCGGTTGGTACGAAATTTCTTTCCCTATATTTGACATTAACGCAGAGTCGGATTTAAAGGTGTGGAGACCCCGGGGCCACTAAGCAGTGAGGGCCCTAGACAAACAGAAGCGTGAACACCCTAATAATTATATTATTATGAATTAATTAGTTTTTTTTTTATTTCAATCAGTAAGCTATGAATTGTTTCGTATTCGTATCAGTAACTTTTAAAATATTAAATAGTAACATTTTTATAATTTGACTATATCTCAGTATTTGTTAACTTGCTGAAAACTGTGGCCCCCTCTCATGTGGAGGCCCCCTCTCATGTGGAGGCCCCAGGGCAGTTGCCCCGGTTGCCCTCCCCTAAATCCGGCCCTGCATTAACGAGGACTAAATTTAAACAATATTATAGAAACCCGTATAAAAAGTCACGTACGGAAAAATTGGTTTGTTTTAATTGTTTTAACTAGTATAGTTACATATAGCAGAACAAAGGGTAAAATACGAGTCCATCATGTCTTGATAGTTGAAAACGCGATGAGGAATGAAGTTATCCCATTTCCAAATATTATTTTACAAATAAGATGTCTCCCCTATGATATTACCTGCCGATCGAAGTAATATTTGGCTCCGGCGAGAAACACAGTCGCCAAGGCAAAAGAAACCAGCATGCCGAACTTTAAGTGAGGAGCCATCATAGGCGAGTGGTGGAGCCCCAGCGCTGCGGTCCGCAGCAACGTGTCCGGCGTCACGCTGCGGGCGGCTGCGAGGCTCGCGATGGTGGGCTGGGGCGGTTCCGGTGGTATTTCCACATACAGACTTGACTCTTCATTTTGACGCCTGCTAGAGTGTACAGCTGGCATCGGTGGAGGCCTTGCAACCGAAATTTTTGGTTTATAATTTAAATCTCTAAATAGTATTATACTAAAATCTTGCAAACTAAGCAACGAACAAAAAAATTAAACCATCTCAACCGGTTTTTTTTTTTAAATTAAGTTTGGTATTCCATCTGAAGGTTGTAATTTGTAAATCCAAAATGAGTGACTATTAAAATATAATTTAAAACGAAAACATGAATATGAGCGCTATGAAAATAATTATGATAAGATAGTTCTATAATACGTTGAGATTTTAATAGCAGCGACAAGGTATTGTTGTATCTGATGAATGGACCTTTTCGAATTGCTAATGACAAATTCTATTGTTGTCAGACAGGCACTTTATTCCTGTTTAAAGTTGAATGAGTGGTTGAATAATAATAGAACCCATAGTGTCGTAGAGGTCTGGGGCGGCGCGGCGCGCAGTCGACGGGAGCGAAGCGGTGCACGGGCGCTGCCATGCCCTTGCGGCCCGCCGCCGCGCACACGCGCCCGCGCGACCTCCCCACGCCTATGTACATACATTACATCATTTTCTGTTTCTAAGCCAATATATCACCTTGTTTACTACTAAATTACTTATACATAAAGAAACAGTTTTAATAAAAAAAAAAAAAATTTTTTCGGAACATATTGTCTATGAATTATAAATTATCTACATTTATTTTCAAAATGAAACTACTATAGGTACTATGAACGATTTAAATAAAAATAACAGTTAAAGAGTATTTTATTATATAGAATAATAACTTAATAATTTGTATATAGTATACATAGAAATATTATAAACGGTAGGTAGGTATTATTTTTGGAAAATTTTAGTCTACGTACTTGGACCTATCTCAACTTCAAAAGCAAACAATGATAAAAAAAATCATTTAGTACTATTGAATAAATTAGTTTTTCTACATAATATTTCATTGGATTTATGTCAAAATATAAATCATGAAAAATCTTATTTGGCATAGAGTACACTAATGTTTATCTTACCAGCTGATAATGAGGACGGTACGCGGTGGCGGCCGCTATAAGCGCACTGGCTGCGTTTGTCGATCCAGAAATGCATCGGAACTTAGGAAAATATCAACTCGCAAATGAACTCCTCTTTTGCGTAAAAATATAATATTCTTAATTTATTAAATCATTTCTACATCTTTTAATACTTGACTAGATTGAAAATATATCTACACCACTGTAAATACACATTTAAATTGATCTAAACCATTAAATTAGGGATGGTAAGCTGCTGCTCGCCCATTACTCTTTGTTCATTATTTTCTATAAATTATACCACATTCTAGTAACTTTTTACTTATTTAATATACATTTAAACACTATTAATATACAATATTTAATAATCATTACAGATTCATTTTATTGCAATATAGAAATGTCACTAAAATATTAAGAGAATCTTCATTTCATCAATAGAGCGGAGAGCCACTTGACAGCCATTTCTGGGCGGGGTGCGCGCGAATTCGTGAAGCAAAACAAACAGCACTACCAACTTTGTACCTGGAAACTGATGCTTGGAAAATCAATATTTCGAAATCATATGGAAGTCTTCACAGATATGAAATAACTTAATGTACCATATTCTTATTATATGTAACATTTTGATGAAACTGGTATATTTGTACGTTTAATTTTGGACAGTAGAGAGCAAATTTGATCCTGTTATTACTTGCATCACATAACCACAATATTAATATTTAAACAGAACTAACCTAAATTATAATAGAAGTCTTTTATCAATAACATTTATTTTAAATAAATTTGTTAAGTGTAATTAATACTTAACATTAATGAAGCCGCAAAGTATTTCAACTAAAGAGTTTGAATTTTGCGCCGTTCAGTTTTGCCAGCTCTATAAATATTATACCCTGATACCAAATCAATACTCATGTATAATTTTAAAATTTATTTAACTTAAATTTGCTAGTAAAATAAATATATGTTTTCTAAAGGTTCGAAAAAGAAATGAAAATGATTTAGGAGTTTGTAAAATAAAAAATATCGTATTTTAAACATTAAAAAATTCCACCAAACATTTTGAGGCACCTCATCTTTAAACTAAAGAATGACCTTTTCAGCTGGCAACTCTAAAACAATGAATAAAGAGGGCATAGACATTTCCGGAATTTTCTCGATACTTAAAACGTTTAGAAATTGACTAATATATACAAGTTATTTCTTTGTTTACAAAAATATCGATATTTGAATACTACATTAAAAAATAAATTTATTTTAGTATATACTAGTTATATACAAAATAATTTCAAAGCATTTCGTTTAATTTTTCTTAATTCACATTTATTTTGATAAGATGTCACAAAAAGTTGGGTAATATTTATGAACGTAAGCTAAGGTCATATAAATATCACTGCAACTGCCAATTGCCATTCGTAGTTCTTTGTTGTTGGTTGTATATGAAAATATTGAAAGTTGAAACTACTGTTACAATATTTTATTCGACCTCCCGGGCAATAAATTTTTAAAGAGTTCTCCGTGGTGACTGGCAAAGTCTACATCAGATATATTCATGTTGCTGTGGGTTTTATTACGGGAAAACCGTAGTGCGTTACATTTATTTAAACTGCAAAATTCATTTTCTCTGGAAGTGTTGTGGGAAAAGTTTATGATTTTAATATTATAGTTTATTGTTTACGCGGTCACAATGTTGATCGCGCCGGCCAACTCGCGGTCTAGGGCTAACGAAAGAAGGGCAAAGCCCTACTGCAAATGCTGGAACAAAAAAACACCCGTTCTTTGGAAGCAGTTAAGAGCCTGCAGTTGCGGTGAAGACAACGACGGTGAGTGTTTTTCGTGCTTGAATTGGAGTTATTAAATATAAACAATATACATATAATTTCATAGATTTGTCATAGATCTAGAAACTCAACTTTATAATAATAATATTTTCTTCACATTTCTTAGTGAGTGAATGGCGATGGTCGACACCAGACAGTAGCTCCAGTTGGGTAGTAATTAGCGAAGACAGAAAGCAAGTCACCTTCCACCCTTTCTACAGTTCGGGCACGGCAGCTGCCAAAGGGGATACACCATTACTTCACAACTACCACTACTACTGGGAGGTGAAAATACTTACGGACACATATGGCACAGATATTGTGAGTATTAATTTATTTTACATTTTCTACTATATCAAATCAATCAAAATATTCCTTATTCAAAAAAGGTTCGGTGTAGAACTCAATGTAAAGTCAATTAGTGATTTTTATATTTAGATGTACAAGATAAGGATTGTTGATATTCCTGTAATGCAATATTTTTATTTCATGGAAAAGTTCTGTCTATTTCTTTTCATTATAATATTGGTTATAAAATAGAATTATAGTTTATATCAGAACTTTTTAAAACAAAGAAGTGTTTACAAAATAATCATTAATTTATGCATTTTATCAATGTAGGCATGGTTGCATAGCAACCAAAAACTTAACTTTTTTGATGCTGTTTTTGTTTAGTTATATTTTCCGAGACATTATTTTAAGTTTGGGTCTTACAACTGAAACAGTATAAACCTGTTTAAATCATAATTATGCATAGTTTAATAAGACTGAAAAAAAAATAAAATTCAATATGTTAAAGACATTTGTATATTATGTACAAATTATTTATACACATGTGCCATGAAAATATACAGAATATATTTATTTAGTAAAAAGTATATTATACAAAGACTTGTTTAGTCTTTTTAAGTAATTCTATATGTATATCAATTTAAAAAAACGTAATAATTTAAATAATGGCATAAATTAAAATTTGAAAACAAAATAACTTACGAGTTTCTAAACTAAAGCTAAACTTCTAAGTAATATTTAACGAAAAAGTTTATTTGTTTGTTAAACTTTCAAGTCTAATAGGTTTCTAAAAAGGACCTAGAATGGTACCTAACACTTACTTCCTTATACACTAACATAAGCTAACGGTAGGAATTTAATAAATGAATAGAGTAGCAATTGAATTACTAGAATTAAGTATCAAATAATTAGAAAAATGAACGCTTGTTTAAAATACAGATAACAATATTTATATTAAAATAAGTTCAATGACAACTTTATCCAAATCTTTTATCTAATGTCTTGTCTTTATACTTTCACATTGTCTCATTATCATAGGACAATACTCCTATTAATTAAATGATTACTGATAAGACGCTTCAGACGGCCTGCTGACATTGCTCTTTTTTGTTTAACCAGTTTGGCTAAGCTGTATTATTCAAATCTTAGTAAACAGTACTAATTATCTTCCCATATTGTAAATGATAACATGAAATTTACACCTGTGCCATTTTATATGAATAATATGTACTTATTTACTATTTAAATCATTTGTAATAAATATTATTTTTTATATTAATAAAAATGCATTACGCTAATACTTATTGACTTCCAGGCAGGATAAATTATATTATTATTTGTAATTGTATTTAACTGACATAATTTTGTGCTTGAAATGTTGTAAAGGAGTTATTACTGAGTTTTTTGCTGGTTCTTCTCTGTAGTACCTAAAATTCGAACCAATGCTAACTTTACTTAGTGTAGTTTTTAAAATACCGAATAAAATGTGCTTGTAAAAGCCTACATGGATACAGTACATTTTATTGATTGAGTAAGTCGACCTGCCTGTTTAACATAACTAGGAAACTGTTAACCATTGAACTATGACACTTCTACTTTAATCATATGGTATTTTCCATTCAATAATATATATGTTTAATAATTAACTACATTTATATACTAAATATAAACTCTAAGGGATGACAACTTTGAATAGCTGATTACTTTTATTATTTTTAAATTTTTCATTGTATCGCATATAAACAATCATATTTCTTTTTTCAAATCTTACATGCCGAGTTTCCTATGTGCATTTTTTTCTCCAAGAACATTTGTTCATTAATTTAACAATCATAAAACAAGTTTAAATTAAATGTTACATTATTTTTGGTTTAATGTAGATTTTATTGAGCAGCACTTTCAAGAAACAACCATTTTTTTACTAATTAAAATAAACTCAAAATAATATTGTGAGATTCGCAACGACCGCCGTCGTATACAACATGATTACATAAAAAACAATAATAAATACTGTGTACTGATTTTTATGTCAAATTTTTTTTATTGCTTGTCAAACTGCCAAATGTCTCCCCCTTCCATGTTGATGGAAGTGAAGTCAGTCTGAAACATCCATCATCCCTTGTATCGCGAATGCGCCAAGTTTGGCACCAAGATGTGCGTGATGTTCTTTGTGTCTGTAGTTCCACTGGCTCAATTAGGCTTCAAACCAGAATACTTGGTAGGGCTTTGTGCTAGCCCGTCTGGGTAGGTACCACCCACTCATCAGTTATTCTTCCGCCAAATAACAGTACTCAGTATTGTTGTGTTCCGGTTTGAAGAGTGAGTGAGCCAGTGTAACTACAGGCACAAGGGACATAACATCTTAGTTCCCAAGGTTGGTGGCACATTGACGAGAATAGTTAATATTTCTAATAGCGTCATTGTCTATAGGTGATAGTGACCACTTACCATCAGGTGGCCTATATGCTCGTCCGCAAACCATAAAAAAAATACATAATTCTTTTTATAAGAATATACATATTTCCCAGATGGTAGGACTTGGCACGAATAAAGTGGACACGGCGGAATCTCAGTTCAAGTTTACGTCTCTCCTCGGTCAAGACGAGGAATCGTACGGGCTGTCGTACACGGGGGCGGTGCGGCACAACGCGATGGTCGCGCGGGACTCGGCCGGCTTCTGCCGCGGGAGCATCGTGGGCGTGCGCGTCGACCTGTGGCGGGGCACGCTCGAGTTCTACCTCAACAGGAAGCCACTAGGTATGTCCGCATCGATAAACGTATAGCCTATTCCAACATTTCCAAGCACAAGACCAGGATAGTAAAGTAAAGTAACAGCCTGTAAATTTGCCACTGCTGGGATGAGGCCTCTTCTTCCATTAAGGAGAGGGTTTGGAACATATTCTACCACGTTATTCCAATGCGGGTTGGTGGAATGCACATGTATCAGAATTTCAGAATTTCGATGAAATTAGACACATGCAGGTTTCCTCACGATGTTTTCCTTCACTGCCGAGCTCGAGATGAATTATAACACAAATTAAGCAAATATATATAGTGGTGCTTGCCTGGGTTTGAACCCGAAATCATCTTTTAAGATGCACGCGTTCTAACCACTGGGCCATCTCAGTTCTTGAGCAGGAGCAGGATAGATATATAAACAACTTTGGCATTGGTTTTACTTAATCTTTGTTCCTCATTGGATGTGTGAAAAATGTTTTTCTTTGTGAATTATAAATCACATGAAATATTAATATTAGTATACTATCTCTGTCTGTTTGTCGGTCTTTCATTACCAAACCAATCAACTTAATTTGATAAAATTCGGTATGCAGCAAACTAGTACTCCAGTAAAGGACATAGGCTTCTTTTTTGTCTGACGCGTGACAACCAACCTGTAAAACGTGAACGAAGCCGTAGGCGACAGCTAGTATGGAATATAATATCTAAATTAGTTTAGCTTTACTCATTATTTAATTGTTAAATATAAAAATATTTTAAAATCAATGAATTTACTTGTCTAAATAAACTTTGGAGGAAAAAATTAAGTGGATTTAAATACTTAAATGTATTTTTTCGAGGATGTTATAGTTACATATCCATAGCTTTCCAATTACACTCGTATAGTGCAACACCTTTGGCGTGATCACACATAATATACTAGTTTAGCGAAGCAACAAATTACTTTCGATACTTTTATCGCACTGTTTAAACAAGTTGTAATATAAATTAGCCTGATCCTTAGCCTCAGACATTGTTATTACGGTTTATCAACTATTGTAATAAATAGTGCAGATTAATTTTAATTGTGTTCGATATTATCTTCGCGAGACGCTATTTCTCACATCGATATCTTAACTTTATGTTATAAATGTTAAGATGTTGTCAAGGGCACAGAAATGGTACCTTATAATAAACCCGGACCAAACTATGGCCTTTAACTAGAGGACATAATATTGGGCTGTATGTTTAGGGTCTGTCATCTGTCACTGGGTAAAAAAAAAGCAAGGTCAACATTATTTCAATAGTGTTATAATCTGTAATCAAATTTGAACGATTTTGTATCGATTTTTCATAGTCTCCAAACGATACATTTAATATTCCTCACGTGATTGACGCACAAAAAAAACAGTATATATACGTCATAGTATATAAAATAATAAGTAATATATTTATGATAAATGTAAATGAATATCAGATGCACAAACTTACCGCCGTTTACTGTTTATTATATAATGTAAGATTATTATATTTACGACCACGACTGGTTCATAGGTTAAGCTATATAGTATAGATAAAAGTAAAATCACCACTAATTGCTTAGGGAACAACAACTATGAGCTATATCGATACCTATTAGACATACATTACACCTATCTTCTGTTCTTTGAAACGTTGGAGTGATATTGATGGAAATGAGGTCTCATTTTAAGGAGACCTCATCTGGAGAAAATTTCTCTAGTAATTTCTATATTTTAATTCAAAAGCTAGAAATTAAAAAGTCAATCAAATAAAATTAAATATATGCTCATCCATGAGTCGAGATGGCTCAGTGGTTAGAACGCGTGCATCTTAACCGATGATTGCGAGTTCAAACCCAGACAAGCACCGCTGATTTATGTGCTTAATTTGTCTTTATAATTCATCTCGTGCTCAGCGGTGAAGGAAAACATCGTGAGGAAACTTGCATGTGACAAATTTCATAGAAATTCTGCCACATGTGTATTCCACCAACCCGCATTAGAACAGCGTGGTGGAATATGTTCCAAACCTTCTCCTCAAAGGGAGAGGAGGTCTTTAGCCCAGCAGTGGGAATTTACAGGCTGTTGTTGCAGACTAAGTCACAGTACGAACAAAAAAAAGGTTTTTGGCCCGGATTTGAGCCTTTTCTTTCATGTGAGCTACGTAATCTTTGGATTGAGTCGCGCTATCAGTGCGGGGGTGTCTAACCTTATTAATACCTGTTGACTTCCAGGCAGGATATATTAATTTAAATAATTGTAGTAACTAACATGACTGTACTTTTTTTTTAATGTTGAAAAAGAGTAACTACTGAGTTTCTTGCCGGTTCTTCTCGGTAGAATCTACTTTCCGAACCGGTGGTAGCTTCACTTAATTGTTATATTTTTTAATTGTTTGACGACCTCCGTGGTCGAGTGGTGTGTACACCGGTTTTCATGGGTACGCCACTCTGAGGTCCCGGGTTCGATTCCCGGCCGAGTCGATGTAGATTACCATTAGTTTTCTATGTTGTCTTGGGTCTGGGTGTTTGTGGTATTGTCGTTACTTCTGATTTCCATAACACAAGTGCTTCAGCTACTTACATTGGGATCAGAGTAATGTATGTGATGTAGTCTCATATTTATCATTATTATTATTATTATATGACGATTCAAAAGTGCTTCAAAAAGCCCTCTTGAATAAAGTATATTTTGATTTTGATTTTAACGCGGGCGGCGTTGCAGGCATATCGTTCTACAACCTGCGGCGGCACCAGGCGCTGTACCCGATGGTGTGCTCGACGGCGGCGCAGTCGTCCATGCGGCTGATCTACGCGGCGTCGTGGCGCGCGTCGCTGCTGGTGGACGCCGCGCGGGCGCTGGCCGCCGCGCTGCCGCCGGCCGCCGCCCGCCGCCGCCTGCCGCCCGGCCTCTGGTACACCTACCGCTCGCAGTTCTGGCTCACGCTGCCCTCAGAAGGTGAGTTCCCCTCGATTGATAGGTGTATTATAATGTTTTTTTTTTATGGTATAGGTTGGCGGAGGAGCATATGGGCCACCTGATGGTAAGTGGTCACCATCACCCATAGGCAATGACGCTGTGAGAAATATTAACTATTCCTTACATCGTCACTGCGCCACTAACCTTGGGAACTAAGATGTTATGTCCCTTGTGCCTGTAGTTACACTGGCTCACTCACCCTTCAAACCGGAACACAACAATACTGACTACTGTTATTTGGCGGTAGAATAACTGATGAGTGGGTGGTACCTACCCAGACGGGCTCGCACAAAGCCCTACCACCTAGTGAAATGTTAATAAATGTTAATAATTTTATATGAAATTTATGGAAAATTTATAGTTTTACTTGGTGGTAGGGCTTTGTGCAAGCCCGTCTGGGTAGGTACCCACTCATCAGTTATTCTACCGCCAAACAACAGTACACAGTATTGTTGTGTTCCGGTTTGAAGGGTGAGTGAGCCAGTGTAACTACAGGCACAAGGGACATAACATCTTAGTTCCCAAGGTTGCTGGCGCATTGACGATGTAAGGAATGGTTAATATTTCTTACAGCGTCATTGTCTATGGGTGATGTTGACCACTTTCCATCAGGTGGCCCATATGCTCGTACGCCAATCTATAACATAAAAAAAAAAGTTAACCTTAAGATGTATCTCGTAAGATAAGCCTACGAAACGTCCCAGTTGAGAAATACAAATTGTTAATTATTGTTTGTCGAGATTCGAAATTTACGATCGCTTGGATTTGTTTAACAATTATATTTAGAAGCAGATAAATATATAGGTTACTTCCTAATCTCCTTAGACGAAAAAAATAATTCTACCAGACTGAATAAACAACAAACAATGATAAAAAGTCATTGACCCCCCCATTGACATTTGTTGCCACACAGATAACATAGATTAAACATTTTTAATTGACTTTTTTATAGTAGATCAAAATGCATACCGTGCGTGTTTGTCACATTTGAATTAAAGATAAGAGAAAGAAAGTAAGGCAATCAATTAAAACATTCATGTTAAAATATTTTAGCTGAAGTTCTTATTAATCTTTAATTTTTCATGTAGTCTTTTTATAACTAATTTATTAACTTAATTGATAAAAATTCCTTTGCTCTTAATAAAATAATGTCTAATTTTTATACTTATGTCAATTTTAGGAGGACAATCGGATGAAGAAAGTGAAAAGGACGAATCAGCTGGCACTGAGGATGTAAAAATGACGAAGAGTATGGTAAGTAAACGAATAATAAACAAATACACTGTTAGGAGTGTCGTTAAAAATAAGAAGTAAGAAAACCTTTTTAATTAAAATATTTTTAAATAACTATTTCATCATCTCATTGTAAAATGACAAAAATATCGTTTATTTTGTTATATTTTATCTGGCAACCCTAAAAATCAACTTAACTCGTATAGACATTATTTTAGTATATTTTTTTATGTTGTTATATTCGTGGTAACAGTAGTGACACAACAAAGCGCGCTTAACAATATAATGACTCTTAAGAGATGTCAAAAGAAATTTGAATTTAGAATTGTTTTTAATTTTTTTTTTGTTTCAACGCGTACGCTACACATATTGTCATCTTATTTGTGAGTTTGTCTTTTGACAAGGTAGTAAGATAGAAACTTGAATAGTTAAAGGTGATTTACTGCTTACTCTAAATTTATTATCATTTTGTCCAGCACAATTATTTGAGACCAGGTTACGGGTTAATAACTTTGGCAAATTATAAGTTTAGTATCGTCGAAGTTAAAGCCATATCCATAGATATATATAGTAATTAAAAAACAAATATAATTACATAAATTAATTTTAATATAAATTAAATAACGAATTAAAAAAAATGCAAGTTGACTTTCAATAGAATAATAAATAAAGATAAAACAGACATTATTTACGCATTCCAAATGATTTCCTCATAGCTTTGTTATTTATATTTACAATACAAGACTTTTCCCCTTGACTATTCGTTTGAACTTTAAATTTACTCTTCAAAGTTCCGATGCGACATTTTAGCTTCGTTGACATACAGAATGCCATGATGAATATCATAAGATCGGTTTAACCGTTCTTGATATTAAATATCTAGTCCTATAATATCGCTCTACCCTTTTCGTCGTTGATGTCTATGTTCAGTGTGTGTTCATCTCTTCTTCTTATTCAAATGGATATCAATTTTGTCTTTAAGCTGTTTCCCTTTATTGAGTTTTATTTGGAAATTGTAGACAAAAGAAAAATGTATTCTTTCGATGACAAAATGCTAATACTACATTTGTATATGAAGGTCTTATGTGCCATATCTTTGCTGAGTTCAAGAACCTACCTGTATGAATTCCTTTATTCCATTATACCTTGCCTTTCAATTGTCAGAACGGAATTTGAGCCATAAATTATTGCTAGAATAATTGATCATCAAATTATTAATTGGTCTTTTAGACAAGGCAGTGGGTCGATTTCATTTTGTAATCCTCATAATTAGTTATTGTCTTTTCCTTTTTCTGTTCTTCGATGGAGTATCGTTAAGGTCTGTAAGATTTTGTTTCCGTGAATATACTTACGAGAATAATTTTGATGTGTCGTGAAATTATAGTCTCTGTATATTGTTTACGTTATAATGTCTAATTTTAGCCTCCTCCTTTGTTGTTGATGTACTTTGAAAATAATTGGGTATCTCCTATAATATTTTATTGAGCGTATGACTGATTATTAAATTTAAGGATCTATCTTATCTAACGATGACAGCAAACATGGAATAATTGTACTTTACGTATAAAAAAGGGTACAATGTTGTATAGCGTTTGTGCATTTAGAAGATAGCTCCTATATACTATATGCTAATTTTGTCCATGTATGTCCAAATATGAGTGTCCGAAAAACATCAATAATTATAATGAAAGGAATTTGTTTTCATTTGATTTTTTTATGCATTCCAAGCATTCCTCATTCTTCATTTTTCCGTAGTGTTTCTTTTCCAATGTCCTCAATTTTTCTATCATTACCACCTCCGTTAATGACATCCATTGTTACGTTGTCGGCCTTTCTGTAGATTCATGATTTTCCATAACCAGATATTTCTTCATTGTCACTGTTTCTGGTCTTTCTGTTGGTTCAGGTTCTCTCAACGGATGAGTCACAGTTCCTCCGATTCTCCCCTCAGATTTCACCGGAAAGGTCTTTGTCGAAATTAAAAATATCTGGTGAGGATGACTTTGAAGACGATTTAGAGAAAGATGAGCAGCTGCTTGAACTGAACGACAATCTACGCGACAGCTCTTGCACGCTGCAGCGCGAAAGACAAAACTGGTACAAGTTCCTTAGATCACTGTAATTCAAATGCCAGATCACTTAAATCCACGTCGTAATCACATGTAACATTGTTGTCTTAAATTTTCGCGATTACTACACATTTAAATAAAACTAGTTATAACGGATTTGAATCACGTATATTATTATTTTTTTTTTATATATACCAGTCTACCCGTGACCACGAACGCTGTAAAGTGCTCGAAACGTCGGGATGTCATAAATAATTAATATACGCGATTCAAATCCGTTATAACTAGTTTTATTTAAACATATTGTCACAATACCTCATGGCTATCACTCTTAATTTGGTGTTGTAATTAATTGAACTCATCCGATAACATCTCAAACATAATATAACATATTTAAACAATGTTATTCAACTCGGTACCCATTTCAACATTTTCTCAATAGTTATACACATCGGTCGCTAATTTTTCATAAGGTAAGTCTTCAAACGTATAATTGTATTAGCTTGCTCCAAAAAATCTACATAACTGTTTGGCAGCTCATAGATAAAGCAGGCAAAGCGGTTCTAATATAAAACCAAGATAAATAGCATACATTACAGTAGATTGTCAATTCGGGTAACTCAATATCAATGATTTCCTTAACGGGTTTTTATATTTTTAAGCGTGTTCAAAATAAATTAGCTTTACTTGATTTTTTCTATAACATGTTTTTCTCACAACATTAATATGATCAAACCTCCATTTGATGTAACTTTTGTATACTAAACTAATGTCTAGAAACTTTGACAGATGGTATGAAAATTCACATATATACATATACCATCAAATTATCTTTAACTTAATAAAGTATTTTAAGTTATATAAATACTATTGACATATTAAGGGGCCTTATTTATTTTTATCATCTCTAAACTAGTCAATGCTTTATGTTAGGATTTAAAATCTGAAATGTGATTTTTTAATACTAAATATATGCAGGTATACAAAATAATTAATTATATAAAATATCGCAACAAAATTGTCAAATTAATAAACATTCCCTATATTAAAAAACATCTGTGATACATTTGCTTTGTTTTATTTTTCGTTTCTATAATTGTATATTTAAAGAATATGTTAAGAACGTATTTGTTGTAACACTTTATTTAATATCTATGGCGCATTTTCTATTAGATGAGTGAAAAAGTATTAACAGACCACTATTAGGGTTTTAAATACTTGTTCAACAATTTACACAATCACAAACATTAAAAAAAAAGTTTTTCAAGGACCAATATTTTGAATTGTCATTATTAATATTAGCAAGTTATGATGTAGACTGTAGAATTAATGTTTAAAGATTGAATAGAAACTTTCATTCTCACTCTCTCGCTGGCTACTACTTATGTATCTAATTATCTACAAGCATTCGTTTAACTCAACCTATTATTAAAGTATGGGTCTAAATAATTTCGAGTTTCCAATAATTCATCTAATAGACATTTCGTACATCTGTGTTCGTTTGGTACTGGTAACAAAATAATCAATAACATACTTTTTTTTTTAAACTGTAACTTTTATTTTGACTGTTTCACAGATAAATAGACTTTATTTTTCAAACAATTAAATAGTTTAAATTTAATAATTTCATTTAATGCGTCAAGGGGTTGCCTTTAAATTGAAAACAATAGATAGACATTCGAAAATATTTATTTCAGCTAAACGAGGTCATTCCGGATCAGTTCGTGAACGGATACTACGTGGACAGCGTCGAGCCTGACTACCGGATCGTCGTGTGGGAGTAAAGCTATAAACAATATATATAATAACCTATTATGGCTCTTAAATACTTCTCGTGCTTAGTAATGTTACTTTGTATCGTAGTAGAATTAACTTGAACCTAGCAAGACCACATTGGGTCGTTAGCTATATTTGTCAAGACCTTAAAATGTCTCAAATTGTAGATTAGACAAAAGAGTAGATTTAAAATGATTGATATATATTTTTTCAAATTGTAAGTTATAAGTATTTAATCTATGTATGTAGGTTGTAGGCTGTAAGCAGTAATCCCTTGTGCCACACTCAGAAATAAAAACTGGCTACGCCCATGACTAAGTACTTGCTCTGATTGTATAATATTTATATATAGTTTTAAATATAGTAAGTTTAATAAGCGACTCCTGAGCGACGATGGTTCCAATCCTAGTCGCAACTATTTTAATCTAGTTACTATTTTAATCTAATTTTTGGTAGTTTTTGTTCCTTAAATAGGCTAGTGTTTTATAGATGTTATTGTTAGGTTACTGTATTCTTCATTACTTAAAAAACAAAAAAAAAATTATATATACTAATGGGTCAGAAGAATATATTGAAATTTTGACTAACTTGACTTAATAGTTTTTGTGTCAATCTCTTTGTAGACTTTGAAAATGCTAGTATACCATCTCTAAGGTATATTTGATATGATTAAAGGACTTATTTTAACCTAATGCAATAGTAAAAGATAGCAATGTATTTCAGCTTAGTTGACACTTTTAAATATTGTATTTGATATTTTATCATATTTATAAATCATAACTTTCACACATGTTCTTCAAGTAGTTATATTTAAATGATTAGTCTGTAAACTTAGATTAAATGTTTGGTATAAATCAAATATATTTTTGCTATAATGATGAATTGTGACAGGGATAATGTTAGTAAGAAAAAAAAGCTTGTGTGAGTGTAGTAGGTGTGTTGTCACCGGCAAACATACAATGTTTCTTAATATAATAACACTTTATTGTAATTGAAAAACCATTCCAAGAGGCTGTAAGATAAGTTGGAAGGCTGGAATAAAACTAACATTTCAAAATGAACTTAAAATAAGTGAAAAATTGTGATGATGAATCTGTTATAATATTCGTTATTAACGAAATATTAATGTAGTCGGATATGCTTGAAATATATCGGAAATAAAACAAATCAAAACAAAATATTCTTTATTCTTAAAGGCTTTAACAAGCTCTGTTAAATTGGCTTATAACACAGTTTTAAAGCCGGTTCGGTAGAACAACGACCGGCAAGACTCAGTATTTGGTGTTTTTCAACATTTGAAAAAAAATATCCCAATTAAATAATAAAATTGTTTGACTTCGTTTCACCTTTGGCTAGAGCAGGACTTTCCTTTTATCGCAAGCCTAAGGCTCTTGGGAACTGCATCATAAAATAAAACTATAATATATAATGTGGACATTACAGAGAGTTATCAATGTTTTTAACAAGAAGATTCGTAGTTTTCCATACATCCTACATCCTTACAATATAAGCGACTAACTTTATATCGCGACCTCGAAGTTAAAACCAGTTAAAACTTGACGCACTTAAAAACTGTTAATCACTTATTTCTATACGCAGATAATAATGGATGTATTTTAACTTTTTATTTCATAAATTTGATCATATTTATAATATGCCGTAGTTAAAATTTGTATTTTTAAATCATTCAAATTATTAACATTTGCATTATTTACGATTTGTAGGAATGCACTATCATTGCAAATTAATTGAAAACATCAAAAAAAATTAGAATTTCTATTTTTTTTAAACGTACCGTAACGTAAGATAGTTTAAAGTTGAGCTCAGACATGTGATCAAGTTTAAAAAATCCAACCATAATATACTATCAAACTGTTATTTTAGTTTTAATTTACAATGTGGCTAGAAAACTTAAGTAAAAGACTTTCCAAATTATTTATTAATGATGACGACAACGATGACGATGATGATGATCATGATGAATATGGAGCCGTATGTCTGTTATTAAAATAATCTAAATTGTATATTAATGTAATTAATATCCTAGTAAATTATACCCGTATCTTCATTTTTTCTATTAAATTAGTCTTCTAGAAATGAAATTTCAATTGAATGGATTGTGTAATCTATAATATAAATGTTTAAATATGTATGTTGTTTTATTTGTAAGTCCTCAGATTATTGTTGTCCCTTTCACTAATTCCATGGCGTCCTAACAAAAGAGTGAAAGCAAATGTAGATAATACTTCTTTAGTTGAACATAGGAGTCTATACCAAAAAAAATATCGGATATTTTAGGAATTTATTTCAAAACAAATTGTAAATTAACAATAAACACGGAGCTGTAATAAAATTGAAGTTGTATTATTTATAAAAGCCTACGTAGAAAGTTTAAGAACAACCAATTTAAGGAATGTTAAAACCAGAAGTAGCGATTGTTTATTTTAAAATTTGCTAGTAGCCATATTCGATATAAATAAATAACAGTAAAAATCATGACAACGTAAACTAGTAGCATTTAATAGTATTCTCCTATTTAATCGTTACATCGAACTTCTGGATTGAAACTGAATTTTATTAAATTGCAAATTGCTTGTCAATTATTGATTGTCCCATTCGTATGTAAAACAATTTACTTTAATAGAAATGGCAATACCAAAGTTATACAATCATAAATTTGAAATTTGTCGGATGACACTTGTCAGAATTACTGACAACTGACGGTGACGTGTTGGGTGTTGTCAATTTGACATTAGTGATCTTACATCGTAGTTCGCAGCGTAGGTACTGTGATACAAATTGTTCTTGCGCTAGTTTTTTGTTTTTGTTGTGAGAAAGTCGGTATTGTTTAACAGATAAGCGACTAATAGTGATCAAACTAAAAATTGAATAGTGTCAGATTTCCTATTACTTCGCTTCTATCAAATAAACATGTCTCCAATCGTAAGTACAAAGTTTTATACTGTTTGCCCTATAGGCTATAGTACAATTAAAGGGCGGTTCCTGATGACATCAGGGCTCAATTAAGCTTAGGGCGGAAACGATGGCCGTGACCTTATTTTTTTCTCGCGGTAAACAAGCAAACTATTGATTCATAAGACAATTACGAATTCATGAGTCTATTAAACTATGCGATGATTTAATTACATCGCATATTAAATTGTAAGCGTTAAATAGTAAACGGATTAATTTTATATTCATAATTCAGGAGATTTTAATGTTATAATTGTATGATATATATTGCATTATACATTATGAAAATTTTATACTAGGGATATTATTTTCGTGTGTTGATAATTTCTTTCATAATCTGTTATAAAGGCTAAACTTGCATTAGTAGAGATAAATAATCCTTAAATAATCACAAAGTTTAAAGATTATAAAGCTCATCTGTGGATGATGTACCTAATTAATACTCGATTTTATCATAGCGCGAGCCTACTGTTGTTGGCGTTGCCAACTTCAATGCAGCTGAAGATGCAGCCACATTAAGAGGTGCCATGAAAGGCTTTGGCACAGATGAGCAGACCATCATCGATATCTTGACTACTCGTTCAAACGCCCAACGCCAGGCCATCGCTCAGGCTTTCACTCATGAATATGGACGGGTTTGTAACTGTTATATTTAAATTGTTTGAATTATTGTTTTCTCTATTACAATCCATATGATTAGTAAATCATCAGTACTGTAATATATTTAACAATTTTTAAGACTTTCCTCATTTTCATTTGGTTTATTTCTTAGAATCTTGCCTGTATAATAGTTGTCAAATATATGAGTAATATAGATATTAAAACACCATTATGTAAGGTAAGTACACAGTAGTCTGGTTATAATTGATTACTTGTAAAACAAACCATATCCATGTTGCCTGCTATCAGCATATATTTATACTATATATTCTAGCTAGTTGTACTTGTGTTTAAAGAATTTTAATTAAATATAATATTTTATGAGACACTGTAAGCTTTTGAAATAGGATCTTAGAGTCCTACATATGTAGTTTGTTTTACCTGTTTTCTTAGGTATTTCATTCTTAATTCTAAACAAATTTAATGGTTAATTAAATTGAAATAGTCTGAGGTAGCAGTATTCATCTTGTAATATATAATATGATTTTCCTTTTAAAATCTACCCAAAAACTCAATGTAACAATTATGTCCATAGGATATTATTGAAGACTTAAAATCAGAGTTGGGTGGTCATTTCGAGGATGTAATTATTGCCCTTATGATGCCACCTGCTGAATACCTTTGCCGGGAACTAAACAACTGTATGGAAGGTCTGGGGACAGATGAGCAAGTCCTAGTTGAGATCCTGTGCACGCGCACTAAACCAGAAATAGCTGAAATTGTGGAAACTTATGAGAGACGTAAGACATACCTATGGTATAAATATTATTGATACGAAAATGTTACTTCAAATTCTAGTCTATATGCATATTGAAGTGTACTTTGAAGATTATTTTAAGGTATATATTCTGAAAGTCAGGGACTTTATGGAGCTTTGTAACTGCTACCAAAACTATTGGATATCCGAAATCAATCTATATCTGTAATCTAAACTAATAAAGAATATATCTATTACAATTTTGTTATTGCACAAATTCTGCATTTGAATATTTTGATCAACTTCAGAATTTCTAGTTTTAGGTACATTCATATTAAAGTTAAATAATTGTAATGTATTTGGCAGTTTACAACCGACCGCTAGCCGAACACATGTGCTCTGAAACCTCGGGTGACTTCAGGCGTCTTTTGACTCTCATCGTTACTGTAAGTTGACACTACACAGACTATAACAGGAACTATAGAAGATATTTATTTTTTTGTGAATTCATTTTTTATTAGTTTTTCTTTACAAAAACAGCATACTTCAGGTCAAGCTAATATATTTTTAATTACCAATATCTTGTTGTTAAACAATGAAACTAACAAGTCTAATTATAATCATGGATGTGACTAACGAATTAACACATGTGATTCGTGCTTGTGCCGTTTGATTTTCTTTGCACTAATAGTAACCTAATTTATTTTTGTTTTCTTGAAGTTTTTCATAACTCCAAGGTCAATGACCTTTTTAGAAATTTCCCAAATGATCTGAAAGATGGTAAGTCTAGGTATCATAGTTTTATAAATTTATAATATTTTGTTGCTCGTAAAATATTAACTGTTCAACAGTTTATAGGTTGCTAAAATCGCAGCATCTATTCAGGTATACCTAAGGAGTGAACGTTTAATGCAAAAGGGCTACTGTTGTCCGTTCTTATCCTTATGTTAGATTAGTCATTAGAGTTTTAAAGAATTTTAAGAAAAAATAAAAATATTTGAGTACTACTTCAATTACATGAAAACTTCGATGAAAATAAATTCCAAAAATCTATCTCTTTGTTATGTTTGTATAGTGTATTTTTGCATAATATTTATGATTTCACCTGAACAAATACTACAAAAACTATTCTTGGTTTATTTTATAAGATCGGACTGAATAATACTATAAATAATTTTATATAGAGAGGAATTATAAGCTCAGTAACGATCCACATTTTATATATATTTTATACTGCATAGAATGCTTAAAATAGTGACAAATTATTTCTATTGATTTGTTTAATTCACTAAGTTTGATAAAGAAATTAACACCGACAATATAAATGATTGTTTATTATCGCTATACATATTTCTTTAACACAACACCATTTTCCTAAAGTAGGCAAATTAAAGCCTTGTCACATTCTTTACTTTCGCTTTTGCTCGACTTGTCTCACCGCCTCGGATGAGTTATACCGACCAAACTTTCACCGAACTTGTGACCTTAATTTTATAAAGGGAAAGACTCGTTAAAATACTCAATACAAAACTAAATTTATTAGAATAATTCAAACATGTTACTTGATTAACGAAGTAGATGGTAGATGTCGCTCTAAAGCAGTGGTTCTCAATCTGTAGTGTATATGTTACCGTTAGATTACAAAATTCGTTAGATTACTACTATTACTATCTGTCTCTGACGAGATAGATTGTACTCTAACGAATTTTGTAATGTTACGGTGGCATATACAACGATGAGTCGCTCGCACATGTTGAGCGAAATTAAGTAATATAAATAATTGATGTCTTCCTCATCACGATCTCGGTAGACGTTCTTAATGGTGACTACCCCATTGAGGTGAAGAAAATATAGCGTGTGTGCTCAAATAGAGATGACCTCCTATTTCCTCATCCATATAAAGAATAATGAAGTGTAAATAAAACACCACTGATTCTCAAGTAAAAGACAGTCTATTAATTTGAATTTTACAGTCTTATATATTTTCCTTTGACAAAGAATATCGCGATTCAGAAAAACAAACTTTTTGAACAACGACATCTATTGACAAATGTTTAAAAAGTATACAGAGTGGACAAAGATTTTAGGCGCAGAACTAAATGCTTAAAGAGCTAAATAACGGAAGTAAAATCACTGTCAAATTCGAATTTCTAGAAAAGCTTATACTATGTCAGATTCATGTTTAGTTATGGAGATAATTCTTTATATTTCCATGATCTTTGACATCAAATAATGGATTATTTAAGGCTTTTTTCTCACTGCATTCTTGATTTTTAACGTTTTAACTTCGCTGTTCCTATGATATGTTGGTCGTAATGGACAACAAAATATCAAAGTTACAGAACCATGAAGTAAAAATGATTGAGAACCACTGCTCTTTTTATGCATTAGATAAAAATAACAATTTGATAATTTAAAGCTGTTTAAAATGAGTCGCAAAAATTTGGCCGTAACCTCTCACCCGAGGCGCAAAGAGCGGGAAGCACGTAAGAGCCAGTCGGTCGGGCAGGGCGCGCGGGACGAGGAGGCGGGGGCGGACAGCGGGCGCGCGCGCGAGGCAGCGCAGCAGCTGTACGACGCGGGCGAGGCCAAGTGGGGCACGGACGAGGAGATATTCAACAAGGTCGGTCTCGCCGGGGATACTCTACCAGGAATAACTCACCAAAAATTCTTTATTCAAATCTGTGTAGAGCTGACTAGTTAAACCATGCTTGGTCTCTTTCTTTCATATGTTAAGCCATTGTCGAGAGAAAGAGATAAGCAGTGTTTACGCTGTGCAATCTTTAAAATCTATTCTCAAAAGTCTTTATTAATTATATAATTTTTAATACAATGGGACATGTAATAAAAATTGAGATTTTTAATTATATAGATCCTAGCGCATGAAAGTTTCGCGCAGCTTCGTCTGATCTTCGAAGAGTACAAGAACATTTCGGGCCACACCATCGAGCAGGCCATCAAGGCGGAGATCGACGGCGAACTGAAAGAGGCGCTGTCCGCCATCGGTCTGTATTCGCTTACATTCATTAAGTGCTATTTCAGTATTAATTTCAGAAATAAATTGATGATAAAGCCTGAACAAAACGCACCGCCTATTTAATCTTACAATATTTATTTGCAGCATAGAAAAATGAATCGTTTTAAAAATTCTTTAATTGTTTGGTAGCCACTGGAAAAATTACCGTTTTCAACTGCACACACGGTCTACTTAGTATCTAAATTGTACGGAAGCGACATAAGTTTTTGACACGTTACGTAATAAAAAATTGACACTAAACGAAAAAATAATTTAATTCTACATAAATTAATTTTCTAAGCGCCCTGCTTCCTGTAAATTCACTGCAAATCAATAAAAAAATGTATGTATATAAGACGTCTTAATTACTACCATTTTATTTCAATTATTATAAACTGTTGGATTACCAAATAAATAAATAAATAATGTCTCCAGTGTATTTTGATGATGCAACTGTAGTAATTACCTAATTGTCTATCCGAATGTAACAATTGTCCAAAAGTTCAAGGTCGAATTAATAACACACGACGTAAAAAGTCAAGGTCAACACTCATGTAGCTGACGTGGTTTAATATTCAAAGAATTCTATAAATTAATTTTGTATATTACAGTCTATTAATAAGAATATAAAAGATAGGTAACAGTTTAGTATAGAATTATTTTATGACAGATAGCGATCATATTTGATCGTATTTATCGCCACGAGTAACGAGCCGCTAAGTAATTATTGTTTTAAAGCAAAACGTATCATATTTTGAATATAATAGCCGTCCGACAGACAACCAATCTATGGGAATTAATTTCTTTCGGTCAGCAACAGTTTAGTAGCGCGAGATAAAGCACGTGAGTCAATCGCTTCATAAATGTAACGCAGACTCAGACGTCGCCAAAGGAAGTTACCAATAATTGAGTCATGCACAGGTTATTGAAACGTCGCATCGCAGACAATCACTTGAATGAGAATGATACGACTCACGCGATACCGATCGGAACATTAAACTTTTACTTCAAGGAAATCAAATAACGAGTCATTTCAAATCTTTTTACGAGAACATTTTTGAAATGTGTCAAATGTAATTACGATGGGCTATATCTATATATGGGCCAAAGGCTTTCCATTTCTGCGCACTAACGAAAGCATTGCAGTGGAGTGCGTGGAGAATTCGGCGGCGTGGTTCGCGACGCGGCTGCGCGCCGCCATGCAGGGCGCCGGCACCGACGACCGCACGCTCATCCGCATCGTCGTGAGCCGCGCCGAGAGCGACCTCGGCGCCGTCAAGCGCGAATACGAGCGCCTCTACGACAAGACGCTCGAGAGCGAAGTGCGGGTACGTGCGGCGCGCCTGCATATCGGTGTCCTTTGCAGTGGAGTGCGTGGAGAACGCGCCGGCGTGGTTCGCGCAGCGGCTGCGCGCCGCCACGCAGGGCGCCGGCACCGACGACAAGGTGCTGGTCCGCGTCGTGGCCACGCGCGCCGAGCGCGACCTCGGCGCCATCAAGCGCGAGTACGAGCGCCTCTACGACAAGACGCTGGAGAGCGACATCTCGGTCAGTGCGGCGCCGGCGCGGTCTAACCCTTTGCATCTCATTACAGATCTACATTTCCTACTTTTTATATACGAACTTTTTTTTTTTTCATTTAAAAGAGATTCCTTCGCTCGAGATCGTTTATTCAATAGTCTTAAATAGTTTTGATTATCCTTTTGGATGATTGTGCACCCAATGTCATATTCTCGTATTAATGGTGGTATTGATCGTGCACTAGACTTTGGAAATGGACGATCTCAAAACTTTTGGAAAATATGCTTTAAAAGATAATTAAATTTCGAATGTTATTTTTTTTATGAAATGTGTATAATTCAGTGCACCAACGCTTCAGCCTTTGCACGCCGATTAAAGCACATTACGACGTGCCAAAAATAATAGTAATAATAATATGTAATTTACTCAATATTTTCTATTATTTATATCCTGCGCTGTTGTGTTTGCTAATATTTTTTTTTATATCGTAATGTGTTTTAATTATAAATGTTTCTTTATCGCTTCGATCGGTGACTGGAATTAGGAGGTATTTGATATTTTATTTAGAATTTAATAAATTTAATTGTTTTATAATATCTTGTTTTACAGAAATATTTAAAAAACATTAATTAAGGATAATCTAAGTCAAAGCATGAAATGAATTCCACCTTAGTTTTTTTTATAAGTTGTCATTAAAGTGGCACAAGTCCAATTCAGAACGAATGATTAACACACGTGTCACGTCGTCCACGCATACTAACCGCGCCGCGTTTCTCTCTTCGCATGCTCTATCTGTCGGGTGCACACTCCCGCTGACGCTCACCTATGCGGCCGCAGCAGGGCGAGACCTCCGGCGACTACAAGAGGGCCCTCGTGGCCCTCCTCGGACCGGCGTAGGCGGCGGAAGGCGCAAGAAGACAGAAGATTGGTGTGCAGCAATACTTTATATTACATGAGATTACGTTCTAAATGTCGCGTTGCTCGTCAGATTGTGTCTCGATTTTGATATTTTTATCACTTTGATATTGTTATTGTATTCCGTGATTAATGTTTGATGTATAGCGGAGGAATGTTCTCGAATATATTATTGCTTTAAGCACAATTATTATTAGTAAAAATGAAATTAACGAATACACAGCTAATAAATCATAAATATAGAGAATACGAGTAGGCTTTATTGATGTGCCTTCAATATTATTTTCAAAATAGATAGATATATTTAAATGTTATTTATTACCGAATCATTAAGCAAGCGTTAATTGAATTAATGAAAGCATTCCAAATTTTATTTATCCGATGTCCCTCCCAGTGTGACCGAAGCTTTAATTTATAATTGTTTAAAAAATAAATATTTATTTCCTTTGAAGTTGGTTTTATTTATTAATGCTAGCAACATATTTATAAGTATTGTTTTATACATTTATTGTATTAAATTATAAATAAGAAGTTAGGTATGTCTGTTGGTTGGCTTTTATGGTCACACCACTGAACCGAATTTTGATGTAATTTTTTATGAAGCAATATGGTGTCAGAAGGAAAGACATAGGCATTACTTATATTTGTTACCTGACGACCAAGCGAAGGTGCGGGCAACTATTTTATAAAACAAAGTCAGTCATTTTGTGTATATTATCTGCAATATGAGGATGATCGTTGAAGATGTGCGTTGCGTAGGTGGTAGAACGTGTTATGTTTTACGATATAAACGTTTTACGTGGGACCTAATACCACTGCGAAGCCAGAATAATTAGTCATCATCATTGCGTAGTGTTAAACAATCCGCTTACCACTGTGTCCCTATGTATGCTTAGATCTTTAGAATTACAAAGGGATTTTGACGTCGTTTTTTTAAACAGATAGATTGATTCAAAAGGAACATTTACATGTAGAATAAAAGTAAAAAAAAAGTAAAGCAACAGCCTGTAAATTTCCCACTGCTGAGAAAAGGCCTCCTCTTCTATTAAGGAGAGGGCTTGGAACATATTCCACCACGGTGTTCCAATGTGGGTTCGTGGTATGCACATGTGGCAAAATTTCGATGAAATTAGACACATGCAGGTTTCCTTACGATGTTTTCCTTCACCGCCGAGCACGAAATGAATTATAACACAAATTAAGCACATGTATAAAGTGGTGCTTGCCTGGGTTTGAACCCGCAATCATCGGTTAAGATGCACGCGTTCTAACCACTGGTCCATCTCAGCTCACATGTAGAATACCTGGACAATATAGTTGAGAAACAATAATAATTTTGAGAGGTTTTTAAAATTATGTCGTGAAATAAATTTGTTTGCGCTTATATTGCAAATTTTACACTTTCAGATAGATCAAAATAAAAGTATTGTTCACATTATAAAGGTTTTCAAAAAAGTCAGTCAGTTATGCTGTAGTACATTTTGTAATAGCGTCGCACCCGTGCGAAGCCGGGGTTAGTCGTTAGTACCTAATAACAGAAAGTAAATGTTGGGTTTGGAAAATAAAAGTACAATTGTCATAGAACTTATTTATTCGCACGCCTCACGCACGTAACAGCCATACATTAAATGTGTGCTAACATCCTTAGATATGTCTAGACAATTTGTTATTATTTATTTATTTATTATAATTATAGGGTAATTACAAATTGTCTAATCTGTCATAATATGCTTCGTCTGTCATTATATGTAAAATTTCATAAAAATACTTGCAAAATATGACAAGCTGCGTGTGTACGAAAATAACGAGTGGACCGCTTCGCTCTTACGGCGTACATTATTGAACACAATGTATGAATATCTAAACTTTAAAAAATCTGGGATATAATTTGATTCGTTTCCCACAAAATAAATACACTTTATAACAATCCATCCATACATACACGTTTGCAATGCAGCCGTAGTCCTGTCAGGTCCGATGTACTCTTACAATATTATTTTTACAGCCATTTTATGCATTTAGAACATTTTTTACTAATCTTAAGTACCGATGAAATAAGATATGATTATAGTGCTTATTGTAGGGTATTTAAATTCATAATCGGGCAACACTGGCGAGTAAACAGATAATTAATATTTACAGACGCTGCCACACAAACCATTGCACATGATAAAGTATCTTACAAATTAATCCTTAAAACGAAATGACGTATACTTATAATTTTTACACGTTTTTTTTTTTGTATAATATAAACAAAAATCACTTAAATGAGGAACATAAGCTTAAGGCGATCGCTATCATCTATCGAGTTACTTTATTACATCGAGAAAATTGTCACATACTGAACACGCGGATATGATGTCGTTTCCAATACTAATCTTTGTCGTTGGTCTGCTTAATTAACAATATTCTCCTCCCCTTAACAATAAACAGAATTTTAAGAATTGTATAATAAGTAACCATGATCATGATAAACACAATAAATCCTTGTGATGATGCGACTAATATATTTATTTCATCAAATTCGTCGGTAGATGTTTCAGTTACTTTGTTACATTCTATATAAATACAGTAATTATTAATCATACTTGCAGTCTAAACAATAATTTAGTAAACTTAGCCTGTCCTATATAACGCATCTATATCGTCTAGCAAACTATCAAATATGATAATTTCTACATCAAATCGGTTATACTGATATACATTTATTATAACAATCTCATTATAAATACTTAAAATTTTAAATTAATTTGTGCAAATCGAATCTAACATTTCAGGCACATTCTCTACATCGTTCGCTAACGGGCCATCAACCTCTATAACCTCAATATTTGAACGTTCTAACAGTGAGTGCAATTTCCATTGATCATAGAATATACAATTTATAAACATAAAACTATTTATGTAAATTCAAATTAACCGTATAAATAAACGCATCCTGCTCTATTGACTGATTGACTTAAAACTACTTTTTCGAGTAAATATGAAACGATGATATTTACAAAATACTATTCAAGAAAATTATAGATACGAAGTAAGCTACAACATTGAGACACGCCGTCAGATAAGACTAATATTAAACGAGCTTCGCGCTCTCACGAAGAGGATTTAGATTAAACAAGCAACAGTATATAAAACATATAGTATATATAACAGTATATATGTACCTTTATGCATTGCAATCAGATGTCAATGTCTATACAATTGTGATGTGTTTTGAATAAATAAATTATTATTATTTATGTTTCTCTTCTGTTTTTTCTCCCTTTTAGAGGGGTAGTGGAACTGACACACGAGCCTAAGCCAAGTGTATCGGCCTTTAAATTAAGGATCTGATAATGCTAAGAACTTACGAGTGAGACGGCAAGTGTTGAGGATAACTGTTTTCTGAATGAGTCTGATGGTGGATGAGGGCATTTAGGTTATTCGATAGAGTTTTCGGTACAACGCCCGTTGTAGATATCACAATGGGCAAGATTTTTATGTTATCTACTTGCCATTGCCTTTTAATCTCATTAGCCAGTTCTTATTATTATTATAATGAAACATATTTACTTTGAAACATTATAATTATAATTTATTTTGAAACATTATAATGAATGAAAAATATTATTATATGAAAGGAGTGGTTCGAAGGCGTGTGTGTGTGTAACTCGAGAGACAATGGCTCGCGAGCGCGAAGCTATTTGATGGCAGTGGAGTCCGGCAGAGGGCGGTAGTTGCGCTCAGTCGTTGTCGGCGAAGAATTTGGCTTGGAGCTGTTCCAGCGGCAGCACTTGCTCGTCGCCCAGCGCCGGTTGCTGCTCAGCCTTCGATTGTTCCCTGAGATCTGGAACAGGTAACACTTAGGTTAAGATTTTTTTTTATAATAGCAACACATTTTGAAGATTTTCTAAAACTTATAAACCCCTCCAATTTAACTTAAATTTTATTTTTTTTATAATAGCAACACATACATTTTGTAGATTTTATAAAACTTATAAACCCTTCCAATCGAACTTTAAACATTGTGTCAAAAGGAGTCGGAACGAATATGGAAATATCAAAACAAAACGGTACTGAATGGCCCATGAACCGTTACATTTTTGTTGCTTAAGTAATGTTAATAATAATGCCGCCGAATATATGTTTTTAAAAGATTACATTAGATTAGATCACTCTCTCAATAGAATACTATTGAGTTGTTTGTCATGTTAGACGTTAGAACACTATGTAAAGTGTAAACATGTAACGTGCTTGTAAAAGCCCACTTGAATAAAGTTTATTGATTTAGATTTCATGGGACTGTGTCTTGGAACCCTCGCAGCGTTTGATGGTTCGTGACGTCACGTGCGCGCGTGCGTGCGTGCGACCCTAGCAGCGGTTGCGAATGAGTCAGCAGCAGCAGTCGTGACGTCACGTGCGTGCGTGCGTGCGTGCGTGACGTCACGCGCGTGCGTGCGTACCGTGCCAGTGCTGCAGCAGCGCGTTGTAGTGGTGCGCGCGGTCGTGGCGCTTGAGCTGCGTGAACACGTGCACGAGCCCGCGGTAGTCGTACTCCAGCCCCGAGTAGCGCTCGCCGAACAGCTTCAGACCTGCCGCGACACGTGCACTTTAGTAGAGCTCTATTGTAACCAAGTAATAGTATTTAGTTGTAGGTACCGTACACTTTAGTAGAGCTCTATTGTAACTAAGTAATAGTATTTACTTGTAGGTACCGTACACTTTAGTAGAGCTCTATTGTAACTATGTAATAGTATTAAGTTGTAGGTACCGTACACTTTAGTAGAGCTCTATTGTAACTAAGTAATAGTATTTACTTGTAGGTACCGTACACTTTAGTAGAGCTCTATTGTAACTAAGTAATAGTATTAAGTTGTAGGTACCGTACACTTTAGTAGAGCTCTATTGTAACTAAGTAATAGTATTTACTTGTAGGTACCGTACACTTTAGTAGAGCTCTATTGTAACTAAGTAATAGTATTAAGTTGTAGGTACCGTACACTTTAGTAGAGCTCTATTGTAACTATGAAATAGTATTAAGTTGTAGGTACCGTACACTTTAGTAGAGCTCTATTGTAACTAAGTAATAGTATTTACTTGTAGGTACCGTACACTTTAGTAGAGCTCTATTGTAACTATGTAATAGTATTTAGTTGTAGGTACCGTACACTTTAGTAGAGCTCTATTGTAACTAAGTAATAGTATTTAGTTGTAGGTACCGTACACTTTAGTAGAGCTCTATTGTAACTATGTAATAGTATTTAGTTGTAGGTACCGTACACTTTAGTAGAGCTCTATTGTAACTAAGTAATAGTATTTACTTGTAGGTACCGTACACTTTAGTAGAGCTCTATTGTAACTATGTAATAGTATTAAGTTGTAGGTACCGTACACTTTAGTAGAGCTCTATTGTAACTAAGTAATAGTATTTACTTGTAGGTACCGTACACTTTAGTAGAGCTCTATTGTAACTATGTAATAGTATTTAGTTGTAGGTACCGTACACTTTAGTAGAGCTCTATTGTAACTAAGTAATAGTATTTACTTGTAGGTACCGTACACTTTAGTAGAGCTCTATTGTAACTATGTAATAGTATTAAGTTGTAGGTACCGTACACTTTAGTAGAGCTCTATTGTAACTAAGTAATAGTATTTACTTGTAGGTACCGTACACTTTAGTAGAGCTCTATTGTAACTATGTAATAGTATTTAGTTGTAGGTACCGTACACTTTAGTAGAGCTCTATTATAATTCATTTTAATTGTAGGTCATATTTTTTTTATTTCATTAATGAACGAACAAATTCTGACATTGAAAATAAAGGAGTAATGAACGCAAGCCCAATATTTAATAGGAGCCGAGATGGCCCAGTGGTTAGAACGTGTCTGTCTTAACCGATGATTGCGGGTTCGAATCCAGGCAAGCACCGAGATGGCCCAGTGGTTAGAACGCGTCTGTCTTAACCGATGATTGCGGGTTCGAATCCAGGCAAGCACCGAGATGGCCCAGTGGTTAGAACGCGTCTGTCTTAACCGATGATTCCAGGTTCGAATCCAGGCAAACATCACTGAATATTCATGTGCTTAATTTGTGTATACAATTTATCTCGTGCTCGGTCAAGAAAAACAACGTGTGGAAACCTGCATGTGTCCAATTTCATGGAAATTTTGCAACCTACCAACCAACATTGGAACAGCGTGGAGGAATAGGTTCCAAACCTTCTCCTTAGCCTAGCAGTGGGAAATTTACAGGCTGTTGTTGTTGTTATTGTTGTTGTTGTTGTTGTAATGTTATAGCGCAACGAGCGTGACGTACTGATGGAGATGGACCGCAGGTAGAGCTTCTCGGCGGCGCGGTGCATGTTCATGTGGTAGTTGTAGAGCGAGGCGAGGTGGCCCACGCTGAGCCCCACCTCGTAGTCCTCCGCCCCGAGCAGTTCCTCCTTGATCGCTATCGCCTTCAAATGCATCGTCTCCGCGTCCTGGAACAAATCAAATCAAATCAAATCAAATCAATTTTATTCAAGTAAACTTCACAATGAAGCGTTTTTGAATCGTCAATAATCAAATACTACCACCGTTTCGGAAAGCAGCTTCTAGCGAGAAGAAACGGCAAGAAACTCGCATAGTTGCTCTTTTCAAATAAACACATTTACAATGCTGTTATTGACAGTAATTAGCGTCCTATGATGGAACCCGAGCCTAACTCCAGGCGTTTCTTTCTAAAAAGTACTCTTTTAATGAATAGTATGATTTATTTATTAATTTAGTCTTAATAATATTTTTAAATTTTGAAAATGGTAAATTGATTATATTTTCCGGTATCTTATTATATATGCGTATACCATTGCCCAAAAACGTTCTATTTACCGTATGCTAACGGAAACACGTCCAAACGTCACTACGTTACAATCATCAGAATCACTTCTATTCGCCCGCTGTTGGATTATTGGCTATTTCTAATCATATAATACTATGTATCTTATTAATTTGACAAAAAAAAATACAAAAAAAAAAGACCCGCTGAGTTTCTTTCGCCTTTTTCCGAACCGGTGGTAGTGTTTATTTGACAATCAATAAGTAAGTGTAATGCTTCTATATTGAATAAAGGAATTTGAGTTGAGTTGAGTTTGAGGATCATAAGCAGTCAGAGTCTTAGTCTAGACTTTTACAGGGTTTTGATCTATCTGCTTACTTGATAAGGATGTACCTTAAACTTATACCCTCACGTTTGATTAAATTTATTCATATAATTTTACTTAAATGCATGCTTACATAATAATACATTTATTATTATGGTTTAGATTAAACAATGTTTCATTTGAGTCAGCACAATTACACTTACACTATGGCATGAAAATTTTGATTATAATTGCAATGTATGGTGTCAGTAAATAGCTAAATATTTAAAATTGTTTCTAATTTTTTAAGATGGATAAATATATACATTGTACATACATTGTTTTGATTTCCTAATAAAAAAAAAGTTTATTAGTTTTAAATTAAAACAATGTATGCGACTGTACTGATTCCGTACGAAAACTTCTCGAACCCAGTATAACTTAGAACTAGTAAAACACTGTACTTCAGAGCAAGACAATTTTTATTAAAATAATCAACACTGTACAAATCTGTGAACGAAGTATCATCGCGATTCAATTCGATCCCAACGCCATCTAGTGAAACCATTGTTAATCATATCAAATGTTATTTCATATTATATTGATATTTTGTGAAGGCGTTGAGTTCGATATTGAACACGACCGATACTAGCGAATTTTACAATTAGCCGAGTACCATTAAAAATATATTAAAAACAAACAAACCTGGAACTTCTGCATGCTCTGATAGAGCCTGCCCAGGTTGCCGTAGTGCTTGGCGGTTTGGACGTTCTTCTCTCCGAACGCCATCATACTCAGCTCTAGAGCTGCTTTGTGCAGCGATTCAGATTCTTCTAGCAGACTTGGTTCTGAAAACGCAACGAAACGTAACCTCATTAATTAATTGTATTTATGAATGAAGAAATACTCGATTGAATAAACATTTATAAATATTTAAAGTGATATTGTTCAAACACGTTTGAATATACAAAGTGTACTAAGATTACAATATTTTATATTCATAATCATTATGTACATACAAACATATTGAGGATAAATATTTACCTTGTACTAGACTCTTTGAACTTGAATTACGTAAAATATTTAATATGTATAATGTAAGACTTAATAGTCATATTTTTTAATAATAAAACTAGCGGCCCGTCCCGGCTTCGCACATTCGGTGTACATAAGTTTTTTTTTCTAATTTTACCTTTTATTTATATTTTTCTTGCGACTTGTTTAACAATTGTCGTTCTATTTCAACTCATTTACACAAAAACCTCAATAAATGATATACCTAATACTTCCTCATGAATCCCTCTGACTATTAGTGAAAACAGCATTAAAATCAGTTTAGTCGTTTTGGAGTTTATAGCGAACATACAGACAGACAGACGCGACAGGAGGACTTTGTTTTATAATATGTGTCTCAAGCGCGTACCTCGCATGTCCTGTCCGGCGGGCGTGTCGAGCGCGATTTCCTCCAGGATGAGCGCCTTCACGCGTTTCGCGGACGCCAGCAGGAGGTGGTCGGGGGGCACGAGGTTCTGGAATAAGCCATATTTCGATTATTTAAAAGTTTTCATTCAGTGAAGACCAGCTCTATAAAGCTGTACTGTGTAAACATTATTATTGTAGCCCATGAGAGTTCCGCTCAAGTAAAAGATGTATACGTGGTCGTTTTCATCATGTATTGTTTTTTCCAATGAAACCTTTAACTTTGTTTCGTTAATTCAGAGCATCAACAACAACAACAACAACAGCCTGTAAATTCCCACTGCTGGGCTAAAGGCCTCCTCTCCCTTTGAGGAGAAGGTTTGGAACATATTCCACCACGCTGTTCCAATGCGGGTTGATGGAATACACATGTGGCAGAATTTCTATGAAATTCGTCACATGCAGGTTTCCTCACGATGTTTTCCTTCACCGCTGAACACGAGATGAATTATAAAGACAAATTAAGCACATGAATCAGCGGTGCTTGCCTGGGTTTGAACCCGCGATCATCGGTTAAGATGCACGCGTTCTAACCACTGGGCCATCTTCACTTCTTCTACTTCACTCACTACGTGCTCTAGATATGGTATACTTATGTGTATAGTCTGTGTGTACACGGGTGCGTCGCGGTCGCTCCGTATAGTACGACACAACTTAGATGTCGCATCGGCAAAATTCGTAAAACCGATCACATCCGAATTAAGTACGCCGTCCCAAATTATCAATATTCATTTCTCATGTGAATATGATCTTTGCACAAACGTAATAACTTGTAATATTACATGACCTAATATATTCGTCAATTTGACGCGTCGATGTACATGCACTTGCTTTCTCTGACGTGTGAATCTACAGCGACGAATAGCGTCGAATGGCGCGATAGGGAGCTATTATCTATTTTTTGTATAAATCGGCACTAATCGGTTTTATTTTCTTTCCATTTCATTTTCCGATGCTACATCTAATTTGTGTCTTACTATACCTCGATGATGCGGATGGCGCGCTCGGCGTGGTCGCGCGCCTTGTAGAAGCGTCACGCGTTCTAACCACTGGGCCATCTTCACTTCTTCTACTTCACTCACTACGTGCTCTAGATATGGTATACTTATGTGTATAGTCTGTGTACTCGGGTGCGTCGCGGTGGTTCCGTACCTCGATGATGCGGATGGCGCGCTCGGCGTGGTCGCGCGCCTTGTAGAAGCGTCCCGACGAGTACTCGAGCACGTAGAGCGCGTAGGCCAGGTCCTCCTGCGCCGTGGCCACGTGCAGGCTGCTGCGACCGAACACGCGCCGCAGCGTGCTCAGCGCCTCCTGGCCCGCGACCACACGTTACGATTAGAGATATCGGTCCTTCGAGCCGGATTTTTTTTTTTTTTTTTTTTTTTTATGGTATATGTTGGCGGACGAGCATATGGGCCACCTGATGGTAAGTGGTCACCATCACCCATAGACAATGACGCTGTGAGAAATATTAACTATTCCTTACATCGTCAATGTGCCACCAACCTTGGGAACTAAGATGTTATGTCCCTTGTGCCTGTAGTTACACTGGCTCACTCACCCTTCAGACCGGAACACAACAATACTGAGCACTGTTGTTTGGCGGTAGAATAACTGATGAGTGGGTGGTACCTACCCAGACGGGCTTGCACAAAGCCCTACCACCAAGTAACTTCTATAGATTTACATTGCAAATCATATCTATTTTAATGTGGGGTAGGATAGGATTATTCATTATTTTGTATGTAGAAAGTGGTACCTCGTAGACGGCGACGCTGTGCGTTATGGAGTCAATGTTGAGCAAGTAGAAACCGTAGTCGAGCAGCGCGGCGGCGTAGCGCGGGTGGGCGGGGCCGAAGGCGGCGCGGGCCAGCGCCACGCCCTGCCGCACCAGCAGCCCCGCCTCCGAGAAGCGCCGCTTCACGACGCACGCCTTGCCGCACGCGCGGAGCACTTCAATCGTTATCCTGAAGGACAGCAATCGACATAACTTTAACCACTCGACGCGTTAACTAAAATGCTGAATCTATAGTGGGAGGCAATAGTCTTCCTGCTGGTACGAGAGCGCACTGACTTGGCGGGCGTGTGCGGCGTGAGCAGCGACAGCGCGCGCATGCTCCAGGCGTGCGCGGCGCTGTAGTCGCAGCGCACGAAGAACAGCGCGCTGAACTCCTTGCAGAGGCGCGCCAGCAGCGCCGACATGCCCCACGCGCCGCAGCCGCCGCCGCCGCCGCCGCCGCACCACTCCTCGGGGCACGGGTCCAGTCTGCTGCAAATACATAGACACGGTTTATTTTGACATTTGGATATAAAGTAAAAAGAAAAGTAACAGCCTGTACATTTCCCACTGCTGAGATAAGGCCTCCTCTTCCATTAAGGAAAGGGTTTGGAACATATTCCACCACGCTGTTCCAATGCTGGTTGGTGGAATGCACATGTGCAAAATTTCGATGAAATTAGACACATGCAGGTTTCCTCACGATGTTTTCCTTCACAGCCGAGCACGAGATGAATTATAAACACAAATTAGGCACATATATATAGTGGTGCTTGCCTGGGTTTGAATCCGCAATCATCGGTTAAGATGCACGCGTTCTAACCACTGGGCCATCTCAGCTCTGATTATATAACTATCTATTTATTGTTTTTAGTAGTTCAAATCGAGTTGTATGTGCACACGTTGTGTTGTAAACAAACCTTTTCTGTTCTTCGTCGTCGGTCTGCAGGGCCTTGGAGCAGGTCTCGGCGATCGCTATGGGTCCGTCGGGCAGCTTGGCGGCGGCGTCGTCCGGCAGCCCCAGCAGCTTGAGCGCCAACGCGTACGTCTCCGCCGCTGCCGGGAAGCAGCAATACGCTGACTGTGTATTAAGAAGTCTGCAATTAGAAAGATAATGGTCACATTTTTTGACCTACGAACATACAACGGTTAGCGTATAGGAATGATCGACGGATTGACTTGTTAGTCGTTACCTGTGACAGCATTCGAGTGTGAGTCGTTTGTAGTGCGTGGTCTGCGGCTGCGCCTGGCACAGGTCTCTACAGCGGAGGAGCACGCGCTGCGCGTCCGCGTACCAACCGGCCTCGTTTAGAAAACCACCTGGCGATAAAAGTATATTATTAGTGCTTACAATGCTTAAGTTATATTTTTATGCAACATCCGCATTTATTCTCGTTGTTACACTAAAATGAACCTATGGATTATCTGTTGGCAAGTCCAAGATTAACGCCGAATTATTGGGTTGGCAACTAAGTGATTGCCGATTTTGTGGATAGGTGGAATTTAGGCTTTTTTTTGTTTTGTGATAGTTGTCAAAGCACCTAACCTATATTTTTTTCTAATTGTTTAGACTTCTCACTTTAATTTAGTAAAAAAAATATATATCGATTACTGTTAATAAATAAATTACTTGCTAAGTATTATATACACTATTAAGTTTTGTTTTTATCCCAATTAAAAAATAGAAGAACAGGACGTGCACTTCAAACATATTTTATTGTATTACTTCCGAAAAGGTAAGAACGCCTCACAAGCACAAAAGAAGTTATATGCCGTATACGGAAATGGAGCCTTGAAAGAAAGGCAGTGTCGAAAATGGTTTTTTCATCGGAAAATGCTTAACGATTTGGCTGCCCAGTCGAAGTCGATGGTACCCATATCATGGCCATTATCGATTCAAATTTCACAACTCGTCGTGATATTGCACAGAAACTCAATGTATCGCACACATGCATTAAAAATGTTTGGATATATCAAAAACTCGTTTTATGGAAAATTTTCAAATTTTCCTTCTCGTTTGAAATCGGCAACCACTTAGTTGCCAACCCTATAAAAAAAAAATGTTACTATTAATTGAATAACTTAAGCTTTAGCGGTAGAATAACTAGAGTATAGGTTTTGTCTAAACAAATGGATTCACAAAAAATCCTACCTCTAATCTTACCAACAGCGATGTCTAAAGTTGCGGAATTTTGTAGATATTTTTAGAAAAACCAGTTGAGAAAATAGTGCATGTATATCATGATATGGACCACTGAACAAGTAGATTACAACAAATCCTGGTGTATAAATATACCTCTGCCTGAAAGGCTGAAAGCAGGTGGTTTGGAGATTCCACCGTATATCTTCAGTACGGATTACATAACCTTACATTAAACAGTAAATATATGTTTAACTCACCAAGCCTTAGTCCTAATTGTATGAGTGAGTTCCTTGATTTTGTGTTGGTGTCGCACCTCGCCAGGTATCCGCTGGCCAGCTCCACCGATAACTTTGACCCGTGTTCTATGACTGCCTGTAAAATAAAGCAAAGACAAATTAACATCAAGCCTTTTACAACATGAACAATGTACTAATGGACCTGGCCGAATATACATATAAATAAGGATCTACAAAAAAAAATTAAGATGTATTCCAAAACACACACCAATTCTTATATTATAAAATTGAAGAGTTTTTTTTTTTGTGGAACGCATTAATACCAGCAACAGCAACTACCGATACCAGACTGATTTGATTTGGTCGTTTTATTAAAATGTAACATTTAATTAAACTTTTCGAGTAGGTATTTGAGATTTGAAATATTTTGTTTATTTAAACTTTTGTACGGATTTAGAGATAGGTTTGATTATTTTCTTTCATTTATATATATTTCATTTCGTTGCATCTTGTAGTTTATAACTTGAGTTGCGGCGTCTCGAGTGTATTTTTATCCTCGATGTCGATATGATTACGATCACCTAGGCAACGACTACAAGCACTTATGTAGTATATAAATACAGTTGACTTATTTTCCGCTATGAATTGCGTTTTCTATTTGTTGCGATTTGAAATTATTTTAGTATTGGAAAGGCGATTTGTCGAAGAAGGTTTCAGGCCTAATAACATTTTATTAATATACTTTTTTCCAACTTGAGTTCGACAATAGCTAGTGCAATATATAATTTAAAAAATATACTTCTTTTCTTTGTTTCAGATTTCTAAGATCAAATCCTTCGAACTAAAGATAAATATGTTTTTTTAATAGCGCCCTGGAGTTACAAGGCATCATTTAGGACAACAATAGCAGACGGAATTATATTTTTAAAACTTGAATTAAATAAGTTGAGATATCATTAAATGACCTGAGAAATAGATCTTAATATACTTCATATTTACAAATGTACTCAGCTTTATGATATATAAATAATATTAAGTTTTAATATTAGAGATACAATGATCATCCGAGTGAAATGTAATTTTTCCATTATAAAAAAAAGTAAAGTAACAGCCTGTAAATTTCCCACTGCTGTGATAAGGCTTCCTCTTCCATTAAGAAGAGTGTTTGGAACATATTCCACCACGCTGTTCCAATGCGGGTTGGAGGAATGTATGTGGCAATGTGTGAATGTGGCAGAATTTCGAAGAAATTAGACACATGCAGGTTTCCTCACGATGTTTTCCTTCACCGCACAGCACGAGATGAATTTTAAACACAAATTAAGCACATATATTTGTATATAGTGGTGCTTGCCTGGATTTGAACCCGCAAACATTGGTTAAGATGCACGCGTTCTAAGCAAGATATATAGAAACGTGGTTCTCGATTGTAAAACTATCACGATACATACGAAAAATTAAAAAGGTAATGCAGCGTCAACGTTGTTCGTAGGCGTTGAAGTGTTCTACATAACAGTAGGATTATCATAAGTTCATTGTGTATACAATATATAGGTACAGTACGACACAAGTCACAACTTAGATGTAGCATCGGCAAAATTCGTAAAACCGATCACATCCGAATTGAGTAAGCTCACCCAAATTATCAATGTTTATTTCTCATGTGAATATGATCTTTACACAAACGTATTAACTTGTATAGTACGACGCAACTTAGATATCATATCGGCAAAATTCGTAAAACCGATCACATCCGAATTGAGTACGCTATCCCAAATTATCAAAATTTATTTCTGATGCGAATATGATATTTACAAAAACTTGAAATATCATATGACCTAATATATTCGTCAATTTGACGCGTCGATTTACATGCACTTGCTTTCTCTGACGCGTGAATCTATAGCGACCAATAGCGTCGAAAGGCGTGATAGGGAGCTATTTGTATTGTTTGTGTAAATCGGCAGTAATCGGTTTTATTTTCATTCCATTGCATTTTCCGATGCTAAATCTAATTTGTGTCGTACTATAATATGATATGACTTAATATATTCGTCGATTTGACACGTCGATTAACATGCAATCTATAGCGACGAATAGCGTCGAATAGCGCGTTAGGAAGCTATTTCTATTGGTCGTATAAATCGGCAGTAATCGGTTTTATTTTCATTTCATTGCATTTTCCGATGCTACATCTAATTTGTGTCGTACTATAAGTATATAGAACATCAATAGTTGCTTCAAACTAGACCAGCGCGTCACGTCACAGCGACGGTGGCGCACGTAACACCTAAATTATGTTATTCACATTCTATTTTGCGTTATATAAATAATTACTCAGTAATAACTTGCAATAATTAATTGAACGGAACGTGCAATATTTTTCTATGAGTATCTGTTACGGACAAAATACTAATCGTACTTCATAAGCACTTATATTTAACCTTAGCTTAGCTACGTTTAGGTGGACTAAGGGCTCCTCAGTTTGAGGAAAGGCTGAAGGGTAGGAAATAATCTTATTAGGGTGCTCTAATATTGATAAGTGGATCAGGCCCGTATTTAGGGGAGGGCAACCGGGGCAACTGCCCTGGGGCCTCCACATTAGTGGGGGCCACAGTTTTCAGCAAGTTAACAAATATAAATTTATTTAATATTTTAAAAGTTACCGATACAAGTAAATAAATCATAGCTTACTGATTGAAATAAAAAAGTAATTAATTCATGATAATACAATTATTAGGATGTTCACGCCTCTGTTTGTCTAGGTCCCCACTGCTTTGTGGCACCTTTAAATCCGGCTCTGAAGTGGATGCATATGAGACTTATTTTCATCCTACACAGGTTTCTACACGATTTGATAAAAATAAATAAATTAGATGAAAGTTTCAAACAAAACAATCTTGGGATAAGATTCGGGTGTTCTAACCACTGAGCCTACACCACCTAGGCAACGACTACAAGCACTTATGTAGTATATAAATACAGTTGACTTATTTTCCACTATGAATGGCGTTTTCTGTCGTTTTGCGATTTCAAATTATTTTAGTATTCATATTCATTTACAACAACAACAACGATAGCCTGTGAATTCCCATTGCTGGGCTAAAGGCCTCCTCTCCCTTTGAGGTTTGGAACATATTCCACCACGCTGTTCAATGCGGGTTGGTGGAATACACATGTGGCAGAATTTCTATGAAATCCGACACATGCAGGTTTCCTCACGATGTTTTCCTTCACCGCTGAGCACGAGATAAATTGTAAACACAAATTAAGCACATGAATCAGCGGTGCTTGCCTGGATTTGAACCCGCAATTATCGGTTAAGATGCACGCGTTCTAACCACTGGGTCATTTCGACTCATTATTACAATAATTTATTAATTAAATTGAAAAAAGACGTTAACAAATAACTTAATTCCACTCGGTATAACCGTGCGTCTCCCGGGTGTAACAGCGTGTCCATATTACGATGCAAACGTAACACAGCGTCAATGCATTAATCTCCTTATTCCGACATGGTCGGTTAATAAAAAGTAACGCTAACGATCGAATAGCTTAAAGCGGATCGTTTCACGATTATTACTCAACCGAGGTAAATATATAACATCTGCACGTATAATACTATGAGCAAAAAAATGTTTTCAAGTGCCTGTGTATGAACTATACTTAGCATTTATAGTTCAACGGTTTATGAGTCATGTGTTGACATGTGCTAGACGCAGATTCGATTCTGACTATTGAGCTATTGCTGTTTACAGTGTTAGTACCTACGAGTTATACTAACTGACTCACGAAAATAGAATCATTAGTAATAATTTTAAAAATAGGCGTAGGAAATTATTGTAATCCGTTTATATTAAAGTGTGTAAATTGTGGTTCCATAGGAAATTACATGTGTATTTAAAACTAGTGACCCGCCCCGGCTTCGCACGTGTGTCTATGCTATTACTAAATATACTACAGAATTTCTTTATTTGCGACATCATATTAGTAACTTCTAAAATTATCAGTGTTTTTACTACATATATTGACCATGTATTATCCACAAAAACCTTTCTCTTTAATCACTCTCTCTAATAAGAAAACCACATCAAAATCCGATTCATAACTTTAAAGATCTAAACATACATAAGGAACCGGAAATATTTATATTTATAAAATAAGTTTTCAGAATGCATCAGTCGATGCATCAGTCGATCATGTCAAAAGCGCTTAACAGCTTGATTAAACATAAAATGAGCCGATATAAAATTCAGGAATATTTATTAAAATTAAGATAATTTAGTTAAAACGAACAAAGTGAAGTCAAGCGAATCAAGATGTGTTGACAGCACGCCATAAATCGTATACGCTGTTGATGTTTACATTGTAACGTGGGACCGGTGCTACACTTGACAGTTTTTGCCTGGGACGGGTTACCGGCTCGTGTTACTGACCAGGACACTGGAGAAACGTCATTAAGACGCACCTTTAAAGGTATTGCTGTAATAACATACTTCATACGAGTTTAAATAAATACGTGCTATTGACAATGGATTTGTTGACGACGCCTGTACAGCCGTGTGATCAGAGGTTTGCCTGTAATATAATTTTGATGACGTCCGTGGTCAAGTAGTGTGTACGCCGGTTTTCATGGGTACGCCATTCCGAGGTCCCGGGTTCGGTTACCGGCCGAGTTGATGTAGAAAAAGTTCATTATTATTCATGTTGTCTTGGGTCTGGGTGTTTGTGGTATCATCGTTACTTCTGAATTTTCATAACATAAGTGCTTTTGCAACTTACATTGATATCAGAGTAATGTATGTGATGTTGTCTTATGTTTATTATTATTTAATAATATAATAACGATATCAATAAACGAACATGAGCCGTAAAAGGCCGTAAGTAACGTTTTCGTTCCCGTTTTATTGTATGTGTAGTGATTTTAACAAAATAAAAATACGACCACATACCATCGTAAATTAATATACAAACGGGACGCTGACCATAAAAATGATTGCGTATAAATCAACATACTTCAACATTGTACAACTTTGTTACATCAAAACAGTGTTTCAAAAGTGTATCGAGATTGCCGCGCCATTCTTGTTACTTAAAAATAAAATCTAAACCGATATTATAATAATGTGAAGGTAATTTTGTCTGTCAGTCTCTCGCTCTTTCACGACCAAACCGCTGAACCGAATTTGATGAAATTTGGTATGAAGCAAATTTGAACTCCAAGGAACATATGGTACTTTTCATGCCTAGCGCATGACAAACCACCCCTTAAAAACGAAGCCGCGGTCCTCAGCTAGTTATAAATAAAGATTTTATGACGCTTTACGTGTTAATAAACTACACATTTTTATTTATTGCTTGCATAGGCATATGGGCTACAGGATGATCAGTAATTGCTTATAGTAATTGGCGCCCTTTGAAGATTTAACCATTTCTCACACGACACTGCGTTCACATCTAGTGCATGCAGTGCATAGGCGTTGGCAAACAATATTTATTACCAAGTATTCTATCAATTGTAAATGACAAAATGATTGAGCCAAGATGACCGTTATTAGACGATAGGTATTACTGTTAGCTACCATGTGGGTGGGTACCAAATCTTTAGTACTTATTTGGTCTCATAAAATGAAAGGCAATTAAATGTGATAGATTAAAATCTGCCACATGTAGGTATATGAGCCAATTAGCTTTGTAAAAGAGTGGGGCAGTACCTACGCTCTAAAACCTTATTTTTGAAAGAAGAATAAGCCCAGCAGGCTGTTACTTAACTATATGGGGTACTTGAGTTACAAACTAAAGATGAAATCATTAGTAGTAGTTAGTGAGTTAGTAAACGATTACGTACAAAATAATAATACTACACAGATTAATGTTGGCAAAATATTGATTGAACATATTTTGTGGTATAAGAAGTTAGAAGGTGTTATCTGGTCCCTCTGCAATGTTTGTGTACACCGCCTTAACAAAACACATTTGTATTTCTATCTGCCGCGGTGTGGGTCTTAATATATTAGCAATAACGTCTTGGCGCATCAATAATACGAACAGTTTAGATGCAGGATGATATAACGGGCGCTATAAGTGGATTGATTGCAAGCGCGTGCGCAGACACGTGCCCCCGTGTCTGGCTACGGCATCGATATTATGAACCAGAGATTTCATACAATATATTAAAATATCATCTACTATCTGAAAATTTTGTTCAAATCTGTGTCTGTCTGTACAATTCATTTTTTTTTTAATTTGGAAATTCGAAACCTAAAGATGAATCATAATTAGGGGACATTTAAATTTATATAATTATTTAAATAATGGTACGGATAAGTTAATTCTTCTTCTTTATTAGTTTTAGTAGCATAGTAGTCTCATTACAAACGATATTTTGTATTTTATATACATATAATATAATGATACCCGTAGATAATACTAATGCGCTTTCGTAACTAATTATTCAGATTATAAGTTGAAATTAACAATGATTTAATAAATGAGAGTCATTCAACGTTTATCCTGCTTTATAGATAAGAAATCACAATTAACTTGTTTATTATAACTTCAACCGCGACTAATACTTGTCTATGACAAATCCGATCTTATTAATTTCGTAGCCTAGCCGGACACAAAATTAGAGAGACTACAAAAACACAATTAACAAAAAATATTAAAATATTTTTCCTATTATTATTTTATTATCAATATATAAACAATTATTCAAACATAGCATATTTCAATAGTAACAGCCTGTACATTTTCCACTGCTGAGATAAGGCCTCCTCTTCCATTCAGGAGAGGGTTTGGAACATATTCCACCACGCTGTTCCAATGCTGGTTGGTGGAATGCACATGTGGTAAAATTTTCAATGAAATTAGACACATGCAGGTTTCCTCACGATGTTTTCCTTCACCGCCAAGAACGAGATGAATTATAAACACAAATTAAGCACATATATATCGTGGTGCTTGCCTGGGTTTGAACCCGCAATCATCTGTTAAGACGCGCGCGTTCTAACCACTGGGTCATCTCAGCCACTATTCCAATAGAAGTAGGAATATTTAATAAACAGACCTTAGATCAGCTATACTGTGCACTACTAACAGTCTATGACTAATATTTCTTCATTTATAATATAACACTATTACAATTAACCATTTCTTACTCCGTTCGGTTTCGTCGAAGTTCAAAACGCCACGCTCAACGTCCAATTCGCAAATCCATACTGAATATCATAGATTAATCAAGCTATCGAATAAAGATATCGAGTCAATTGGTTTTCAAATGTTGTTTATATTTTTTCTCGTCTTACGGTCAAAAAAATAGAGCATCGATATGTATTTTGGGTTTTATTGTATCGATGCAAACTCAAATAATATATCGACATTATCTTGTAACATATAAAACATACGACATTGTGCAGAACTAAAGTATTCTGTTACAACTATTCTTATAGAAGTTATTTGAATAGAAACAAAATAATTACAGAATATTTCTTGTATACAAGACTTACAGCGATTAGGTTCTACATTGAAAGTTAATTCGTGGATGACCTAATAAGCAACAATCAAGCTAATGCTAAGAGGTGATGTCCTTCTAGACTGGAGTCTCGTGAGCCAATCTTAAGAGACTAGCCATATGCGCGTGACATATTTTACTCCTATTGTCTAAGTGTGTGAGGAATACCTATAACGGTAGAGCATCTGGGTAGGTACTCGGTACCACCCACTCAATATATATAACTCCAACTCCAAGATCCAAGGATTGAATGACCGAGTGTAACAGACATAAGAGACATAACACCTAATACCCAAAGTTGTAAGGAATGGTGACATTGGTGTTCTAAGGAGTGGTCAATATGGCTAATGTATAAGAGCGATGGTGACCGCTTAGTATCAGGTGACTCGTCTGCCTACCTAACTTACATTAAAACAAATATTCCCTCACTATAAAAACCCCCGTCTTATCCGAGTCACATGACTTTTGACAATTTTCGGACTTAGGTCTGCTACTGAAAATAAAAACAATAACCTACTATCGATTTTACCCGATGTTTAACACTTAAGAGTCTTAAGAAATCGGTTCTCGAAATCATGCTGAGACGTATCGTACGGTTAATGGCACTAGATCCCCATTGTCCTAGAATCAGCGAGGACACGGGCGTACGTCGTACATGGTTAATGCGTGAACGCAGCTGACATTATGGACGCGACGATCGCCGCTTGATGAGAATGACATTGAGCGCAACAGATCCGCAAGATAACTCAAACAGTTAAAGCGTAAACTGACGAATTTATAAATTCCTACAAACACGAAACCATCGCCTTGTCAAAACAATTCTGTTTGGTAATCTTTCGGATGTTTAGACATAACTGGATAAAGAATCTATTTGTGTCTATTTAAGGCATTTCTTACAATGATGCAGAATATTAATACTATCAATTGAGTTTACTACAATTCCAATCCCGACAAATTTGTATACAGCTTTTAGCAGACTCGTATAAAGAATATCATCACTTACAATTTGGCAACGTAATATTAAACATCCCTAATATTGTCAATTCTCTAGCCTTGGGAAGTTAGATGTTATGTTTTATGCGCCTGTAGTGACACTAGTGCACTCATACTTTCAATTGGAACAAAGAAATACCATTGAATAGATGATGAGTGATACCTAAATGAACTATTCCTATTACTGTTATACATATTTATGTTAATAAATCAGTTTAGTTTATTTTGTAGTTAATAGATGGCGTTAATAGTACTTTAAAGCGCGCTATAATTGTATTGAGTTGTTATTTTAAATATTAAAATTAATTTTCGTGGATCGCATACCACAAACCAAGGTTTTATTTTTAAATAAAAACATATACCTAATACACTTAGGCTTTACTGAAACAAAAACACAAATGATTGAAAGAATTGATGGAATTCTTTATTGCTCAGTTAGTCAGGCGACCGGGAAACATATCCTCACCTTCACTGACAAACCTACTGGCTTATCGTAAATAAAATATAAGGTTAAGGACACTGCATTGAGTAATGTAAATACTTCGCCACAAAGTATATACATTTAATGCGACCTCTTTTTACACGACACACTTAAATGTCTAATTTAAAAATAAAATTAAAACAATGAATTGTTAATAAGAAAACATCTGAGGTCTTAATTTGCGTATAAAATAATAAGGTATTGTTTCCCGCGTGATTTCATATTATAACGTAAGAATTTATACATTCTACATGACTACATCATCACATAGTATAAAACAAAGTCGCTTACCGCTGCTGTCTGTATTTAATCGTATGCTTAGATCTTTCAAATTACGCAAAGGATTGTGATGCGGGTTTTTTTAATAGATAGAGTGATTCGAGAGATAAGTTTTTAATAAATAAATAACTATTGGACAACATCACACACATTACTCTGTTCCCAATGTAAGTTACTAAAGCACTTGTGTTATGGAGACAGAAGTAACGGCGGTACTACAAACACCCAGACCTAAGACAACATAGAACTAATAAATTTTCTACATCGACTCCGCCGGGAATCAGAGCGGCGTACCCATGAAAACCGGTGTACACCCTACTCGACCACGGAGGTGTATATAATACATGGACAATATAGTAAAGAAACACTGATGTCGTAAATAAACAAATTCTGTAGTATGTTTAGTATCAGTCTTGCACCCGTGCGAAGCCGGGGCGGGTCGCTAGTACATTTATATATTCGAATGGTTGGATAAATATAAACGAAGCTTACATTTACATATTGCATGCGATTAACTAATAGCTCAGCTTTATTATGCACATCTATTAATCAGCATGTTTATCTTTCTTTATAATAACAGAACACAATTTGATTCTACTAAGTACCTATGATCACTTTTATTACTTCGAGAGTTCCGATAAAAGCTTTGTCGTAGATTATTCCAGATTAATCTTGACCAGAGACACCACGTCAAACCAAGGTAACAATTGTTTATTTATCATTACTACACTTATTTTTATGATTATGATTGATTACACAACGGGCAAGTAGGCCACCTGATGGTAAGTGATCACCACCGCCTATAGACATTAGCGCCGTAACAATTATTAACCGTTCCTCACACTACCAATGTGCCACCAACTTTGGGAGCTTGCTGCCTGCAATTACCCTGGCTCACTCACGTTTCAAGCTCGAAAATAACAATAATAGGTATTTCTACTTGGTGATGAGTGGCCACCCACTATGATCTACTAAGATGTGCTCGCACAAAATCCTACCACCATTATACATTATACCATTTATTACTTTACGTTCAATATCTGGCTACCATCTCGAACCAGTATTGAAATTACACCCATACGGGTATTGAGTGATAGAATAATGCCTCGAAATGTTCTTAATAACTATAATTTAATATACCTACAACGTTAAATTATAGTTAACAGTTATTGACTTTAAATATGCATTTTATTTCTATTTTCTAGTCTTAAAAATGTTTCCATTTCCAGTCGACTGTTTTTATTGTAAAGTTAGTCAACAGTTCTCTACATTTCAACGCATAAATTCATTTCACTTTACTTATTGGGCAATCGTCTTAAAAAACTACGACGTAGGAAGATCACATCTAAGTTGTGACGTACTATACTTGCTGCATTAAAATTGTACAAATAATTTGACAGCTTCATTTTCTCTCGACGCGTAATTATGAGCAAAATTGTGCCTCGTAAATCCTTTCTGTGTATTATGCATGCAAATAGATAAGCATATTGACGGGCTTAGCTCAAGATTACTTTGAACAGCCTTGTATGTGCATACTTAGATCATAATATAATGTACATAATCACTTGAAGATATAATTAATAGGTATTGTCTTATATTAATGGATACAATATATCGTTAAACTATGTCTGCAGCAAAAAAAAAAACATAAACAACGGGATCTGATCAAATACATATATTCATAGATTGATGTTTTTTTTTAATTATTAAACTTCAATTAGTAGTAGGGCTTTGTGCAAGCCCGCCTGGGTATGTATCAGATATTCTACCGCTAAACAACAGTACGCAGTATTGTTGTGTTCCGGTTTGAATGGTGAGTGAGCCAGTGTAACTACAGACACAGGACATATCATCTTAGTTCCCAAGGTTGGTGGCGCATTGACGATGTAAGGAATAGTTAATATTTCTTACAGCGTCATTGTCTATAGGTGATGGTGACCATTTACCATCAGATGGCCCATATGATCGTCCGCCAACCTATACCATAAAAAAAATGTAGGGCTACATAAGATTTAATCTACATTAATAACTTCGTTGTTAATTTAGGACTCGTTCATCGTTATTGCTAACGTTACGAACCATCACCCGCTCAAAACAAATCCTGCTATGATACCTTGTAGCATATAGCTGTATACGTTGTATTACAGGTACAGGAGAAATACAAGAAAAAGAACGTACTAAGAATAGCTGCTCATCACAATTTCATCCGGATGAAATAAGAATTGCATTTACTTCCCGATTGTCGGTCTACCCGGTACAATCTAAGCCACCCATTCAAATACACAAAAAAATTGTCGAAATCGGTCAAACCGTTAAGCACCATTCCTACAAAAGATTTATACTGTAGGTACTCTCGACTGTAAACACAGAAAACGGTGTTCGCCGACACTACGTACAACAATAATAATCAGTCACAATTTAAATATACATTTATTACTACCTATATATTATTTAATAAATAGTAACAATTTACGTTCAATTTTATTCTTAATCGAAGATAAAGCATAATAATATCATTAACATTATAAAGCTTTTAGATCGAATGGGGTAATCTGTTTTATCAATGTAAATGTTTATCGCGCACGTCATACAACTAAGCAAACTAACATATATATATAACTGTTTGGTTTACCAGTGAATTTGAGCGCAATTAACGTTCAATTAAGAGATTACATTTTTTTAACTCCTACAAATAGTTGATAAGTTAACTGATTACCTTATACATAAAAATATTAAAGCAGAAAGTTGATTTATATAAGAACTAGCGGCCCGTCCCGGCTTCGCACGGGTCGACATTAGTCTTTTTTATACTTTTACCTGTTATTTAATTATTTTGTTGCTTTTTTTCGACATATTTAACAATTGTCGTTCTATTTCAACTTATTTACACGAAACCCTTAATAAATTTAACCTAAACCTTCCTTATGAATCCCTCTGTCTATCAGTGAAAAGCACATTAAAATCCGTTCAGTAGTTTTGGAGTTTATCGCGAACATAACAAACGGACAAACGCGGCCAGGGGACTATTTTTTTTTATTATATAGTGATAACTGACTTTGATGACTTAATAGTATAAAGTGAAAAAAACCCACGTCTAGTCTAAGATCTCCTCTAGTATTGGAATTAACTCTAACACGCTGCTCCAATGCAGGATGGTGGGTATACATGGTATTCTCATGTGGCAGAATTTCTATGAAATTAGACACGTGCAGGTTTCCTCACGATGTTTTCCTTCACCGCCGAGCACGAGATGGATTATAAATATATGTGAGGCATTTGATAATTTAATACCCGAGTTTGAACTCAGAGTCATTTGTTACGATTAACGTCAACTAGCCACTTGGCTAGAACGGGTATCTTTATATATACCGTAATCTGTTTCAAGATGGGCGGCACCTACTTACTAGTCGTCTTCAATTTTTTATGAAAATCGTCCTATAAGTCGTCCTATAACTAACCTGAAAGCATTGTAGCAATCGTAGTTGAGCGCCTGAGAAACGTAGCAACCGTTCGAAGATGTCCAGCTCTGATAGCTCCGCGCCCAGGATGCACAGTCGTTTCTCCTGCAACATCTGTAACAAACACAAAATACAAGGTAAGGTGGTATCTCGGTGATCTTCATATCACAATTTAGAAAAGAAACCTTTAAACTTAACATTACATAACGTATTTGATACTATCTACATAAATTAAATAAAAAATATATATCTATGGATAGGAATGCGTAAAGTATACTCGTTTTAAAAACTATGAAACTAGACTACTTCATAAAATCGTTCACCGAAAAGACGGAGACTAATAAAATACTAAAAACCAGGTAGTTTTTGAGTTGGTCTTCCAGTACCTACGTACTAAGCTATATAGGGTAGAGCACGGTACGTTTACCCTCGGGGAAAACGGGTAATGCGTTTTTATAGCGAAAAAAGGTATGCTCGTCATATTAATCTTTATATATAGTTTATACATTTTTAGTTACCAAAATGTACTTTATTTACTTGTGTATAACGTCACAGATATTTCATTAACCTGTAATAACAACATGTTAGGTTAATCGACAACACGAATGTGCTTTCTCCCAGAGACAAACACAATAAACAGATGATTATCATATCTTTACTTAAAATATTTCAAAGTAGCGCATTAAAAGTATATTATACCTTAGAACACTTTACATTATAACATGGGAATAGCGGAATACGATCACATTTTACCTGAAAAGCAAAACATTTTTTACGGCGCTCTAAAAATAATATAGGTCACACGAGGTCAAGCGGTTTTTGCATTAAAGCGAAGTGAAGTAAGCAAGTCGCAAAGCAGAGTGCAGTGCGCACTCAACGACGTAGTCTTAGTAAAATGTAAATAAAGCACCACACTACACTGACACGGTTATCAGATATTTATATGTGTGCGTGTCTCACAGGCGACGGCCTTCCTTACTTCTTTCATCTTTCTCTCGATAGAGAACAACACAGTGATCTGTGTGATATGTGTGCCCTAGCACATGATTGTGCGTTTGTCTGAGTCTTTTAGTAACTTAGTACACATCACTGCCTCTCAAACTTACTACCCATACTGTGCTTTAACATGCTGGTCTACGTCAGTTGGAAACAATTTCAAAGTAATCACACTCCCTAAAAAAACCTTTTAAAAATATTTACCAGTACTTACTCGTCCCGACTTCGTACGTGTAAGTTTCGTACAAATATTACCTCTACCACTTGGTTCCTCATAAAGGGGGCTTCGAAGTTGTAATTCCCAAAAATCCCTTCTTAGTAAGCGTTTACGTTACGAAAGGACTAACTATGTTAAATTTCAAGTCAATTGGACCTATACTTTCGCAGTTGCAGACTGTCCTAGAGCATCGTCATATATTTAAAGCATAATTATGAATACATCATATTTGTATTCAAGATTATAATTTTACAGATAATAATTTAATAAAACCTTGGGATTTAAACGAACGCCTTATTAGAAAACATATACATATATATAAACCCCTAAGTGTCTTTGGCCTTTAAGATGTGATGTCTTTTAGTACTCGTAGATTTTTGGCAATCAATAAGAACATTTGTTACATAAGACAATTAAATTCGCAGTTGTCATGTCAATTCTCTAAATTTAAAGCGGGTAAAATTGGTATTGGTATATGAGTAGTATTCATATACCTTTATATATACATACCGCATCATAACGTGTTAAATATTTTGGTATAAATTTAATGCATAGTATATTGATTTTGCAGTTTTTAGTCTTTTTATTTTATTTTTCAATTAGACATACTCGTAGCTAAAAGAAAATTCCTAATTAGTTAGTCTTAATAAAAAACAAACTTACTTCATATCTTTAACAATAATGTTAAATAACTTATGCCTTTTAACATTTATAGATTATACATGAGGATGAGATACTTAGGTTATAGTTTTACAAAGAATTAGCTTTCGTAAGAGCCGGCTAGGGGAATAAACTTTAAGTCCCGTATACAAATTTTACTTTGTCTCGACATATTATTAGACTGATTCAATTAAATTATTTACTTAATCAATTTTGGCTCCCAATTTAGCGCATTATTACGTCAGTATCACGTGGGATGCGTCATATGACACCGTTCGGACGTCAAAAGCTTTTATATAATATACTAATAATAATATATAAAATCATATAATTATTTAACCAACATTTAGAGAATATAAAAAATAATTTAATGACGCGGTTATATTCATCAAAAATCCCTGGGTTTCGTATTTCGTAATTAAAATTTTACGTGAAGTTAAAAAATTCGTGCTAAATATATAACGATCGCTGTTCAAACGTCGATAGGTATATTCAATTAAGAATTGATATTAGGTCCATCGTGGTGCGGGTATGATGTTGCTATAGATATTCTTTGACGATAGTGACCATCGAAGTTGGTGTAGATTAGTAGGTAATAGTATTCCATTAAGGTTCCCGTTGTTCCAATGCGGGTTTGTGGAATGCACATGTGGCAGAATTTAGATGAAATTAAATACATGCAGGTTTCTTCACGATGTTTTTTTCCTTCACCGCCGAGCATGAGATGAATTATAAACCCAAATTAAGCACATATATATATATAGTGGTGCTTGCCTTGTTTGGAACCCGAAATCATCTAGGTATCACTAGGCTATCTCAGCTCTATCTCTATATTTTATGTGCTAAATGTGTACTATAATAAGAGTACACTAGTAGTATAACTCAAGATCATTGTTGAATTGAAGTATATAAATAATAGCGACCCGCCCCGGCTTCACACAGGTGCAATAGTAATACTTAACATACTACAGAATTTGTTTGTATTGAATTTGAATGTGATAAGAGTTTCTTTACTAAATTGTCCATGTATTATATACAAAAACCTTCCTCTCGAATCACTCTATCTGTTAAAAAAAACCGCATCAAAATCCGTTGCGTAATTTAAAAGATCTAAGCATACATAGGGACAGACAAGGGTAAGCGACTTTGTTTTATACTATGTAATGCTTTATCCGTTCCGAATGAAAAAACCTTCCAATTTGAATGACCGTGGACCCAAAACTGGGACAATCCATGACATATTTTTCAGTCCACAACAAAGAAAACGTGCTGTTAAATATTCAGATCTCATGTCGATATCAACAATGAGATTCCGTGTGATTATAAATATCAATTCATCAACCGTTGATGATACTTGATGATATAGTAGAGTAGTAGTGTTAAACACTGATACATTATAGCATCCTTTCTTTTAGTATTCAATGTCGGATATTACTTTGTAACAGTTAACGATCGTGTTTTGTGCTGACTTCCGAGATTGCTCTTTCGAAAAGGAATATTTAATGGTATTACAAAACCTCTTTCGAATGGTTTTAATAAAATATATATACAATTATAGTCTCATTAATCTATACTAATATTATAAATCGGGAAGAAATTCTATTAGTAAGAGTTTAGGTCACGAAAGGACTAAATTTACTTTTATTTTTGCTATTAGTTGGTGAACGAGCATATGGGCCGCAAGATGGTAAGTGGTCACCACCACCCATAGACAGTGGCGCTATAAGAAACAGAATATAACAGTTATAATAGTTCCCAACCTTGGGAAGTAAGATGTTATGTCCCTTATGCCTGTCTGCCTTGACCCTGTGTACCTCACCCTTCAAACTGGAGCACAACAATACCAAGTACTGTTATTTGGCGGTAGAATATAAGTTGTACCTATCCCGAAGGGCTTGCACAAAGCCCTACTACCAAGTAAACGCTAAATTTAAAATCAATCGGACCTATGGTTTCGGAGTTCTCCTACAGCGAATAATATATATCATATATGTAACTTATTCATAATGGTTTGGTATTGTGTGTTGAAATAAATGATATTTTTTAAATTATATTTTCTTTTAAAATAATTTGTCATTATATTAATTAACGCTTTATAATGCGAGCGGGTAACAACGACTATAATTATATTACATAAAGTATAAAAATTATAAAATGCGTCAATTAAATCATTAGAGTTACGAAAGTTACGAGTTAGTTACTTAATTAGAGCTGTGAACGCAAGCAAACAATTATCCTGACTAATGGCATAAGGAAATAAATAAGTAAATTAATAAATAAACGCATCATTTTAATTTAAATATTTATGAATACGAAATAAGATTGTTATAAGTATAAACAATGTTGTAAATAGTACAATAAATATTGAATATTGATGTTTGTACATACATATATGTTTTACAAATACATACGTGTAGATGTTTTACAGAGGTACCGGTATGGGACCAGTGGGTTTTCGTGAAATACAATATTATGCATTCAGTTCGAATGCCTAGGCGAGTGGTTGCTCACAACTAAAATTATTTATCGTAGTTTTTTTATCTATTAAGAAGGCAGTTAATACGAAAGTCATATCTAATTAGAAAAAAATTGCCAGAGGTTCTGGTCTGATCCTTTATGATCTATCGTAGAATCTCTCCAATAATCTAACAGTAGCTTCAGACCACAGAATATAATTTTATAACAGCACAACAATCAGCGTCATTAGTCAGAGTTCACGAGGCGTGCACAGTGCACACGACGGACCTAATGAGTTATTCACGCAATAATGTACTCACATACGGTAGCAAGTACGTGTCACAATGTTTAGTTTACTTTTAAACGATTCCAGGAATACGACTCAGACGATCCCGCTTTGTATGCGATCAGGGAATTGTTCAAAACAGATGAAGATGCAGTACGTTTTGACAAAACTGGCCGAAAAGTACTGCATCTGTTTTATTTACAATTGTTTTTCTTTTTTATTTTATTTTTTAATATTCGGAATATTATGATTATATTTGGTACTAGTAGTCGCCCGCAGCTTTGCTCGCGTTTAAGCTGTAAAGAGAGTTGATTAACACGTTTTTGGCAAGAAAGTAGCCTATATCCTTCCTTGGAGTTTAAGTTTGCTTCTTTTTGCTTCATTAAAAATTTCATCAAATTCGGTTCAATGGTTTGTATGTATATATGAGAGTACAAAAACGACCGACAGACAGCGATACTTACATATTTATAGATTTATAGTATTAGTATAGATTTATATAAGGATAAATATGGATGGAACCCATAGATTCTATAGTATGACGCACGGGTGTTGGTTAGCGAGTTGAAATGGCTCTGGAATAAATCGATCGACCCCTTAGAATAACTCAGCGTGGCAATTAGTAACGCTAATTAGTTAAGCGCTCGCTTAATTAACGAATAGGCGTAAATGAATATCGTGTACTAATAGATTTAAATGTCTGACAGAAAAATAATTAATATGTTAACATACGTACGAGTATACTTACATCATATGTATGTTTGTTTTTCAGTTCAAGTTTTATTCGTAATTTTATAGTATTCTTATAATCCGGAGGGAAAGTAAATTACATATGTATATTATAGTTTATTGTTACATAAATTCCTGACCAATGAATTTCAATCCAGGTAAATACTTAAAACATACACAAAATTATAAGAGGGCTTAGTTCAGCAGTGGATCAAATCAAATCAAAATGCTTTCTTCAATACATGCATTACACTTACACAATGATTATCAAAATAAAAACCGCAGGCTTAGAAAATAAGTACCTTCACCTGAGAAGTATCCGCAAACACACAAGCTATAAATTCACAGCTATAATAACTAACACACAAATAGTACGATTATAGCTTAAATAGAAACAACAGTTATGATCTTTTGACATAATAAAAATAAAATAAAAGTGATCAATATATAAGTCTTATAATTTACGTATTATAGTATTTTATTATATTACTTGATATACATACGTATCAAACCGTCCCATTGAATGTTATAGATATGTTATTTTTAATAAAACATGACATTGTAAGAATAACAGGAAAGTACCGGTAAGTTTCTTTTGTTTTAACACTTTATATCCAATTAAATGAATGTCGATCACGTCATCGCTTATAAAACGTAGCAAGATAAAACAATGGTTTGTTTATAACATTATATTTCAAACATTACCGGTACATACTAGACTGAACAATTAGATAATATAACATCGTTATGTTTGATGAGAGTAGGAGGTGCAATATATCATATACTGGGTTTTACGCGCGGTTTTACAAGCGTTCGAAGTTCCTTCCATGGGATCCATAGTGTGTGTTTTTATATATATCTAACTAGCGATTTAACCCGGCTACACCCGGCTACACCACATACTAAATATAGTATCAGTATTGCTCCTACAGAATTTGTTTATTTACGACATCACATTAGATATCTATCAGTGAACTACTATCACTATCTATTAAAAAAACCGCATCAAAATCTGTTGCATTATTTTAAAGACCTAGGTATACACAGGGACAGAAAGCGGATTGCGACTTTGTTTTATACTATGCAATGTTGATTCTAATTAAGAAAGAAAACATAAACCAATCTTGGATTTACATAATCCATACGGTTTTACTTATATCTTGAATATATGTCAATTTATAATGCAGCGTTATTCATCTTTACTTAAATCAACTTTACTTTTACTTACATTCAAATGTCGCCGATTCAAAACACCGTTATTTTACGAATCCATACCGAAAGTTATTGATTATTCAAGATCTCCCAAGACCAATGATATTGGGTCGATCCAATGATAAAGTTGTTTATTTGTTTAAAGAGATGATGGAGTGAAGGGTACTACATTACTCGTTTTTTTTTTTACATTGTTGATTCACTTGAAGAATGAATTAATTAACATACTTTGTGTCTTTCGAGGAATTACTGAACCTTCTCTATTGAACATTTCGCAAGACTATATAAAATTTGAAGCTACCACCGGTCTCGAATGTATGAGAAGAATAAACATATCTAATTTAACATATATTAGTGATTATATAACATTAATGAAGTCACACGTTTCTTTTTTGAACGTATTACATATGCATTCATATATAATTATTGGAGTTGTCATTTTACTATTATTAAATATACGTTTTATGTTAATTGAGTAAGTGTAGCGGCGGCTGTGTCTTGGTTTTATGAATGAAAATAATGTATATTGACGCAGAGCCTTCATATAGCCTCCGGGCTTAAATAAAATACAAGAACATAAGCGGTCGAGTTGTTTTCGCATGTCATGCGCAAAGATCGCTATCAATAATTATATTTACGATGATAAATTAAATAAAACGTATACCTACATTTTTATGAAATGTTTTTCGCGCACTGAGAGTATTGATGCCAAAATATATATAAAGACACTTCAGCTCACGGTGGCTGAACATCCCTGTTTACTAATATTAATTGACTTAATAACTCTCTATCTTTCCATATAAAAAAGGGGTTTATTAGTAATATACCAAGATGGGCGTAAAACAGTAACACATACGTAATTTCACATTTATTTTTAGATGTTTGTTACTAAATGACGTAAAAATGATTCCTTAGAAGAAATTTGGAATACAAATAGCTTACACCCTAACTTAACACACAGCCTTAGTACCTAACCTCCTCATACAACAACAGCCTGTAAATTCCCACTGCTGGGCTAAAGGCCTCATCTCTCTCTCATTTTGAGGAGAAGGTTTGGAACTTATTCCACCACGCTGTTCCAATGCGGGTTGGTGGAATACACATGTGGCAGAATTTCTATGAAATTTGTCATATGCAGGTTTCCTTCACCGCTGAACACGAGATGATTTATAAAGACAAATTAAGCACATGAATCAGCGGTGCTTGCCTGGGTTTGAACCCGTAATCATCGGTTAAGATGCACGCGTTCTATCCACTGGGCCATCTCGACTCTCCACTGGGCCATCTCGACTCCTCCTCATACGCGGACGGAACTGCAGGCTAAGTCTAGTGTAATCATAAGAGCCATGGCTGGCCAAAGATGTCACCGCGCTCAATGTCGTCTAATCGATTTTTGTCATCTGAAACATGCCTGAGCGCTGCATATTTTATCACTTCATTGTTTATCGAAGTGATACCACAGGATGTATAACATTTCCCTTGGCTTTGCTTGATAACGGCTGTACCAGAAATAATTCATGGTAAAATATGTATTTAGGTAGAAATTTACACACCAAGTAATATTCGAATGATCTTTTAAATTAGTATAAAAAAAAAAGATTTTTTCTTAACTTCAATTATCTCTCTCTCTCTCTGTCACCTTTTAAATAAAAAAAAGGTAAGAAAAAGAAATATTATGATTTCACTTATGTAATAGTAAATTTTGTTTCCAAAATTAATAAATATTGTGCGACACTACGGTCTTCGATGCCGTGTACACATAAATGGTACTGAGAACATCGTTAAACATAAGTCACAGTCATTTTGATTTGAAGAAACTCACTATTGTATGCAACATACACCTTTCCTCCGAATGCGTACCAAAACTCGGGTGTCCTTTGAAAGTCCGACTAGAGCCCAGGACTCCACGTCAGGCGCTGCGCTCAACAGTTATAAAGAAACCAGACACACGATTTATAACTTTGTCTCACGAGTCCACGCTTTTAGAGATATTTAAGAACCATCAATAATTCTCATCATATAAGTGTTCCATAACAGTGTTCTCGTGTGACAAAGTTTTACATGCGCGGCCAGTACTATCTCGATTATATTCCGAAATATTTATGACTTCGAATTGCAACTAGATCGTAGTGTTAGTAGAATAAGAAACGGCTTAAAAGCAACGATTATTTGATTCGATTGTGATAGTCACAATTTGTTCGTAAAATTGACACCATGCATACAGACATACGAGCATGCACACGCAGATGTCAGATACCATAGCACCTCACACATTTTTCTTCGAAGGGCCGACATGACTTGATAAAACAAGAGAAGCTCTACTGAGCTGATTGTAGCTGACGAAAACAAGCCGTAAATAAATCTCAATGAGTCAGATGATATTATACCACACGTGTTTTCACTGACTGTATAGCATTCCAGGGGAATAAACTACAAATCTTTTTATTTAGAGAACGTATTGTATATGAGTATTTGCCCAGCTTAGAAACACGTATGGACTGAAGTTACGATAGAGATCCACTTGTAATGTATAAACAAATACCAACCATGCATTTAATAATAATAATTAATTATTGTTATCGAAACATTTATAAAAGTTATTTATAAAAATGTATTTAAATACATAATAACCTTTAATGTGTTCCAAGTTCAAGTTTGCATTAATTAACGAAAATATATATAAGTAAATAACATTGACAAGTTTTAATTAAACTTGAGTACATAAATAAACAATCTATAGTTTATTAATTTAATAGTAAAATACATTTCAATATATTTATATAAAGAGCAATAATATTCAAGACGAATAAGTTAATTTTTATAACTATATAATATAAGTTTACGTTTTCGGCAAATTTTGAAGGATACGTTTTTAATATTCATAAGATATGACACCTACATGTCATATATGGGAAGATGGCCGCCAATCTTATCCATTTATCCTTGATTCTTGTGTCCATTAATTTAATCAGAATATTAAGGCCTAGGTACGGAACCATCTCGTTTAGGTAACACCAGAAACAAAATCAAGAAACTGTTTTTATCGACTCAAATATGTGTACACATAATACAAGATTTAAGGTATTAATAGGACTGGTCCATTTTTTCTACTATTTGCGAGCCGACACAGTTATTTCCTGCACTTCCTTATGTAGTCTAGCGCGGAATGCTTTTAATATGAAACCTATCTTTTGAACAATGCTTATTTTTAGAGTTGTTATAATATATACTAATATTATAAATGCGCTAGTAACTCTGTTTGTTACACATACATACATTGAAACGGATTTGCGCACGCAACATTTGCGTACGAACGCAAAATTCGGTATCAAGTAAGTTTGACCTCTAAGGAATGACATATGCTACCTAATAAAAAAAAAATAAAAAATATAAAAATAATATATACATGTGAAGAACAACCCCTAAAACGTAAGCGAAGCCGGGGGCGACAATTAGTAATAAATAAATGACGTCACTCTGTTGACTCTCAAAAATACAACATTATTTTATCAACTGAATCATTTATCTTTGACATGTTTTTGAAATTCTTGTCAACGTTCAATGAACATACGACCAAATTTGGAAAGTTATGATAAGTGGTCACATTTTCTCATTGAATTTTAAGCGATACGACATATTTTACCGGACGAATAAATAACATTCATTCATTTATACTTTACAATACGTTTTGTCTATAGGTTATAAGGGCATAGTTTTATCGCCAACGCAGTTCATAGCAAAAACAACAATCGCATGATATAGCTAGTTTTTGGTGAATAATAATCAAATAGATATATTACGAAGCGAGGTTTCGAATTCAGCAATACAATTCCATGCAAATCGATTGCGTCTTTGCGGAGTAAATCGTTAACACAAATATAAATCTTATTACAGTGTAAATAAACATCGCATTCGCTTGCGTTGTTTCGGCACGTGGTAATTTGTAAACAGAGGGTGTACAGCGCAAGGTCGAAGCTGCTCGCCAAGTTTCTCTAGTCGTGTTTTGATATATTTATTCACAAAGTCATACCGGTGCCGATATCGACAATTGATTCTCTTCCTAGTTCTTAAATTGGTACTCGTCATTCGACTCGCCATTATACGAGTGGAATATCGATCTATTATGTAAATCGCCCACGCTGAGCCCACGCCTTCACAAGCATCAGATTATCGTCAACCCTCGCAACCCTCGTTACATTATTGCAATCTAATTTGTTAATTTCCATACAGGAATTATAAATTGAAACAAACATGTGTATATAATTATACTTAATACAGTTGACTATGGATTTGATTTGAGAAAACGAATAACTACTGAGTTTGTCGCCGAGTACATTGATATTATTAATTTAAGTAGGCACAAAAAAATACTTTTCAATCGTCGTACTGAACTGAATTAAAGATAAAGCTACCGCCAGGTCGGAATATATAGAAGACCGGCATAAAGGTTAGTAGTTCATATGCATACTAATTACATAAGCTATTATATATATAGATTACACAGTATCTGGTCAGCCGTCGAGTGGCTAGCATATTCGGTTGCAGATAATTAGGTCCGGGTTCATATTCCTGGGCGGACCAATAGGAAAACGACTGGATTTCTCTTTTGGTTAAATTCTTATAAAACGGGTAGAGCCAGTGTTCCCTGATCTGTATCCAGACGTATCATATTGCGGTCCCATTGGACAATAGGGTATAGAGAGTCTACCTGTCATAAGCCTCCAGTCGGGTACTACAATATTCCCTTCATAAATGGCCGTATGTACAGTCCGCGTCAAATAATTAGAGACACTCAGAGTATTCAAATAATTAGACGCAACCAAAAAGTCAATAATATCGGTACAAACAAAGTATCCTTATTGTTGTCAACAATATACGCGCTCAAAAAGTCGAGACGTTTAAAATGTCATATAGATCGTCTCAGTCAAACCGCCATAAATATGGTTACAGTCATCTCGCCAATGGTATCCAAGCATTCTAAGTGTTCAAAAATACGGAACACTTTAGAAAACTAGCATATTATAGACATAAACGGCTTCCCAAAGATGAAAACCTCTTTGGGCAATCTAGTATTGTTTACATGTCATGCTTTTATTTGTCATTGCATGTCAATTATCCATCAGTTATATCAATATCAAGTGCAATATTAAAGTTAATAGCAGTATTAATAGCGTTTCATGCTTTAATATGTCTACATATCGCATTAGTGACATCACAAAACATCAAATTATATTTTTAAAGAAGGAAGGTGTCTCCGTAACAGATATTTTATAGAGATTTACTTGGATGGTAATAGGGATCTGGAGTTAATTTCGATTTCGATGCCGATGAACCTGCTTAACCTAACCTAAACACGATCGAGAATTTGTGGGGCAAATTGGTTCAGGTACAGGGCAGTGCGCGAGCAAGAACCGCCGCAAATTTAAGGAGTCGAAGAAATTTGGGAGTCCATGAGAGGAACCATTTTTGCTACGACGTCTTTCTGATGTAATTCTAGCAGACGGCGGCTATGCACGATTTTAGTTAATTAAATAAAAATAATTAGAGCTAAAAATGTTAGTTTTTTTACATCCGACGAGAGTTTATAGTGTTCTGTGCGTTCGAAAGTATTTTGATCGAAAGTGCTCATTTTGTCGTTAAAATGGGATGTATTCATTTTAATTAGGTATACAAGTACAATTAAATACTTGTTTCAGTATAAAAATTGCTATTTATTTTTTGACATGAACATCATATAGAATAATAGATAAGCACTCTTGCTCTTTGAGATATATATATATACTAATTCTCATTTACCAATTAATGAGAGGTTTAAATCTGTTTTAAGTCAACAGTTTATTGCTTACAATATAATAATTAGTGTCCGACCGAAACTGGTTTTCCGGCCGAAACCGAAACCGAAACCGAATGTTCGGCCGTGGCTTCAGTTTCGGCCGAAACCGAAACCGAAACCGAAACTCACATGGTCAAGTATAAAATTTCTTAAAATACTGAAATTTGGTGTTTTTTACCATTATTTTGCATTAATTAGGGCATGAAGTGGAAACACAGTATATTAATTCAGTTTTTTGTATTGTAATCATTTATTTAATATAATATTAAAAAATCTTAATAACATTTTTAATACTTTTTCAAAGTAAGTTCTCATAGCAAAATTGTATGTCAGTTGACAATATAAATATAATCAAATAAGTAATTGTTACTGTTTCACTAAATACTAAGTTTTGAGATCTTTCTATTTAATACTTTGGATTGTACTTAGAATAATCATCAGTCTTTTTAGGTACCTCTTATAGGCCTAAAAATAATAATAACTAAAATTAGTTTTACACTCAGTTTCAGTCTCAACAAAAAAATAATCAAAAATCACATATTTTAAGATAAGATAACAAAGATACTTAACTAGATCACAATTAACAGGACAGTTATACTTAGGTATATTTAAAATTAAGTAACTCACTATTAAACTATAGTAAACAGTTAAATTGAAAACAATTAAAAAATCAAATATAAAAACTTCTTAATATAGGGTTGTTTTTTGGATTTTCGTATTATTAATACTCATAATTGAAAAGTCTTATATTGTACGCCATGAAAAGCAGTTTTTCTACATTTTCGCCATGTAAATTATTGCGACGATCCGAGTATATTTGGCCAGCTGCACTGAATAACTGCTCGCTCGGGACGCTGGTAGGTGGAGCTGAAAGATATTTTAAAACAGCACTTCTCAATATAGGATATGGACTGCAGTTCCAATAACTATATATGTCAGCATTACGTTGTAATAATGGCTCCGATAGGTAAGACTGAATCTTTTCTTTTAGAAAGTGTTTTGTGCCTTCTTCAGATTCTGTGGTCTCTGTTTGACTAGACGTATTATCGTGCACATCCCAAAGACTTTCTTTTTCTTGCTGTATGCTGTGAGCTTGCGGGACGCATGTTGAAGTTGAAGCCACAGAATCATTGGCGTTATCATTATCAGTGGTGCGGGATGATTTTTTGTTGCCTTCAGACTCGGTCAAGAAAGATATTAGCTCTGTAACAGCAATGTCTACTTCATTGGAATTGAGGTACTTAGACTTAAACCTTGGATCCAATAGTGTAGCTACCATCAACGAAGGGAGTTTTTTCACTGATGAAAATCTATTGTTCATGGACTCGTATAGTGAATTTTTCATCTTGGTCATCATTTCGTTGTCACTTTCATAGCGAACTTGCAATTTCCGGTTTAATAACGATATCAAAGGTATGACAATCGAAATGCATGCATTATCAAATGATAACTCAAGGGTGGCTTCATAAAAAAATGACAATACGGATGTGAGGTTCTTTGCAATGACCCATTCATTTGATTGAAGAGAATCAATCTTACCATGTTCAACAGAGTATAAGTTTACCGCATTTTTTTGTTCCAAAAGTCGTTGCAGCATCAAATAGGTGCTGTTCCACCTCACATCAATGTCTTGCACCAAAGCATGCTCTGGCAATCCACATTGCTTTTGACAGTCTTTCAATTTCCTGGTTGCTGGCTCACTGTGATGGAAATGGCCGACGATTTTCCTACATTTCTTTAGGAGGTCTTTTATTTCGTTTTCTGAAAATAGCGCTTGTTTTATTACGAGCTGTAGAGTATGTGCGACACATCCTACAGATTCATATTGATCACGCATCGCGCGAACCATATTAGCGGCATTATCACGTAGGACTAGAAAAATCTTGCCTTGCAAACCCCATTCGTTTACCATACTTGTAAATTTTTCTTCGATATATTGACTGGTGTGGTCTTGTTCTAGAACACATGCACCTAAAATCACTTTAAGACGTTTATCATTAACGATGAAATGAGCTGTGAAGCTAAGAAGTGAACATGTTTTACTCGCGTTGGTCCAAATGTCTGTAGTAGCACTTGCCCACTTACTCTGTGCCATTAACTCCTGTACTTTTGATTTGATTCTGTCATATGTTTGGGGCATTAGAGAAGTCCTAAAATATTTTTCAGATTTTAAGCGATATTTGCGAGTTCCTTGAGGGTCCCATAAATTAAGACGGCGGAATGCTTCACCTCCCACCAAACTATAAGGCAACATGTCCACGATAATCAGATCCATTATAGTTTTGTCAATCCTTTTTGTAATTTCATGATCATCAGGCCATAGTGCAACTTTAGGTTTAGAAGTCAAACTTAAGATAGTTGACTGTACAAGAGTTGACTGATCTGCGCTCGATTTTTTCAACGATGCACTCGAGTCTGTTCGTTTCAATTTTGCTTCACTTTTGTAATCATTCAATTCTGAGACACGTTTTTGTACTTGCCTGTATTCATGGTCATGAAATTTTGATAAATGCAACTTCAGTCCATGTGATGTTTGTTTTTTTGCTTCGTGGCTTCCTAATGAATAGCACTTGTTACATATCTTGCAAACAGCTTTTGATGTATCACTGATACTTTTATCAAAGTACTGCCAAATCGGATTTTTTATTTTTTCTCGTTGTGACATTTTACTCTGAAACAATTAAAAATAAAACCGTAACAATAACAATCGGACAATAGGTCATCGGAATGAAAAACAAATCTCGAATAAGATTACCTATAAAATGTAATTTATGAAATTAAACACTTCACATTTTTTATTTACTTACTTACAATTTCTTTTTTACATGTGGCTTCATTTGTTAATAACAACAAAACAGTTATTGACTCAATATTTATTCAATATTTAATTAAATATTATTTAATTAACTATATAAATCATTCAAGTACAGAAACAAAACAAAAACTTACATGTTATCAGTTCCATCAAAACATAACCTCCAAATAATGTTTCCGTCGGACGCACACGCACTGACTAAGTTTTATTGCATTACTACGGAGCTATCCGAACGGCACACGACGATTCCCGAACAGAGCCGACGGCTTACGACACAGCTTTGCCGCGAAAAACGAAGTTATGCGAACGTGCGTGACCTTGCGAGATAAGTTTCGGTTTCGGCAAAAGTTTCGGCCGATTTTGGCCGAAACCGAAACTGCAGCCGAAACTTGATTTTTGGCCGAAACTCGGCCGAAACCGAAACCGAAACCGAAAGTTCGGTCGGACATTAATAATAATGCTTTAATTCGCAAACCAGCCAACTCCATTTCACACTCCGTCAAAATTATTTTTTTGATTCAGTTAGACAACAAACGATTCTCGACGATATTCTCAAAATAACAATTACAGAATTATCAGAATTTCGTGTAAATAGCATTTCGTATTTTTTAAATATTAAATTTAATATTATGATGTATAAAGTGCTTCCTGAAAATTTTACTCATATAGATTAGATTTGGCTGGTTTGGGAATCAAGTGTCGTAAACGGCTATGCAACGGCGATTTTTTAAAAAAAAAACAAAACATCTGTGACCTCGTATTGAAAGTGAAAAGGATAGCAGTTTCTATCTCTTTCACATTATGCATAAATATTTCAATATTAATTGATGTGACAAATTGTATTTAAAATATATAGCAGTAAAGTATATTTTTCTAAAGTGTTCCGTATTTTTGAACACTTAGAATGCTTGGATACCATTGGCGAGATGACTGTAACCATATTTATGGCGGTTTGACTGAGACGATCTATATGACATTTTAAACGTCTCGACTTTTTGAGCGCGTATATTGTTGACAACAATAAGGATACTTTGTTTGTACCGATATTATTGACTTTTTGGTGGCGTCTAATTATTTGAATACTCTGAATGTCTCTAATTATTTGACGCTGACTGTACGGGCAGAAATGAAACTTTAAATTGAATATCTAACTGGAAGTCTATTAGTGATATTAGGAACTGTAATTGATTGAGAGGATATTAATTGCCTTTGGATTAAATTGATTATGATTTCATTGCAATAATTTCATTAAACGCCTTTCCATGAGCGGTATGCGAGATTGACCAAGTAACGTTCAAACTATGTTTCCAGTTTCGTTAAATTATAATAAATATATACTCACGATTAATTTATGTATATAATGAAAACGTCGCTCAGTTTATTTATATCGCAGAAGGAAATGACATTTTTCAACGTTTTTTTTCTCATTTATTAAACCTATTATTATTAACAAGCAGTTCGCTTTAGGTTTATTATTTAACTTCATTGTTTGTATTTAAAAAAATACTCATGGCATTTTGACATTCATTGTTTTATAGTACGAATAAATATGTGCATAATTTTTTTTTATAACTTCCTTCATAATTTTTAAAATACTTTAAATTTGTATAAAATATACGAGAGATTTAATAAAAGCGTTCTTATCTCTTTATTTTATAATCTACCTGGGGGCAACCCTGCATAATAATGCATTCGTGAATAATTTAAAAAAAAACATATATTATGTTGGTAATGAGAGGTTGAAGCATCAATTGATATACACAATACAATGTTTACGAATACACTTACAAAAAACCCTTACACGGTTCTTACCACACCTACGGATTTCGATAAGGTTTCCATTCCACTCTACCGGAAAAAAGCTATATATTGTAACTATAATTCTTAACAAACTGTGTTTAGACGCTCATCTGGATAGATCTTTTCTATATAAGATAAGTAAATCGAAGTTATAGCGAGCACAAAGGGCAGTATATCCAGAGCTTAAATTTGACTGGGAATTGACAATTTAAGAAATGGGAGTACACTAACTAAGACAATAGGCATTAAGCTGAACGCAACCGAAATACTATACGTGCCAGTAATGAGATCTAACGTCTCACGTCTATGAACAGACGCGCTCACTATCATCCATTAGCTAAAGTGTTAGACTAATGTAAAAAAATAAATAAATAAAACCTTCGTGGTGAATCGAGTACCATTGTTTCACAAATTATCACAAATACAAATATGTAATTAAAAAAAAAAACAAGCCTAATTAACATCCGCACATTAAACGCTACGTACACGTTACCCAATTTCACAATCGCACGCGTAAAACTGATAACCTTGACCGGTCAATTTGCTCAGCTATTGCTCAGCAGTTCAACGACCCCAGCGGCCGCTACAGTTTCCTACGATGGATCGAGACATCGAATCGCCTTGAAGTCGAGTTTAATAAACTGAGCGAGCTTAAGTAGGAAAGAAACTAAGAGGTAAAAAATATGTACAATTTACTCTACAATTCGCAGCGGAAAAAATATACATATAATAGAAATAATTGGCAATTTTACGCGTAGATTATGTAGGATACATACCGATTCCCACATAGCGTGTATTTCACTTACTAATATTATATTATTACTAGTAGTCGCACGCGGCTTCGCTTGCGTTTGTCATGTGTCACGCAAAAAATGTAGCCTAAGTCCATTCTTGGAGTTCAAGTTACCTTCATACCCAATGTTGTCAAATTCGGTTCAGCGGTTTGGTCATGAAAGAGTGACAGACAGACAGACAAACAGAGTTACTTTCACATTTATAATATTAATATAGATAGTATTGATTATTATTTAAATAGGTAATGGTAAGGCGTCGGTTGTTAAGCAATTAATGGTAATACTTGTCACATTGTTTATTGGGTATTGTTAAACAATTCTATCACACATTTTATTATTTATGTAACAGTCATATTCTTAAGAACATATGACACTATCAAACATTGTGTTACAATGTAAAGCTTATCTATAATAAGAGATTTCTCGCAGCCGGCCAGAGTAGGCAACATGGACGCGTATATCTACAGAGTTATAATAGATTTTTAGAGACAAGCTCAGTCACAACACCAATACGGGCACACGATGTGACGTTCAGGTCATGACGTCATGGAACCAAGGTTGCACCACAGTTCTATTTTCGTAACCTTCTAATATGAATCATTTTAAATTTGGAAATGGTTTTGTGTGTTTAAGGATTTGGTAATTTTAAGACCAGTAAGCTCATCTAACCCTTGTTATGATAACTTAGGACTGGATCCTAAGACCTAATTTCTTATATTTACATTTCAATGACCAGTCCTCTTGTCGTTATTGCCTCACACCTAAATATTATTAATTCATATAAGTAAAAAACTACGTGTATTTAACATTATACATACACTATGAACGTACAACAAGACAAACAATGTATATTGTAGGAAAATTTTACTACAAACTCAGTAGTTACTCTTTTTGGCGAGTTGACCCAACACAAGACTCATAGCATTGACATTTAAAAGCTAGTATTTATTTTAGTATATAATTAGTATATACCATGACCGAGCAAATTGTATCATAGTTCTGTTAAAAAGGAGGAAACTGAATTAATTACACAAGAAAATGAACTATATAATATAAAATGTAATAGTGTAAGACATAAATTAAATTTATACCTTATGTATAAGACAGCGTTAAAAGTTAAACAAAAGATTTATTTAACCTTATTTAACAAAGTACTAGTACTGAAAGTGCTTGATATAAACAAAATAATATGTATGATATGTTTACATTATCTTAAAATAGTTAGAAGCAATTCGATCTTGTATTAATATTATTGAAAGCATAAATCACATTCAAGCTCAGAATACAGAAATGAAGAACGCACGGCGCTGTCGCTCGGCGTCAGAATATATTATCGATGTGTCGCTTAGATGCAATGAATATGAAATAGTTACCTAGGAGTACTATTATGACACTAGTTACTCAATACCTTGGTCGTTCGGTCCATAGAAAACGCGCAGGTCATTTTAATAAAATTCTGAAGCGTCGATAGCGCAACGGTTTACGAGCCGCCGAGGGATACAAAAAGTCCAAGGATCGATCGCTTGGGCTATTATCGTTCCCATTTCTAAAAAAAGTGATAAGCTTGGAAGGAGGTATAATAGGAGTACAAGCTGTTATTAAAAAAAGTTGCCAGCTCATCTATAATGAATGTAACCATGAAATATTCCTTTGAAGTTTTAGTGATCACAAATTATACTCGAGGTACTGGTAACATCTCATATTCTCATCGCTTTTAGAATTATATTTGAATCGATTAACAAACTCATTCACAATAATTAACAAATGAATAGCTTACAAAAAGTCTAAATTAAACGATGTAGGCATAAAATTTATTGATACATCCACACACGTAAATGTTATATAATAGCACACAATAGCACCTCATATACAATGATCGACTACGGAATAACACGCTGTAAACAGATCAACCTCTAGATTGATGAGGCAATACATACATACATAACGTCAGTGTATGTAATGTTTCTTTTATAGAATGTTTACACAAATATTAATTATCGTTGTGTGAATGAATAAACATATTTAAATATAGAACAGATTAAATAAAAACAGAATTTCTCTTTTGAATAAACGTTGCGTAGTGACGGATCAGTCTATTGGATAGTTACGATGACGATCGGGATTCGGAACCAATGGGATGACTCCATTTCGGAGACAAGTAAGGATGGCACCCAATGACACTGCGTCTATGTAAACGTGGACATCGTTACGTGAATTTCCACAAATAGTGACCGTGGTCGTTACAATGCGTAACGTCTTACGTGACGTGTTTCAATTATAACTGCACTTTTACGAGCGAACACGGACGCGATCGAGAAACCAGTGTAAAACTTGCATACAGAAGTTATTTACTATTTCCATTAATGTTTTATTACTGGTGTGTTGCGCGAAGGAAACAAGACGTGGGCATTTAACTCGGCAATTGGTCTTCATCATAAAACTTAGCTGTAAATAGAGTCCATTAATTTAATGAAAACTCGATTTATCAGATTCTATTTATAGATCACAAACACGAAGTTATGATGATGCACTTGCAGGACATATTTTAATTGAATTCAATTAACACAACTATGTCATATAATTGGCGGTAAAATATATCAATGTGTTTGTGGTTTTACTCGTTATAATCTACATAACCAACCAACACTTACATATAATATTTTAAAATAGAGGTCGAAAAGTGAGTAAATGCCTTTAAAGCCATACTCTATTCCAACCATAACAGAAAAGAAGCCAAATAAAAACCTTTTGTCAGCAAATTGACGCCATATCATTGAGTAAGAACTCGATTAATCTATGATTTCTTCTTAGTGGTAGTGCTTAGTGCAAGCCCGTCTGGGTAGGTACCACCCACTCATCAGATATTCCACACCAAACAACAGTACTCAGTATTATTATGTTCCGGTTTGAAGGGTGAGTAAGCCAGCGTAACTACAGGCACAAGGGACATAAAAACTTAGTTCCAAAGGTTGATGGCGCATTGACGATGTAAGGAATAGTAAATATTTCTTACAGCGTCATGTCTATGGGGGATGGTGATCACTTACCATCAGGTGGCCCATATACTCGTTCGCCAAATTATACCATAAAAAACACTATGGTTTGCGAAAAAATGGCGTTTCGAACGTCGTATTTTGGAAGTAAAATTAAAGTGGAAATAAGTAGTTAAGTATAGTAGTGATGTATTATAAATAAAGATATATTAATCAAACTCTTAGTAGTGCAAAATATAGCTGAGTTATTACCGAATCGCATGAAATACGTACATGTAAGGATTGTTTATCTTTTTTCCTACTTCATTTGGAATAGGAAATAAGAGGACTTAGACATCACTATACAATCAATATTTCTATTTTTCGGAAAGCTTTCTGTTTTTAAAGTTATTGCCTTAGACTACATCATTAGAAATTTCTTCTTAATTCGTATTATTTTTAAACTTCAGATGGTTTTATATATGTAGTAAAATTTATTCTCGCATGAGATATTTGTACAATTTTCTTTATACTGAATGAAGTTCTCCTTGAGCCGAAATGCCCCAGACGATAAAGCAATTTTTTTTAATTGGACGGACGGTCGTATAGGCCATGGTAAGTGGTCACACCATCGCACATAAACATCGGCGCTGTGAGGGATATTAACAATTATATCGTCAATGCACCATCAACCTTGGAAGCTGTCGTGGCTCTTCAAATGAACAATATTAAGTTATTGTTTATTAAGTAATTATTATACCATGACAGGTTTACTATTGTATATACCGTTCTTCTCGTTAGAATCTACTACTACCAAGTATTTCTAATTATTTATATTTAAGAGCTTAATTCTCATGTTAATAAATTATATCTTAGTAAATCTTAATCGAGATCCGTCAAAAAAGGAGAGAAAAATCAAGTCACAAGCCCGTTCAAATCCTCCGACCTTAATACAACGTTACAATACACAATACATGAATCAGCTGTTATTCATGCTAGTTAGGCAATTACATTTCCTATTATCTGTGCGATGTCATTGACCACATCGCTTACATGTTTAATTGTAAAATTATTGACATCCGCCTCCATACGATAAGAGCTTTGTTTTGTATATCATAGATGTAATATTAAAAAATATATATATGTATATGTTATAAATATTATATATAATTACTGCTATTAGTATAAAAACAAAGAGCAAAGTCAAGGCTAACAATGATTTATTACGAACAATTATTCTTTCGACTGACACTTTACGAAATTACGGTTAAACTAGCCGAACCCGTGGCTTTACATCTGCAAAATATTAAAAACTTTACCTAAAGTGTACACACACCTTCACCCCAAAATTTTCCTCCCTAAATGGGGAATTAAGCGATTTAAGCATAAAGAGATAACAAAGTTAGTTTTGCATTTATACATACATACATACATAACCATCAACTCTAATAGTATATATAACATCGCTCTGTATATAATAAATATTTATATAAAATGACAATGTACGTCGTTTATATTCAATGCAAAAAACAAGAACTTAAAAGATAAATAAGGTAATCTATCTAACTACCAAAGTAATTAATATACCTCTATTTTTTATTTATTAAAGTCGGAAGGCAGACGTTCATAGAGGCCACGTGTCGGAAAGTCGTCGTAAATTAATAACATTAAATAAAATATTGTGTACAGTATATAAAATTAAAACTTACATTTATTATGATAATAACATAGTAATAATATTACGAATAATAAAATAATATATTGTTTGGGTAATGATAATGTTAATTACATATGTAACCAGTCACGACTTAAGCACGACAAGAGCTCGACAAGCTGTGTTCTGATGATCAACCCTCCTGCAAAAATATATTCATGGTCCAAAACTTGACGATCATTATGCCCTATCACTCACCGTCTGATTTATTTGCAAACCCTGTACTCAGGATGTATGTTATATAAATAAGAATTAACACTTTAATTTTTTTACTTTAAACATAAAACAGTATATTACAAGATCATTGGTTAAACCAAACACTTGGAATGAACATAACAAACGTCGAGGCCACGCGTAAAAACTTGCGCACGCGCAAGTGTGCAAGCGGGCCACCGGGTTACCGGGTCCCACTGGCTAGAACGAACGCCTAGATAGTCTAGACTCGCGTGAAACGGCTGGCACACATACGTGGTCAAACGTTTGATAATAAATTAAGCCACATCTAATGGTGCGGTATGGGAGTTCACGTGTCTTGCAGTCACGTCTCGGCGTCTGGCGTTTTGGTATTGAATGCTCGTTCGTGCTAGTTACACGTATGTACCTTATAGTTTGATCAAATGTTCGAATTTCGAATAATTGGGTGACTAATTTAACAAATTGCCTCAAGGATCTTCAAAATTTGGCAAATACATTCTTAGGCGAGAATTAGCTCTATAGTTTGAAATGTCAAGCCAATTCTTAATGGAATCGAACAGGGGTTGTATCTTACCGTTAAGTACCCATTAGCATCTGCCTTCTACATATCAATATAACGATTAAAATCATAAAGTATTTTGAATTTTTAACATAAAATCTGCATCTCGTAACATAAAGATCTTTGTACCAGTGAGTTGATGGGAGGGAGGCTAGAAATCTCTCGTAACCTTATGTAACTCAATCAGCAGGTCCGCCTATAAGGTGGCCATTAACACTGTTTTCAAATAAAGAGGTAAAGGAATTTATACAACGCAGTTTTCTAACTAATTATGTGGATACGTTTGCTGTTTACGGAAGCAATAAGGTATATTTTGTAGGTAAAGAAAACGCTCTAACATTCCGAGAAATTTAAACGTATTTTCTAAACGAATCTGTGTTAAATATTTTAGATAAATACGTCAACTGTAATTGTCTTATGAGATGTAGGCAGAGGTCGTTTAATTAATGAAATTACAATTGAGTGCATATGAAATCGATTCTAATATGTTTTATAATACCGGATTGAAAAACTACTAAACCAATATTTGCGTATAAAATATTTGACAGAAGATAAACCACATTTCGGAAATGGTTTTATATACATAAAATAAAACAGTTTTTCTTATGTTTAATTTTTCTGTTAAAGTTTTTTTTTATTTAACTTTTATAGCACAGGTAATGAATAGGCATATCTAATAACAACAACTTTACAAATTTCAATTTGGTCATGTTCAAATCATAAACAATGCCAGTTCATTTATATGCAAACATCAGTTGCAGTCCCTTGTATACAAGCGAAGCGGTTATAAGCGCCCCCTGCGGTTAGATTATTGTTAGAGCTTCATTGAAACCTGTCAAAAACACGCCAAGTCGTATACAATTTAAAATCACGGACCCTAACGACTTGACAGTGAAAAAATACAGACGAATTGATAACCTCCTCCTTTTGGAAGTCGGTTGAAAATGATCCGAGTCTACAATAAACTTCATCTTACAAATATGATTTTAGTAACACAAACGTCTGTAGATAAATGTCTCAAATCACAGCAGACGGAAGATTTGGATCATTTTCAACCAAGCTGTTCCAACGCGGGTGTGTCCAACACATGTGGCAGATCTTTGTCCAACACATGCAGCCTGCATGACGAAGATCGACGTGTTCCGTCAAAACAAAGCACTAGATTAATTATAAACACAAAAATTAAGAACAACAAACTGTTTAAGTTAGGATTTAAGTATTCTGACATGAGGCCTCTATTTCTGTCATAATTTTTTCTAAACCTATACAATAGGCTATTTGACAATGCGAGAAATAAAGTGTCAATTATTGTAATAAGTATATAAATGAGTTTAAAAATGGTTATTTACTAACGAAAGTTGAAATTAATAATTAGTCGATTAAAAATATGTACCAGAATTTAAAAAAAAAACAACTTTTAGTTCCTTAAATAAAATATATAAAGGAAATTTAAAAACCAGTCGAATAGCCTATTGAGAAGATATTATAAATTTTAATACCAAAGATGCATCCGTGTGTGCGTAAAACACGGATGCTCTCCATTGTTTATTATCCCAAACACCCATTATATTGAAGCAAGTAAATAATGTTACGTGTATGTAAATAATGTCCAATCTAAACACATTTTTCGCGTATACTGTCTAAAAACTTGTTCAAGATTACTTGTATAATGCTCGAAACGCGAAGTGGTTCCGATTATAAATACGGCATTTACTCGATTAAACCAGTAACCCTGTAGAATCTCGAATTACATCAGAATGATGAGACGGGGGGAAATACCGATGACAAATTGAGAGCACAGCTTCAGGAAATCCTGTTTCTAAAATCGATGACTATAATATGTATTTATAATTAATATCTTTAAAAGTATAATGGAAACATTTTAAATAATAGAATATTATTATATAAACGGGCTTCCAAAACAGTTTTACAAACATTATCCGGCTATACCTATTCGTCTAATGCAAAACATACACTATTATAAAACACTTATCATTTGTTTTTTTTAAGATAGGGGGGACAAATGACGTAATTAATTTTAATAAATAAATTAATTCCTAATTAAAGACGAAGCTGTATGGTATCATAGTTTTGCCTTAATTATCCAAGCGATTTTTTTTACTAGAAATTGTTGGTGTTTATTTTGAAGTGAAGAAATAGCGATAAGGATATCCTATTGGTCATTTAGACGTCCCCTCTCCGTTCATATCCTCTCACACTTTGAACGTAAGGACTGTCATACGTATTATGGTGACACATTCCATTAGACGTCACTATTATTACAATATTAAAAAAAAGCGACGTTATCAATCAAAATATAAAATTTAACATACTACAATCTTTAATAACTAAATAAACTATATAGATTTTAATGACTAAATAAACTATATAGATTTTCACATGGAAAGAAACATAACACATTATAAGATCATAAGATATTGTCAACTGTTACTGTTAATAGACTTTTGTAGCACAAACATAAAATCCAGATATCTTAGAACTAAAACAAAACAAAAGTGTAAACACTTATTTTATGTGCTGTACAATAGAACAAGCGGATTTATGGCTAATTAGCCATTACTTCCAGACAACCCAGATAAAGATATTATAGGCATTTAATTCATTTTTCATTCATTCAATACACATTGGATATTACTTTCAGTATCTATATTCTACTATTCAAGCCTCGCTTGACATGTCTAATTCTAAAATGTTTTTTGTCATCGTATTTTATAAAAGTCAGTTCGTTTCATTATCTAGCAGACGTTACAGTTATAAGTTACGTACGCACTGTCTGCACTCGCGTGTTTTGATTGCGTAAAGAGTATTTAGCGCGAGACCTATTTCGAAACGATCGGAACGCTAGAATAATAACCCATTTCGCTGTTGCATTCGATAAGCGCAACGATATCGCGCGGTCCAATTGCCTGATTTATTTGAACCCTAACTATTTATGGGAACCGTGCTAATTAATCGTTTCGATACACTATTTCAACTATTATTAACCATTCGTTTTGTTATATAATGATATGATATAAATGATAAAGTCTTGTGTGTTCGCTTACATCGTATTTAGATAATGTTTTGCTTTATATTGAGGTATCTTTCTTATATGAAAAAGTAACTGACACGCAGCATCACTACACATGATATAAAAGTCTATCTGCCGTGTCTGTCTGTCTGTACGTTCGCGATAAACTACAAAACTACTGAACAGATTTTCTGATGCGGTTTTCAATAATGAACAGAGGGATTCATAAGGATAGTTTTGGTATATAATTTATTGAGGTCTTTGTGTAAATGAGTTGAAATAGACGATAATTGTTAACAACAACAACAAGAACAGCCTATAAATTCCCACTGCTGGGCTGGGCCTCCTCGCCCTTTGAGGAGAAGGTTTGGAACATATTCCACCACGCTGTTCCAATGCGGGTTGGTGGAATACACATGTGGCAGAATTTCTATGAAATTTGTCACATGCAGGTTTCCTCATGAGGTTTTCCTTCACCGCTGAGCACGAGATGAAATATAAAGACAAATTAAGCACTTGAATCAGCGTTGCTTGCCTGGGTTTGAACCCGCAATCATCGGTTAAGATGCACGCATCCGCATGTCGGAAGTAAGCAACAAAAAAAACTTATGTTCTTAAGCTGGGGCGGGTCCCTAGTAAATAAGTAAAGTTAAATTAAATGAAGTCATGTAAAACGACTACATATGCATACATTCGAAACAAATGGTATGCTTGATATTCATAATGCTCGCACGATACAATCGGTATTAACGTTCAATATCATTAGAATCCCGCCTTCCGCGCCAGCGTGATTGAAGGACGTGAACATTAGCAAACATACTTTCAAATTTACAATATTTGAATAAATTATTATTTTATCAAAGCAACATACATAGTGCAGCCACGAACTCAACTATTTATATAACAAATATAAATAAAAAACAACGACCTCCGTGGTCGAGAATTGTGTACACCGGTTTACATGGGTACGCCACTCGAGGTCCCGCGTACGATTCCCGGCCGAGTCGAGAAGAAAAAGTTCATTAGTTTTCTATGTCGTCTTGGGGCTGAGAGTTTGTAGTACAGTCGTTACATCTGAATTTGCCAAAACACAAATGCTTAACCCTTCGGGTGCCTGGTGGGTCTGACAGACCCGTCACTTCAAAAAATCAACGATAACTTTTAAATTTTTGTAGCAAACCAGCTGCACTCCCGAGTAGCTTCGCGATATAAACTAACGACTATTTTGACTACTCTCCCGCTGTCCACAACGTACACCCATTCAAACAACAAGCAGTTTGTGTGCGCTCGGGTCTCAGGGACCCGACCAGGCACGCGGCGTAACTTTTAATCTTTAAGCTATTATTTTTGTTTTGTCTCTTTAATTTATATTGGGTGGTAAATTATTTATGGAAAAAATATTGATGCAGTTATAATGACTGGGCGATTAATAAATGATGAAATTCGCCAAGCTTTAGAGATAAATTTTGAAGAAAATGAAGATCAGGATGTAGTTTTTGATGAAAGTGAAGATGAGTCAGATACATAATTCTGATGTTGACAAGGAAGAAGTAAAAGTCTATAACGAACCAAATAACAGGGATATCATATATACAACCATCAAAAGTGATTTATATGTCCCAGCCATTAGGTAATTTTGGTCCTGAATCAATATATAAAGGCCTTGATTATTGTTTCTGGATTCTCAACACTACTGGCATAAACGCAATGTTAATGCAAACGTTATTCATATGTTAAACAATTCGGATACTAGAAGGAACTTCATAAAAAAATGGGCATAGTATTGACTGCTCTACATGAGACTGAACGACGTAATAGTTGTAAGATGCAAATCTTATCTTACTTTACGTAAGAGAATCAGCTCTCATTTAGGGGAACCCTCAGAGCCACCACCCAAAAAACATATTGCTGGTACGAAAAAGCGTTGTTATGTATGTCTTAACCAAAAAGATCACAAGTCTAAATACATCTATGTGTCTTGCACAAGTCATATTTGCTTGGAACACGCAATTTTTGATTGTGAAAATTGTCACATAAATACAAATTAGTTACAAGCAATACCTTTGTTACTTTTATATCAAAATATAAAAGTTTGTAAGTTGATTAATTAGTGCCTTAAATTAATGTAAAGTTTGATTGTTGACCTCAATTAAAAAAAATAATAATGTCGATTTAAACATAAGTGTTTATTTTTATTACGTAAAATTAGAGACTTTTTAATTTTTTTAATATAACTATGTAGAAGAACTTTAGTTTAATTTTATTTTTCATTCATATAGCTAAACAGCTCTAAAATAAATATAAACACATTATTTGGCGTTCTGACTAATAAAATAAGTAAAAAACAAGCATTTTGTTACCGGGTCCCACAGACCCACCAGGCACGCCATGTAAGTTTTACCCACCAGGCACCCGAAGGGTTAAGCTGCTTACATTGGGATCAGAGTAATGTATGTGATGTTGTCTCATATTATTATTATTATTAAATCAAAAACGAAGACATCGCACACACACACATTTACTTGTCATTTATTTCAAGTTTCAATTCGACGTTACTCAGAAACGCTGTCAAAAAAGAGTAAATACGTTAACGATAGCCCATCTGTTCGCAGCCAAACTTTAACGTCTCGTCTCTGACGTAGCGCGGTATGCCGCCAGACAAAACAAAATCAAGTGCGCATACATGCGCTGAACAAATAAACTCGATACTAAGTAACATTCGAAACACATTTTACATCTGAAATCCAAAATTAACCTACCTCGTGACACGGACAGACTGGTCTTCATTCTTAACCTCAACATTAAATTAGTAGTAAAGTAAAGTAACAACCTGTAAATTTCCCATTGCTGGGGATAAGGCCTCCTCTTCCGTTAAAGAGAGGGTTTGAAACATATTCCATCACGCTGTTCCAATGCGGGTTGGTGGAATACACATGTGGCAGAATTTCTATGAAATTTGTCACGTGCAGGTTTCCTCACGATGTTTTCCTTTACCGCTGAGCACGAGATGAATTATAAACACAAATTAAGCACATATATATATAGTGGTGCTTGCCTGGGTTTGAACCCGCAATCATCGGTTCAGATGCACGCGTTCTAACCACTGGGCCATCTCAGCTCAACATTAATCTATATTAATATTATAAAAGAGAGAAAAACAAACTCTGTATGTTTGTCTGTATGACGCTCTATCACGACCAAAGCGCTCAACCGAATTTGATGAAATTTGGTATGAAGCAAACTTGAACTCCAAGAAAGGACCCTACACCCTAAAACGCGAGCGCAGCCGCGGGCGACAACTAGACAATTATATTTCGTATTTAATAATATGTATGTCTTCTATCTTTGCTTTAAATCGAATCGTGGCAACTATTAAAGAGATTGCTTAATTTCTAAACTACAGACAGTCTTAGTAATAAAAGTAAAAAGTAATTTTCTCGTCTCGATGGCATCAACACACATATATCGAAGTTTCCATATACATCATGAGATGCGGTGTCCAGACAATATTTTATTAAATACTAGCAGACCCTGCCAGCCACGCATTGGGATACGTAATAATAGGTTAAATGATAGTTTAGAGAAAATTATGTTCATCAATGACAAAATACATATCAGAAATATTCAGAAGTTTTTGCGCGATGCGCGTTAAAAAAAGGTTATTTTAATAGATTAATAGATAGATAGATTGGTAAATCCGTTTAAACAATCCGTTGACTAATTTATCTATTATGAATAGAGTATATTTAGATATTAATTTAATAATGAGAGTTTAATACTTTCGTCCATTATGTCGTACCTATGTAAAAACGATAGTAAACCAGTTACAATAGTTTATTAGACAACATAAAAACTAAACAGTTTTCACACCCTATTTCCTTATATTAATTTAATTCTATGATATCTTTACTTCACATATTAGCGTTATACGTTATAATTGCTGTTTAAATATGTAATTAAAACTAAGAAACCAATGCAGCCCAAGGCACGGACACACATATGCTGTAGAGAAAAACTAACTTTTAATAAAAAATAAATAAAATAAATTTTAATAGTTCATAATAAAAAATGATTTACGAGTTGAATGTTTTAAATTGTTTTCTACATATGATTTACACTGACAGCAGCGATCTATTGTCGTGGAGGTCTTGTTTGATATAATATACATATACATGTATAGTGTAAAACAGATTCTAAACTGCTTTTTTAATTTTAATAATCAAAACATTACGTGGTATTCAGTAATCACAGATTAAATATAAAGTTCACCTGACAAGCAGAATCTAGATTAAGATTACGAAGCTTTTGTCTTACTTTACCTGAAAAAAAAAAAAAAACAAAAATTAAATACAACCAACTTATTTATTATAATAATTCTTTGTTAGTCTAATTTAAATAAGAATTTTTATTACATTCGACGCTTTCGATTAAAATAACTCAAATTAACATATTTAATAATAGATACAATTATATGTTGTATAACGAATTCCTATATTATATATAAGGTATTTAGTTCAAATTTATCTGTATATATGTAGGTATATATAAATCGATTTTATGATAAGTTATCGATTTCGTTGGATTACACTATACTAATAAAGTACAAAAGAGCTCCCATCATAATTGAAGTAGTAAGTTGTTAATTAGAAATCAAAATTATTTGTATTTTGATTCATCATCATAAATTTTCATTCATCGTTTATTATTTGTAATCAAATTAAATCAAGTCAGCAAATCGCAATTGTTTTTCTGTTTTTATGTTAGAAAATTTCATAATTTCTCTGATCATCCATTCCGCTTGACACAATTTAAAATCAAACACATTTCATTTGCATTTATAAACATATTATTTACTACAAAAATATATGAATCATAAGCGCTAAAATGCACTTGCTAATCAGAATGCTACCCAAGCAACTTTAGGTAAAATTATCTGTAGTCAAGTGGCATTGGCAATACTAAAAAATATTAACGAATTGAATATCTGACGTACTCGGCTCATATTTCATTTTATATGACTTCCCGTACTTTAATAAATCTTACAATTACTTCTAATCTATACTAAGACTAGTAGTGGAACGCGGCCTCTCCCACGTTTTAGGGTATTGGTTGTCATGTGTTAGTCAAAAAAAGACCCGTATATCCTTTCTTGGAGTTTAAGTTTGCTTCACACTAAATTTAATCCAATTCTCGTTAGGGGTTTAGTCGTGAAAACCAAAATCAAAATAAACTTTATTCAAGGAGGCTATTACAAGCACTTTTGAATCGTCATTTTACAATTAAGTGAAGCTACCACCGGTTCGGAAAGTAGATTCTACCGAGAAGAACCGGCAAGAAACTCAGTAGTTACCCTTTTTTAACATTTAAAAAATCATGTTAGTTAATACAATTATTTAAATAAATATATCCTGCTTGGAAGTCAACATGTAAAGGAAAGAGCGACAGTCAGACAGACAGATTTACGTTCACGTATATAATATACATAGAAATATAGATTATACATTTAGTATATGTCGTGTTTGTTTATCATCACGACTATCAAATATAACACCGAAGAAGAAGAAGAAGCTCATATAATCTTGATAAGGACAGGAAATAAATAACGATTTGTTATTGTTTCAGTCGGAGTCACGAGGATCGCCTATCGGCTAGTTCGAATCGATATATTTCCATTTGTTTACGATTTCACGTGTCCTCGTTGCGTAATTTAAATAAAAAGCCATAAAATGTCGATATCTCGATGGCGGATAAAGGTCACGTTTACGTAAGCGCGCGAAAGTGAAACCTCGGCGTGCTAACACCGAGCACCATTAAGGGGCAGTTGGGAGCTTTCTTTTTAGACATTCTTCATATCGTATATAACAGTCACTTAGCTTAGCTTGTGTATGCTTAGATCTTTAAAACTACGCAACGGATTTTGATGCGATTTTTTTTAATAGATAGAGTAGTTCAAGAGGAAGATTTTTGTATATAATACATAGACAATATAGTAAAGAATCACTGGTCGTTTTAGAAGTTTCTAATGTGATGTCGTAAATAAACAAATTCTGTAGTATATTTAGTAGCAGTATTGCAATCCGTGCGAAGTCGTGTCGAAGTCAACTAAATGAAACTTAAAAATATATGTCAGTGGAAATAAAGAAACGATTAAGCACCCATATAGTGCTTTAGGAAAATGAAGTTTACTACCTCAAAATAAGTCTCATTTCACAAATGTACTTACATATATAAAATATATTATTTGGACTATGAACTAAATATTTTAAAGCTTATTTTCTTTTTCATTTCATTCTTAAATTATAACAGAACATTATCACAAAATACATAACCCATTTGTGATGTAGGGTATTAAATCATGAATCGCTTAAAACAACATATTTAATTATGTATTGTTTTCTTTAGTTACATAGACACCAAGAGCTCTTAAGCAATTGGACAATCGAATGATATATGTTAGTTAGGGCTTGAACGGTTGCATGTCGAAGGAACTCCTATCCATTTTAAGGATTATGATTTAATATGAACAAAAATTAAAAAGAATAAAGTACATTTTCGTTTGATACATTTTTTTTAATATAGATTGTCAGACGATACGCGCTTAGACAGCTTTACTCTTAGTCATTTTATGATAAAGCAAAGTCAAGTCTTCGCCTTAACAGTGTCTGTTGGTGAAATTCACCTTGAAAAGCGAAAGGGGCCGTCACGTGTACACCGTGACAGACAGACAACCAGTTTTGTGTTTGGAAAGTAGCCGCCAGTGTTGTGTATTAGATGATAATAACAGAGAAAGGCTATTGGAATAATTTTGATGGATCGAGTACGCGTCTCTTCGATATTGGAACCCACTTACCTAGTTTCGAATCAATTTTTCGTGATCATTACTGTTCTTGGTACAATATATACTATACGAACTTTCTTTGCTAGAATGGTACATTCTAATCATTTACATGCGTATAGTAATAGTCACGATCTATACATCTTGTATAGAATTGTCTCAAGAAATAATTTTGAAATGTTACTAATTATGACTATATAAGGAAAAAGGAGAGAAAAGCATTAACAGAATATTATAATATTCACAGCCATTACAATTTTCTAGCTACCCGATCGGGAATAGCCTTTACATAAATCTAGCCGCTTCTTCTCGCTAGAATCTACTTTCCGAACCGGTGGTAGCTTCACTTAATATAGTTGTTAAATAACAATTCAAAAGTGCTTTTAAAAGTCTACTTGAATAAAGTATATTTTGATTGATAAAACCTTAATATTGTAGGAATCAAACATACCAAAGATTATGGTTTTTTAGACGAGGTAACGACTTCGCGGTCACACAATCATTCACCAAATTTTCATCACAATCGGATCAATGATTTAGGAAAAATTAAAGAGCAAACATTAAATTCTATTTATATAGATGACAAAAAATAATAAAAACTATGAGGAAATATAGAATGATTCATTAATTAATATTTGTATCTATTTTTTTATGTATCTCGTGCTCGAAACTTGTTGGTCTAATATCAAGGTAATTCTATGTGTGTATCCACAAGCATTATGGTGAAATAAGCCCCAAGACATCTCGAACGAAGAGGAGGCTTTATATTAAGCCGTTAGTTATAATATTAGGAATGAGTGAACTAGGAGAACCAGAATCCACTGTTCAAAACAAACTCCATTGCAACTAACATACCAATCTACACATTTTATTCCCAGATAACTCACATTATAAAAAATCATAATTGACGTAATATATGATTGAATACAAGAATATTTAGAAGACTCGTTTCCGTCCGCGCTTTCGATCGCTATGCGAGGGGAAGGAGCAGGTGATAGTTACACTGAGTCCTTTTCTGTATTCCGGACGACGTACTAAACTTCTAGATAATCGGTTGAATAGTTAAGACGCCAAATAAGTATACTGGCAGTGGCTTCGCAATATGTTTATAAACATTTTTTTTTTTTTTGAAAGAAAGAAACATTCATTGTAAAGACATGAGGAGGAAATACAAAGTTATAACATCTAGTTTCCAACTTCGGAAAGTTAATCCTTATTCATTTTTGTAATAAATAAAAATACCTCGATAAATAATTCATATTACACAATAAAAGATGATATCAACTTTAAAAAAAGTTTGCACTTATTTGTTAATTCCTGGGCAAGATTTATATAAATATAATTGTACTTAAAACTACTAAGTTTCTTGACAGTTCATATCGATAGAATCTACTTTCCGAATTAGAGGTTACTTTAAATGTAAAATTCGACATGACAATTCAAAAGTGCTTGTAAGAGCCTACTTGACTGAAGAATATTTTGATTTTCATTTTTGAAAGCGAAACAAATATTACTTTTGCTTTTATGCCTAACATTAGTGATTTTTATTTCATTCATCTTTACAACGCTTCTATTGATTTTTCTAACAAACATTAATTTATTGTTAGTTATTTTACGAGTATTATCAGAAATGAAGCATTGAAGACCACTCGACTAGACGATCGCTTCGTCCGATTACGTAAAAAACCTTTCTAACTTTTGTACAGCAAATAAATGTTTGCACAATAAAATGTTATTTATTTGCTTTGAAACAGGATAATATATTATTAGCAATGAGTTTATTAAAACGTTTGTCATCGTACTTAACACATAACAACCGTTTACAATATCATTTTCTCGACGGATTTATATAATTTTTTATAATTAAATATTTCTATAATAACACCGAAGTCGAGTTCTTAATCGGTTAATTATTACGACACTGTGTTAATATTGTGTAACTACTAATTCTCTCTGGTGGCTTACAAGGCCGCAAATCCCCGAGGTCCCGGGTTCACATCTCAGCAAAGTTTCAACCTCCTCATCCCATTGCTCAATCGCATCCTCCATCATCCCATACACAGGAAAATACGTAATGCATGATCTCTCACATCCATGATGTCTCTCTCTCTCATGACTTATCTGACTGACTCTATCGGATTAAGTGAGAAAATAGTGAGAATATATAGTATATCCTTGTGCCCTATACTACCAGAATATCTTCGGGGATGGCTAGTTACTACCGAAACTCGATTATTACAATTTACAAGTGAATTCGTAATGAAATGTGAAATTTTCTAGAATTTCCAGAAAAGAGGATTTATTCTAATTAAGAAACATCAACCAAAAAGTATCAATTGTTAGCAGTTGAACTTGATATACAACCGCAAGTTGAAACTCTTGAAGGTGAAACTACTAATGAGTTTGAAAGTTTTAATTTCTTAAACTTTAATGTTACGAAGTTGTGAAGGGCTGCAAGGTTAAGTTTCAAATACTTTCAAATTAATTGCTACGTTACAAATGGCAATCAAAATTCTAGTTTAGATTGTTTTAGTATGCTTTTATTACGTCAGAAATATACGCCAATAGAAACTATAAAAATAATGAACTTTATAAAATGTAAAGTTAATTTGTGTAATATAATAAATTTAGAAATTTAGTTAAATGTTATTATTCCAAATAATATATGTATTTTTAAAAAAGGAATACTTTTTAAATACCAAACAACTTATAAATTGTATCATTTTAATTTACCACCTCTTTCGATGTCAACGATTCGAATTTTAAATCTTCAAAAGTGATCAATGCAATGAAACAATGATTAATCGATTCTATGAGTCACTATTCAAAAATCGATACAAAGCTGACGCGAAGCATAGAATCCATAGAGATTTATTTTTTCATGTCAGAATACGTTGAGCTTTAGCTCGAGTGAATGTTAGTCGGAGTGAGTCACTCGTAGCGGTGAATCTGTCATGTAACGAGCAATAAAATAATTGTGCTTGTTGCGGTCCGTTTGTTGTACACTTCAGCTTTGTGTGGGTGTTAACGGTTATACACACTGAAATAAGTAATTTTACTACATACTACATTGCGAATAGACGTTAAGTGTTTAAACATTCACTTACTTAGTATACGAACGGTAACGTTTTTGTCCTCTTAGATTCTGTGTCTATTTCGAATGTGTTAATTGGTTATTTTTATTATTCTATATTCATGTTCTATTCAAATACTATTATCTACTATCATAAGGTGTATCATAAGTACGTTCATATAATCTTCGTTGACACTAAGTTAGGTTTTTCCAGGTATACTGTAACGTTATGCCAAAAGTATATTTTAAAAAAATACAGGAAATCAAGGACATTATTTTTCAGTATTTGACGTGATATTAGTATATTAGGTTAGGGTAAATAAAAGAGAGGTTTGGTTCTGAAACATTTAAAATTATTTCGCTGAAAAAACACTATCTAAAAACTGACGCACAAAATACTAAATTGACAATCAACTGAAGTACGTATTACTATCCAATAGTAATATATTCTTTTATGGTTTTATATATATACTAACTAATCCCAGGAGATTAGATTTTTCCTTTAAATATTAATTTATCATCAAAGAAAACAAAATCAACGTAAATACATCTGTAAACTAACCTAAAAACCTGCAAAAAGTCTTCGCAAGTAAAATTGGTCATGATTCATACAATACATCAAACCTGATTTACGTTATTTCGTGGTTATCGATGAAAAAAATCAGCGCAGCAGTGGGCGGCGCGACTTGTATAAATTATACCGTAACGGTGAGACGGCGAGCCGTTATATCGAGACGACTAAGGATGCTGAGACGAAATCTTGGTAGCTCTTGCAAACTTTATAAGTATCGATAATAACGTACAAATATATACTCAATAACGAGTTAAAAAATATATTCAATAATAGATTTGAATTCAGAATGAAGTTAATGATGAAATTGTTAAAGGATGATAGACGCACTATAAAATTATTAGCAGTTTGCGTTTTATCGGAAACGCTATTGAAATTAAAATTATTTCAGCAACAATTTTATAGGCAATGGTAATGTTACCATCAGATGAACCATTTGTCCGTCAGTAATTAGTAACAGCCTGTAAATATCCTACTGCTGTCTTCTTTCCCTTTGAGGAAAAGGTAAGGAGCATATTTCTCTGCGCTGCCCGAATGCATATTGGTAGATTTACATATGGTAGAACTTCGTTGAAATTAGACACATGCAGGTTTCCTCGTGATGTTTTCCTTCATCGTCGTGCTCGAGATGAATTATAAAAACAAATTAAGCACATGAAAATTAAGTGGAGCTTGCCTGGGTCTTGCGTTCTAACCACTGGGCCATCTCGGCACCTTAACTAACTTTCCATTATTTTTTATACAACACTGAATAACAGATTAATGTCAACTCACCGAGAAAAGACGTCACAAGGCACTAACGGCTTATCGTAGTAAAAACATCTTAAGCAAAATTTAATTTCTTTACTAAAATATGGATAACTTGCGAAATAATGACCCAATGAAAAATAATAACTACATTTAACAGTTATTGCTACGTTTAAAAAATGTTTGACGATAACGACCGTCATTAAAATTACAAAGATAACTTGAATGGTATAGGACCTGTATTTTACCTCTATATTACAATTTACCTTTTTTTTTACATTTTTCCGACATGTTTAACAATTGTCGTTCTATTTCAACTAATTTACACAAAAACCTAAACTCGGCAAATGTAGTGTAGGACGTCCTCAGGCACGGTGGAGTGACGATTTACGCAAGGCGGCAGGCAGGAGCTGGATGCGAGTAACCAGAAAGACCACAGTGGCGTGCACTGGGAGAGGCCTATGTACAGCAGTGGACGGGTACGGGCTGATGATGATGATGACACAAAAAACTTAATAAATTATAAACCTTAACCTTCCTTATGAATCCCTCTGTCTATTAGTGAAAACCGTATAAAAATCCGCTCAGTAGTTTTGAATTTATCGCGAACAAACAGACAGGCCGGGGGACTTTATTACAATATGTAGTGACACTGATATTTGAAATCCGTTGTTGTATTCTTTTGATTATATTTATACATATATGTATATCGTATCACTACTGTACGTAAATGTAATTTGGTTGTTAAAATCTATTTAGAGCTTCGTAATTAAACATGGAACTTGACGGCCTGACATTAACGTAAGTCAATAATGACGTATTGAAACATGAAAGCGATCGCGGAGGCTGATTCATCGGAACTCAAGTCATTAACATACAATAAAATATTAGTAAAGTAAAGTAACAGCCTGTGTGTACATTTCCCACTGCTGAGATAAAACCTCCTCTTCCATTAAGGGGGTTTGGAACATATTCCACTACGCTGTTCCAATGCGGGTTGGTGGAATGCACTTGTGGCGGAATTTCAATGAAATTAGACACATGCAGGTTTCTTCACGATGTTTTCCTTCACCGCCGAGCACGAGATGAATTATAAACACAAATTAAGCACATATATATAGAGGTGCTTGCCTGGGTTTGAACCCGCAATCATCGGTTAAGGTGCACCGCGTTCTAACCACTGAGCCATCTCAGCTCAATAAAATATTACCAATATTAATAAAATCATCTGTATTCTATATCTTTACTTTACTTTTTTACTTTACTGTATTATAAAAAAAAAACTACGTTAAAATATCTACGGTAAAGTGGCGTTACACATATATATTTTTTTTATTTAGTGCTGACCTGGATCTTATCTGACCAAGATAATCTTAAATTTAAATCTCAAGTCCGAGATGATCGAAAACTACCGTTACTGTATGAATTCGTTCCAAGTGACGCACCGAGTTCAAGGACATGGCGACTACCGAGACACGTAAAAGATAAGCAAGTCGGAATCGTATCACAACGAATAACGACACAATACATACATATTGCATAACAAAACATGCATAGCAAAATATAAAATCAAATAGAAACTCAAATTGCATAACAATTTGAGTCATTGGAACAGCGTGAACAAACCAACCCGTATTGGAACAGCGTGGTGGAATATGTTCCATACCTTCTCCTCAAAAAGGGAGAGGAGGCCTTTAGCCCAGCAGTGGGAATTTACAGGCTGTTGTTGTTGTTGTTTGTTGAGTCATTGAAACAGTACCACCGGTTCGAAAAAGAAAATACCCTGACCTGAGAAGAACCGGCGAAAGAAACTCAGCAGGATTTTTTTTTGTCTCATATCTTATATAAACAATTTAAATGAAATGAAATAGCCAAGAGGCGATCGTTTCATTCCCAATAACATAATAACGCTGAAGTTTTTCCATCAGTCGGATTTAAAGAAAATCGTTGCGTGATATATGTATACCCTCATTGTTGATAAATGATTATAAATATATACCAAATAACATTTTAACAAAACCCATAGCATTGGATGAAACAGCACAGTATTTATTAGCAATTAGTTTTAATGTAAATAATGAAGAGAATATTATACATAAAACAGAATTACAATTACACAACATACGTATTATTTAAGATAAGAACTTATAAGAGAATATGAGTTAAAACCTCACTTAATAGTAAGTACCTAATTCATTAATTATCAATTCATAGTAATATCTTAACTTGAAAAAACAATTAAAACGTATATGAATGCTCTCTCAGGTTATTTAACAAGAGGCAGACGAAATATAAATAATAATAATTAAAGTGACAGCTCTCTCGACGTTTTAACAAAGTCGTTTCACTTCCGGGAATTTGTATTCGATTTGTTGCTACACAATAATGTACCGCGCGCTCCATCTGCCCTTTGTTTTATTTTAATCTAAGTAAAGGCTTTTCTCTCAAGGGTAAATTAAAATTCATCAGTTTAGTAATGGAAGAAGGCAACACCGCCGTTACTTCATATTAAGCACATTTAAGTCATGGTAAAATATAATTTCATAATTATAAACAAATAAATATTTATGAACCTTTTAAGCGTCATTTATTGCGCACTTAATTATCAAGTAATTAACGTCTTGGCTCTGGGCGTTAGCTATATGAAACTCTTAGATATTCCGTACATATACTTTATTCACGGCTGAAGCCGCGGGATTTTCAGAAAAGTACCAAAAATTATCATAAAGAATACCCAAATTTGTATTTATTACCCAATTTTGTACGTTACATGTTTTTTTAAGAAGAATTCCATCCCTTTAGGGTTTCAGAAAACGTAGATGAATCAGAAATTGCAGGGCTTATCGCAAGCGCACCTGAATGGATCATACCTGTATATTCAACCACCAAATCTAATGCCTCGTATTGTTTTGTTCTGGTATGAAGGACAGTCAGTTTGAGCCACAAGGTCTTAGCATTTAAGATCCAAGACTTGGTAGCGTATTGGCAATTTCAATTGACACAATCAGACTCATTTCCCTAATTTGCGTATCAATTTACCAATTTATATTTCTTAAGACTCTCTACTTAAACTTTATTCTTTTCTTCATATTCCTCATGCGAAATGACCAGAAATAATTGTTTTTCAACGATGTACATACATTGATCATGACTACGTGCAAATATTATATAAGTAAGACAGGAAATGTTTTTAATATGTAAATATGTCTATGTATAGATTTATTAATTAAACATTAAAATACACAGCCGAATGAATTAGATGTTAATATATGTGCGTTCATTTGACATGGTCCGGCGGATAGTAACAATGATTCAAACTTCAAAGCGTCTCGTCGGGTCAAACGCGGATAAGCACCTCAGTTTTTCAAATGCATATAACGATTCGTGGTGCGAAGCTATCATGAATATATGTTAATACCTATAACAAATACATCTAAACATCGACAAAGACTAATTTTAAATATTACCCAAGCTAGCCAAGGGTCTTAAGCACCTTTATTTTTTCACAACGGAATACGAAGACTTTTCCCTTTGTAGCCCTTTGTATCTGACCTGACCAAACAGAACTCAAGTCAAAAATCTTTATTGAATATGGAAGTATTACACTTGCTTATTGATAGTAAAATCTACCACAAGCTCTGAACTAATGGCTTTACGTGCTTTCTGTGATAGCGTTATCGCTGACTTCCTCCAAACATGGAGGTGCTGCTAAGAATTTCTTAAAAGATAACTCACATAGCCCGGGGTTTGAACCCAGGAACTTACCTCAAACAAATCTTTGCACCAGTCAATAAAATTTCATAAATAGCTACCTAAAGAAATGTGGAATTTTAATTAGCGAACCATGAACTAAGACAATGAAGCGAGGAAAATGGCGCGAAGTAATATGACGCATTATAGAGTTATTATTTGTCATACAAGTCACACAAACAATTCAAAGATCATAAAGTTATTGTTCTACAACTTCCTATTTCCAAAACGGCGCTTGTTCATTTTATTGATTTCAAATTTCAATACTGATAAACCAAAAATTTTATCAAAATAATAACAAAATTTAAATATATAAGACATTTAAAATCTGTAACAAAACAAAAATCGGGTATAATATACATTTTATGATACAAATATATACATACTCTTAAGTATGTACATATATTACGTGTTTATTTATTATCTATATTAATATTATAATTGCAAAAATGACTGCATCTCTATCTGTTCCTCTTTTACGATCAAATAGCTGAACCGAATTTATTGAACGTCAACTTTTTACCGTTTAATCCCAACCAATTAGTCTTGATAAAATCTATCTATAGAACGAATTCGAATTATAGGATTAAATTTACAATAAAGATCAATATGAATTTATGAAAAACACAGATTACAAATAAAGCTAAATCTAGAGCAAGTGTCAACGTTTTACTTCGAAAATAGCAACTTATGAGAACTCGTGTTTCAGACATCTAAGGGAAAAGTCTTTTCCTTTGACGCGGAAAATACAACTGCGAAAGCTTTACAAGCTCAGCGCCGTTAAATACTAGGTCAGAACATTGTTCTGCTTGATATGAACTAAGTTAAGGATACGTATTATCGAAAAGTAATACAGTAGTACGTAGTAGTAATTTCCCACTGCTGGACTAAGGACACCTATTCCTATTAAGAAGAAGGGACCCTGCTCCACTACGCTGTAAACGCTCTAATTCGAGTCAGTTGATACAAATGTGGCACAATTTCATTGAGCAAGAGATGAAATATGAACAAAAATTAAGCTCATAAAAATAAAGCTTAGCTTGCTTAGATTTGGACCCATTAACATCTTTAAGGACTCGCTAATTTCCACTCTCGACGAATAATAATGATCAGGGTAAAAGAAAATGACGATTATTCAAAAAACTTCATTTAAAATTAGAATTTCTTATTAATTGTCAAAATACTACAACCGGTTGAAAAAAGAAACACCACAGATGTTTCATTCCCAAGACGTGCTATCATATAGATAAATACTTCAGACTATACTCAAGTTATACTTTGTAAATAAGTGATATCTAATCAGACAAATAAATAAGACTCATTATGACTATTGTTTTCTAAAAAAAGAGTAGATTTAAGTGATAATTTTAATGAAAGTCTCTAGATGCAATGCCATGTTAATAAAACAAGTCATCAAAATATAGAATAATTGAACTGAGTAACGTCAAAATGCATTTTCTTCTCCGCCGAGCGTGAATTATAAAAACATATGAAATACATGGAAATTAAATTTTACTCGAGCCGCAATCTTTAGATACGCCAAGCGTTTTCTAACATCTATACTAAGCCGGGCCATTTCCAATATTATAGTCTTGATTTCAATTAATTCATCATCATCCTCCTGCCCTTAGGCCTTATCCCAATTTACTTGGGATCGGCGCAGCATGTCTTCTTCTTCTATATTTCCCCATCTGACGTCATCTCACAAGTAACAGTCTTTGCAGCCATATCATCTTTGACAGAATCCATCCATCGTTTCATTGGTCGTCCCCTTTCTCTATATCCATCCACATACATGCTCAAGATTTCAATTTATTAATTCTAAATATTAACAAGTAACTTAAACGAGACATTTTTTTGTTATTATTAATAAAAACAAAAAAGTGAAAATAAACGACCAATCAACGAAACAAAACTCAATTTCACTTCGAAGTTTCAAATAAAATATTATAATCATGGAATGATCGGATCATTCGAGTCCCGCTATGAAAGGCACCTTACACAACATTCGACTTTATGGTTGTAAATATAACATTTAGTGTGTTATAATTACAAAACTGCGGACCACTGGCTGGTTCGCCTTCACCTAAAAATGCTAATCGCTAGCGGTACCGAGACGCGCACAAATCTAACGGTAAAGGACTGACCAGTTTACACTGAACCCGCGTCTGGCCATCGTGGAAGCATGTTACGGCTTAACCTTTGATTATTTTTGTGTCTAGTAAGACTGTTGAAGCTGAGAACGTGTTGAACAAAATTGTAACCAACAATTGGCCACTAAGTACACGCACACTATTAAAGAAATATGACGTTTGGAGTGTATCAAGCATAGCTGTCACGCACACAAAGTAAAATTGACTCGTTTGATTTAGCTCATTTAAGTGCGCTACCTGGATTTTTAAATAATCTAAGGACTTAAAGTTATTAATTTCGGGATATTTACCATGTTTTTTATTTTTGTTCGGTGGAGCTCGATATTTCGACATTGTCTACGAATGTCTTGTTTACGAGACTCAAAATCCAATCTAAGGACTTATCCAAAACCCATATTCGATATTAATTTCTTTAAGCATCAGAAGATAAAATAATATATTATTTGATTATTGACTGTTTTAACAACTGAACACACAGCAGACGGAATGATTTAAAATTTCAACATCAAAATACATTTTAAAGATGCTATCTTAATGTTTAAATTATTCTTATTGGGGATATTCTTAATCGTTTTAAGTTATATATGAATCAGCTTAAATTTTAATAATAACGACTTTCTTATGGCAACATTAAAATTGTGTAAGTCAAATTAAAGAACGTGACCTAATAAATACAGATGATATAAATAAGGTTACGAATTTTATTTCTATTTTCAAAAACAAAAGTGTTTTTTACCATACCAGAATTAAGGACAACACATTTCATATTTATTGAGTTAATTCTTAGTGTGTATTCATACCAAAATGTTATCGAAAAAAAACTTTACCGGCTTTATTGGCTAAGCCTTTGTAAAATAGGTTTGTTTAAAGAGGGATACTCGTAAGATCGCGATCATTCGAATACATTTACACAACGATATGACTTTGTTTTTAGAGAAAGTTTTTATCGTTTCAAATTTTCATTTTATATCTTATCTGTGTTCCATTATTTTATTATTATAATACGGACTCTAATATGATTTTATAATTGTATTTTTGTAAAATATCGTCTTACATTACCGTGTAAACCATAGACCACTATTCTATCTATTCTGTCTATTCTCAAATAATCTGGTAAAATACTTTTGTTATTGTTTGTCTATTTTTGTTGTCGTGTTATGTTAATAATAAATTAAAGCATTTCAGATTTAAAAAAAAAACTATCAATTTCTATCGTAAAAATCGTATAAGATTTGTTGAATTTAAGAAACAAAAAATTTAAGCATCATAAGATACCCAAAGAAACAAAGGTATAAGTAAATGACAATTATATGCGTGTCGAAGTGTAATAAATACGGAAGCAATTTTAAAAATGTTCGAAGCGAAAGAGACCCCAAAAGGTCACAGCAATGTGCCGTACGCATTTGCGAACGTTGCGATAAAAATTTGCAATACAAACTAGTGACTTTTGATGAATAATGAACGCGGCAGTATTTCGCACGAGTACCTTAAACAGCGGTATTGACAGATCATAATTTAACGTCTTCCGTGTTTAAATGAGACTACGTCTAACTTAAGGCGAGCATGATGACATTATTAATTCGTTAATTATCTCCAGGGGGAAATCATTGCTAGAACTTCTTATTGGTTTAAATATTAAAATCGTTTAAACTATAACTAGATTCTAGATTCCTTATTACGTTCTTAATTTAAATTTATTATTTAAAATGCGAACACAACTTTTTTATTCAAATTGACCGTCAAAAATCTATCACCAGTTCGGAAATAAAAACCTCTCTCCTACATTGAATTAGGGGAGGAACTATGCGGTATTTTTTTAGATTATAATAGATTTCACACCAATAGTAGTTATTACACTACTATTGGTGTGAAATCTATTATACTGTTACTGACGACCTCCGTGGTCGAGTGGCGTGTACACCGGTTTTCATGGGTCACGCCACTCTGAGGTCCCGGTGTTCGATTCCCGGCCGAGTCGATGTAGATTACCATTAGTTTTCTATGTTGTCCTGGGTCTGGGTGTTTGTGGTACCGTCGTTACTTCTGATTTCCATAACACAAGTGCTTCAGCTACTTACATTGGGATCAGAGTAATGTATGTGACGTTGTCTCATATTTATTTATTATTATTATTTATTATTACAAAAAAAAAACGTATTTCCAGCGACATATGTTGTATGTTGCAAATCGATAAGAGCGTATGTGCATTGGATGCATGATGCAAGACACTGCTCTTAATCCGGAGAGAACTTGACAATCTAACACTAACATTGAAGTTGATTTATCAGTATTCAGAGTGCGGAGACACTTTCGATAAACGGGGCCATCTGAATGACAAGCACCTTTCACGCATTCGCAAATGCCGATCAAAACAACGTCAACAACAAAACGCACCAACAAACCCACAATCGTGCATCTTAAATTTACATTTGATTTCTCCTCAGATGTATTTATGTTGTTTATTGTCTTGTGGTTGAGGTAAAACGAAATTAGATTTCGACATTTCGCATCTCATTTTAGTTGCATGTTATTCAATAGAAAGCATTTAAGTTACTTTAATGTTTTGCAATAAATGACTCGATTTTATTTATATAAGTGAACACTAGAGAGAATTTATTTGGAAGTTATTTAGAAGGTTCCCATTTAAAAAAAGCGGTATTTTATGTAAGTAGTTTATGAATTGGTTTCTATGATATTTATGAAATTAATAAAGTTTGAAATATCTTTGTAATTTGAGTGATGCATTTGCCCAAGGTTTCTTGCTTGAATGTAATTGGTGGATGGATGGTAACTTTACATTTAACATAACCCTTTAAAATATGATTTTAAAACATTTGAAATAATTTGATTTAAATGGATTATTTATCAATATTGAAATTTTAATATTTACCTATATATAACTTATTAATAATCGTAAACTTTGTAGTCGTAAAGTTTATAAAGTAATGCGTTGTAACGTTAAATGGTTTATTTTCAAATCGGGCTGGTATTCCGATCAAATATACAAACAAGTTACAAATACGAAAGTTTATTTGGATGTTTGAATCGACGAGACAAAAATTTATAAACGATTATTTTTACTTACAAACAAGCCAGTGGCAGCTAGTTACTTAAGTAGCTATGTTCTAACACATCTCCATTGTTTAGAGGCTGCAGAAATATGGATACTGTGGATAAATTACATTTTTTATAGAAGAGAAGGCAAACTACAGGGAAGGGACGTGATGGAAAATAATTACCACCGCCCTACCAAATCTGCAACACAACCTTGCAAGTGCGTTGCCGGCCTTAAAAAAATGTGAAGAAAAATCTCGAAGGTTCCCAATTTCTATCGGTTCGGAAAAAGCGAAGATAAAGCTGATTCCACAATAGGTTTGCGGGGCAGAAAATGCCTTAAAAATCGCGTTGTTGAGGATTTTTGAGCATGTTTGTGGTGCAAAAATATGAATGTTAAGTAGGACAGAAGATCCTTCGAACGCTACTTGCTACAAGCCGCTTGTTGGGATGGAGACGGGCCTGTATATATGTATATAACTGATTCACAATAATATATCCATTTATGTGACATTAGGCAGTCTGGTCAATAGATGTGTCAAGATACATTATTGGTATGATTGGTGCAACAAAGCAAACATGTTGCAATTGTTACCCAATAAAGGTTCCCAACAGGCCGTGTCCGCTATAGATCTATTCACTGACGAAGGCCACTCTACGTTAAATTTATTCATTTTTAATAAAATAAACTTACAATTATCTTATTTGCATTTTTTGTTGTCAAAGACATCTTTTACGCAAGATAATATTTTAACGTGGACGATCGCGCCTTCTTTAATCCTATCCTCAGCTATTGATAACAAGGGGCGAGCTAAAGATCAGACGATGGTACCATTGCCAATAGAAGAAAGAAATTCTAAGCCAATCTTACATCAATATGCCACCAAAGTAAACAATGATGCTATTCCTACCCGTATTCACAGAGGCTCATTCGTCCAAACCGGAACAAAACAATACAAAATATTGTCCGGGAAGGAATGTATGTTGAATTGGTACCTACTCAGACTTCTACAAAGTAAGTTGTTCATTTTATATATTTTTACTCGCCCGCAACAAACGTGACTAAAAACGGCGTTAAAACGAGCGTGATAATAATAAACAACTAATAAAACGAAACATAAGCGACGTTTATGTCTTAATTAGTCCGCAGAGAACACGGCGGTCTAAGTGATAGCCATAAGTATAGTCTATGACCAAATTTGTACCAGATATAGTTGCAAAGGCACAAATATTATTTGATTACATTTCTATGTATTTCATTTTTTAGGCGACATATAGGTCACTTGCATTCTCATTCATATTTTCTAAAGTGAAGCCTTGGAAGGTTTGTTAGCATAGCAGCAACATAGTTTATATGTCCTACATATAAATTTGTATAAATTTGTACCGATTGCTAAAATGTTATACAGGCCAACTGAATGGCCTCTGATCGGATTACCAGTTATATCAACTTAATTACATTTTAAGTAACTACTACATCGCTTTTTACAATAGAGGTTTGCTTGTAAGGTGGCAGATCAAGTGAAAAAAATACTGTCTATTATACACGTTACGTTACATACGTTTACGAAAGATGCACAAGAAACATGCTCAACGCTCAAACAGCGATCTTTTTCAAACAAGAAAGAAACAGAAATAGGGGTGTACATAGCAAACATAATACATAATAAATACATCACAATGAAATAATAATATATTTAAAATATGGTAATGTATGGTACGACATATACCTCTTATGTCGTAATCTTCTAAATTTAAACTTCAGGTCCAATAAAATATTGTGCATTTAGAATGCACGTTATGCCGTTTGTCCAGCACGGGAACTGTTTCTAGTCGCATCCGATTCTATATAGCATAGAGAATGCATTTATGTTTGCGCACACACTTTTGCAATATAACAGTTACCGCTAGTTTCTCTTGAAAGTGTTAGTTAATAATATTTTATTGGTTATGACAACATGTTTCGGAAGTATGACTGTGAACGCTCTATAACTATTTTCTATACATGGTATTGTTGGGTTTCGGCTTCAAGGGTGAGTGAACCCGAGAAATTAAGTTCGGACATTGATGATAAAAGGACTGGTGGATATTTCTAACAGCGCCAATATCTATAAACAGTAGTGTAACTTTTTTTTTACCAATATGATAAATATTGTGTCAATAGTAATCTCTTTAAGTCTAGCATATAAAAAATAATTTATATGACAACTATATTAATTACTAGAAACCTAATACGTTAATTTTGAATTTATTCATTTCTATAAAATGTTTACAGTTGAGGTTATGCCCACCGCGCAGTCACTGAGGAGGGTAACTGAGATCTCGAGTATGTCATCAGACATCACTAATTGCCTTCGACGTTGAAATAAAAAAAAATCGAAGAGTCGGTTTCTATATAAGGTATGGTGATGGTATAATAATATGAAAGTAATAAAAACGAGAATTCCGACTGATTGATAAACATTTATTGACTGCCTCTTAGATCTACTGGCTTGCGGTTAGAGTTCAAATCGAAACGTTTTTCTTGTCGTAAATACTCAACACCGGGCCGCAGTCTGAATACACAATGTTTACAATTTGGTGCCTCGAAAAACCTCGTCCTGCGCCTAAATTATTTCCATTCATTTATGCACATGCACTTGTGCATTATTACATTTTAATATATTGTGCAACTGGCCAGGTCTTTTGAGCAAAACCACCTTTGTTAAAATTGATCTAGAGGTTACGCAAACTATTCAAAACTCAAACAGACTTTTACTTTAACTATAAGATTAATCGTGTACGCTTACTTTTGTGTAAACATCTGTATATGAAGGCTAATCTCTTCGTAATTTCATTATTTGTTATTTTATCTGTACGAAACTGGGGCAGATAGCTCAGAATACACGTGTATGTTTATTTTAAAAATTTTGTTCCATAAATAAAAATAAAAAAAACTAAAAGGCGAAGGGTGGAGTTGCTGCAGAGTTTGTTGGAACTCTGCAGACGGGTAATTAGCTATATAAATTAATTAGCACTGTTTCTGTTTTTTTTTTTAGTATACATAGTCCATGTCCAAAAGTTGTATGTATCTTATACATTTTATATTTGCTGCTCTAATGTAGGTTGTGATTCCGTATAGTTGGAAGTGAATTATTTAGTGGCAACACAAAATTGTGCAGTCATAAATTGACGTGAGTTACAGAACTGTGAAAGGAAGAACATTAAATAATAATATGAACATGAAATCAACAACAATTCTGTATAATAATTGAAATTTAGAATAAAACGAAACGAGTTCTAGTTCGTATTGATATAGTTCGCCCAAAGTGTAAACAAAGAAACGTCAAAATAACCTCGTATTTTAGTTTTGACCAAATTACAAGATTTATTTCGTTTACTTGAGTTAAGATAAGTTTTGAGTTCGAATTTCAGAATTTGGTTTAGAAAAAGTGTTGTGGTCGTTTTATTTTTGTATACGGCCATGAGATATAAACGTTTTAAAAGAGCAATGTCATAAATAATCTTATAGGAATTTGTACCAGCGTTAAAAGACATAGTTCTATAAACGTTACGCTATAATGATAAGAAATGTTTAAGAGTATCAGAAATAACAAGGAAATTATTGTAAAAGTGTCTAAAACGATAGGTTTCGCAACAAAGAGCCGTGGATCACAATATGACGAATGGGCTCAAAACAGTGAAAGTGATTTACCGACCCGTACCCGCAGCAGTAATCACATGACCGTGACCCGACACGAGGCGAATTGTATCGATTATCATCTCGATATTATCAATACGTTCGATACAAGAGTATCACAAAAGATACAACACTCTCCGAGTAACGGTGCATTTTTGTTCACTGTTTTCGTAGATAAGACGAGTAATCGTACTCACCTTGTAATAAACATCCATAAGGATGCTATCTGGTAACGACCGCAAGTCATTCCTTTCGCACTTGGATCTCTGCAAGTAGTTCACTAAATTAGTCAAACACACCTCGTACAGATTATCGGGTATTTTTTTCACGCGCACCGTCGCCGACGCGTCAGCCATTTTGGCGAGATAGAATAAAACTCGCTTCATTTTGCTCTGCGCTGCGACAAATGTCAATGACAGAACAGATCGATTCGCGCGATGTTCAAGTTGGTTTCTCACGTGCTATTGGATAGTTTATATAAACATTTCGTTTCTATTGGTTGAATAATATTCGTTATGATGAATAACCAAGGAATATTTTATCACAATTTTGGGGGTCATGTGATAAGTAACAAAACAAGGGAAGAGTATATAGGTATATGTTGGGACAAACCATCATCAGCTGATTTTTAAATCTGCGCGGGAGTTTTGATTTCACACGATGATACTGTATCAAATTATAAGTAGGTTTTTTCTGGTACCTGTTGACAAAAAACTTAATTTTTCTCAATCTTTATTATTATTTTTTGTGATTTATATCATTTTCGTCAATTAAGAAGTATAATTATTTAAATTCCGTAAATACTTACAAAAATCTTAAGAATACATATTTATTTATGTCTATATTTCACAACATAAATTATATGGATAGTATTTATATGTTAAGTTGGTTGTATGATCATGAAAAGGAAATGAACGCTATTTTCTTGGCAGAAATATTAACTAATATAAAACTACTTCGATGACAGCAATCAGGTGACCTTTACATAATACATTATTATCTTTAAACACGGAAGTAGAACACAAAACTAATTTATTGTTATATTTTCTTAGCGTTGACTGGCTTACGTAAAATCTGTATATAATAGATGACACACGTAATTGATCTTACAACAAACTTATTTGCCATTTAACTATTCTATTCTTTTATCTGATACCTTACTAGCACAGAATAGCAATCGCTTTAAAAACATGATATTTGGAAACAAATTGAATTTATACATTATCTTCTGTATATGTTAAATTAAAAGAACTAAACAAAATATAAAATCATCTATCAATAATCTCAGTTATTTTAAAGAAAAACCGATGCTACTAACGTTGATAACACCACACACAACAAACATTGCTGGCTACTCATGATTATTCGCAACATTTTAAGGAATAATTAATGAAAACTCGTATGAAATTTGAATATATTTATTCAAAACTAAAACATTTAACACTAAATAAAACAACACTGTTGTTTAAAACTAAACATTCTTTAAAGCTATCCTAGAGCAAAATAAATGCCTCATCTTATAACCAAACATAAATTCAAACTGAAAAACCCATTGGCATGAACATTTAATTATATTTTTTAATTCAATTTGTTATTTATTTATACAATATATAATGAGGCAGTCATAGTTTTCAAAGGATTTATTTCAATAGGTTGATTATCTGAAATTAACGGAAACAAAATATTCTATCACTTGAATGAAATTATTTTATGTACTACAACTCAGGGTTCCTCAGAAATAAGTTTCTACTACGAATTCGGTGTCTTTACTTATTTGCCAATGGTGAATTTTGAAATTCCTTCCAAAAGATTGATGTAGGCAGTGTGTTCGTACGCCGTGCTAAAGTCCGCCAGTTTCTGAACGAACTCGTTGCTGACACCTTTCTCTTCTAGCAGATTCATTAACAGATCATACAAGTACTGAAACAATTAAAATATTCAAATATAAGAAACAAAAACAAATTGTATATTTTTTTAATATGTTTATTAATGTAAAGTAAGATTTTTTAATTTAGTGTCATCACACATATTTATTTTGTATAAAGTCAACTTCTATATTAACAACACATAAATGGTGTTTTAAAAAATGTCACATCTCAATGAATGCTCTCTATATGTATAGAGAACAAACTTCAAATCAATGTATCAATATTCCCCATAATTGGCACTTGAAAGACTATAACAATAGATCAAGTATGGCGGATGTATGGGGTTACCGTAATGTCAGGGTTTGAACCCACGATCATCGATAATAATGTTACCGTTACACCGCGAGACCACGAGTATGTCTGCGTAGTAATGTGAAAAAGTCTAATATTTACTAAGAGTTGTGGTAATCCTAATAATAACTAGTGCTAAAATATTTTTTTTTATACAAACGTTATACTAATGGATTTTTATCAAAGTAGGTTAAGTAGGGTAGGTTTATTTTTTCGTTGTATAAGTCGTAAAAAATATTTATTTTCTAATTATTTTTTTCGTCATAATATTTGTCAGGAATAAAGAATAGCTATAAGAAAAATGAAACTGACGACAATCAGTCGATTGTAAAAATATTAACAGGTAAAAAAATAAAGTGGAGAACAGTTATCTTAAGCCGAAAAACGAATATACCAGTAAAAATTTGTAACATATAAACATGATTGTTACATATTGTAAAACTAAAATAAAAATTTGATTAAAGTTCAAATAAGACATTAGAGTTCTTTTTAAAATAATAAAAAAATAATTTGCTTCTAATAATTGATGCATAACCTTTATTATAGATCGTTAATAAAACGTAAAAGTGATTGAAGATTTTGCCAAAAGTATAAGACTATTAGCTAACTATCAAGAATTTTGAAAAATGTTTAAATGTTATGTCATCAAATAGTAGCGAGTAGTTCTTAAATAACCCATATACAATAAAAAAAATATATGAAATTTATATTATTTAAAAAAATATACATATAAAATTATTTATTTGAATGCAATAACAGCACTCACCCCATCTAACACATCACCGGCGACAGCGTACACCTTATCATTCCATTCTCCCTTGTGCAGTGTGACTTCATCAATGCCAAAGATGTCATCTGAAATTTAGGTTGCTAATTAAGACTTTGAAATTTTATTCTCTTAAAGTTTCTATTTTTAAATGAGCTAATATTTTATTTTTTATGATGGAAACAGTATTTTCGTATTATATTTTACTATTTTTGGTAATGTTACAAATAAAACAACTGTTGTTTGTTTATTTAGTAGTGGAATAGAATATAAAAATCGTTTTTGGAATGAAGTTCTTTTATGTGGCTTACAGTAACTTAAACTAAAAACTGAAAGAAAATGTCACATAAGGAAAAGGCATTTTTATTTTCTTGACTCATTATTTTTAAGTTCACAAATAAAAGATGCTTAATAGCCTAGCTCAACAAAATATTAATATCTATCATCATGGTATTTTTATGTCCATATTTATGACTAGTTATTTCTATGATTGAATATAAAATAATTTCTTACTATATTCTTCAGCATTGGTTGATGGCGGTTCTTGTAGGAAGGAGCAAGTGAAGCCAAGTGTTGTGTCACCTCGGACCAGGTCAACTTCAAACTGAGGCTTAGAGTGCATTTCAGAAAATTCCTGTTTCTCTGGTTGTGTGTCATCTGCAAAGTCTTCTGTGTCGACCGTATGATTCACATTGAATGTTATTCTCACACTGTAATATTTAATGTAAACCATAAATAAAAATCAACATACAACCTTGTATTTTATGATACATAGTTTTAATTGAGCTTGATATTATATATGCATGTTATTTATTATGTCAGATCATATCTATAAAGATAAAATAGTTATTCTAAGCATTTTAAAATATACACAGTGGCTAGGTCTTAATAGCTTTTAAATTTAGTCCATAGCACTATGTTACAGTACTTACAGTTCATCTTTCAGTTGTTTAGTCAAGATGACCTCAGCGCCATCACCTTTTACTGCAAATCCATCAACTTCAGTCGGTAAGGTCTTTACCTTCTGAGCTTTACGTTCTGCTACTATCTCTTCAGTAAGAAACTCTACTAGCTCCCGTTCACCTGTAATACAATAAAAATATATAAATAAAAAAAATTGAATAATGAGTTTTCACAGGAATACTACAAGTTAATTACTTAATGTAACTAAAAGTTTTTAATCATAAATCATTATCTAAGTGTAATTTATGTTGATGAAAATACTATTTTACATAATTCAACAAAATATATGAGCAGATACTGATAACAATATACATTTTCTCTTTATGAATTCAACATGATTAATATATAGTTTAAACCAATTAGCTTGAGAGTTACTAAATAAAATGAAAAAGATGAAGTTAATTCAAATAAAGAGTTAGGGTTATTTTACAACAAATATAGGTCCAATATTTGAATTCAGAAGTTAGACATGTACCAGAATGAACTAGATTTGTAATTTATTTTCTACAAGAATAATACTAAAAATATTTTACATTTATAAAATATTATTTACAGTTAGTAATTATTGAATGATTTGATATTAATCTAGATTACTACTTAGTAAAAATACTTTTTGGATAGGTTAGGATAGGATATGGATAACTTTGTGTATGGACGGACTCACCAAGGGGTTTAGTGGATGCAGTATTTTCATCCTCTTTATCTGGCAAATTATTTGTTAGTTACTTAAATATGCTAAATACTTACAGATACTTTAAAAATTATATGACTTAATAATACATAGAGGGTATACATTTTCATAAACTTTATTAATAGATGAGAAATAAGTATTTATTATTATTTTAGATTTTAGACATTTTAAAGACGGCATGCATTGGTTTTCCTAAAAGGATAAAGATATTTTATCTCATGATATGTCTTGATGGTGCAATCATAACCTCAAAGCTACTTTTAGGATGGGGGACGCTACCTTTCGTGTGAAGAGCTTTTAATCCACAGCCACAGCTGCATGTGTTGGAATGGTTGTGCAGGAGAATTGATGAAGCTGAAGTGCTATCCATCCTCTTGGAACAGCTCATATGCCATATTCCTCTCGTGAAGTCACGTTTTACAGGAACTTGTGTGCGGGACACTATACCCGCAGCAAGACTTGAATTTTTTACACAAGTCTGTAGTACCTTATGGGCTGTCCTTACCAAACCGCTCATTTTTATTTTTTCACGTAATAAGACTTCAAGAAAAGTGTTCAAAAATTGACAAGAATTGGAATCCCAATCCGCACACACCGGTACCGGTTCTCAAATTGCCAGTTGCAAATATTAATGATATATTCACAATATAATATCTAAAGAATAAAATTAATACATTATTTTTCTTATTAAATTGAAGGATTAACTTTTGTAAAATCAACAATTGAATTATTACTGTGAATTGAATATATTATGAATTACATACAGTTATTATTTATGATTTCAAGTCAAAGACTAGACTAGACCGTATTTTAGTTACCTATATTAGTAGCTACATGAATTCTGACACTGACAGTTAGTTGTCAGTTTCACGTGTAACGGTGTAACATTTGTGTTTCAATAAATTGAATAAATAATAAAAATGGGTCATAAAAGAAAATTAGTAGCCACTGAAAAACCTACTTCACAATCAACCCCAGTGGAAGTTATCGTCGAGGATGTTTCCAGTCATCCACTATGTTTGCATGGACCTACATTGTTATTTTCTAGCGAAAAAGGTAGATACTTCGCATGTGCTTCTTGTAGAAACAAAAAGGATTGCACCGTGCGCATATATGAAGAGGATTGGAACAAAGAAACTGTAAAAAAAAATAATGAAAAGTACCGTACACTTATTCCGAAACTACAAAAAACTGCAGCATGGAACCATTTTAAAGAGGTTAGTTTAGCGCCTATTATGATTTAACTAAAACTCAACTTCTTTTAATTTTTTAGAAGCTGGTCAGAAGGTCAGTTCTGTCCTGAGGAAAACCTATGACATAAATTTAGTAGGATTTTTTATATGAGAGGAAATTGTCGTAAATTTTAATATGTTCTTTAAAATTTTTAGGTGAAGTCGAGACATCCATCGGACCGAGCCTATTGCAATACCTGTCAAGAACTATACATTATATCTCAAAGCAGAAAACATGCAAAGGATCATAGAGTAGTGATGCCTTTGTCTGAAGAGCAGCTAAGCCATCCCACTTCATTCCTACCACCTCTAGAAGATGATCAAATAGAAGCCCAATATATATTTACCAAGAAGTCTGTTAGCACTGTGCTTGGGATAATGAAAAATAACAAAATAAGGTCAAACATTTTTTACAGTTAAAGAATTTTTACAATATTAGAGTAGGAACTTGCTTACTTAAATAGGCTGAAATAAAAGTCTTTATAATTTAAAATTAAACAGTTTTTGAAAGATCTATATCCATTATATAATAAGATAAAATAAAGTATAATGAGAGTGAAGGCAAAGGATTTAATAGTTAACTTATTTTTTTGAAATGAGTTATTATATGGTATCTCAACTAATTATAAAAAGTAAAATCCCAATATCTTACATAATAATATATTTGATGTTTTGAATGTATCTTATTATATATTTACAAAACTTCTATGTGTGATCTTGTATTTAAATTCCTCAATTATATTGATGAAAATTGTTTAGCTTAGATTGTACCTAGATGGATATATGTACAGGTTTCTTATTTTAAGTCAGGAAGTCAATATAGCAGCTTGTTTATTACATAATTATACAAGTGTTGTTTAATAGAAATGAACATCTAAATTTAAAGTATGCTATAAAATAATTCATTATCTATGTAATATGTATTATACTTATAAAAAAATATATTTGCAGCAATGTGTTATGTATTGGAACTCCTTCTGTCCACGAAGCGGCACAAGAAAACCCTGACTATGACTCTTTACTCTTGGATTTTGATATTCGCCACCACCTCTTCTACCCGGCTAATAAATTCCTATGGTACAATATGTTCAACAATTATCTTTTTAATGGAAGTGAAGATGAGAAAATACTGAAGAAATTTTTCAAAACTTCTAGGTATATTTTTTTAAATATGTATTTTTATTTACATTTCAAAAGAATATTTTACTTAAACATAACAAGTGTTTTGTCAAAACAATTATAATTCTTACAATATTTGTTATTTATATTAGTTTGTCCACATAAAGTAAACTAATATTTAAAAATTGCAGTAATCATTGAAATTCATTATTTTTATTATTTTAGAGAAAAGGGCATGTGTATTGCTATTGACCCTCCATTTGGTGGCCGTGTTGAACCAATAATTCAAACAATAAAAGAGCTCTCAGAGTTATATAACAAAGTATGTGAGGGTGATGGTAAAGTATTGCCTGTCATATGGGCATTTCCATATTTTGCTGAACCTTACATAACAAACATGATGCCGGAAATTAAGATGCATGACTATCAGGTAACATTTCAAGTATTTTCACTTCATTAATTACTGCATAGGTCAGCATACTTACTCTTTTTTATATTAGACATCTATGATGCATGCATGTGCATAATGTGCACACACTTACCCTTGTGAGTGAATGACTATACACTTTGTAAAGACATTGTATAAAAAACATATTGAGCAACAAATCAAAAGTATTTTATTAAGTGCATACTTGATTTTCCAAAATATTTAAAATGCCCATTTATTTTACTATTTGATTCTAGGTTGAATATCAAAATCACAAGAAGTTTCAAAATAAGGGTGGTAGAAAGTTTGGATCTCCAGTGCGTTTTTTCACTAACCTTCCATTTTCAACCATTGATCTCTCCAATGATAGTAGCTACAGGCATTGTAGTAAATGCAAATATTGGGTGTCTGTTAAAAACGCGCATTGTAATAAGTGTAAGGCATGCACTAGTAAAAATGGCATGACATATAAACACTGCAACACATGCAAGCGCTGCGTGAAACCAACATTTATACATTGCCAGAAATGTGAACGTTGTTGCCTGGAAAAAGGTCATGTTTGTGGAACAGTTGTTGAATCACAGGTAAAAATTCAATATATTTAATCACTTTTAGTTTAAATGAATAACATCTAAGATTAATAAGATTTGAGTTGATGTTTTGTTCTTGTTCATTGAGGATAATAGAGTAAAATATTAACTAACTATTAACCTTTTCTTCTTTGAAAGACAAAGAAGAATTTTCCTGCCATATTATTATAATCAGTCCAATTTTTATGTTTTATATAGGAGATTTTTAGAACTGTTTCATATTAAAAATCTGTGACTATTTTGGTCTATAAAGAATCAACAATGTATTAATATAGATTATTTGTTTTTAGTCATGCTACACATGCAATGAAAAAGGTCACAAGAAAGTTGACTGTCCTCAGGGAAATGGAGACATAAAGAAAAGACGTAATTCTATTAAGAAATAAATGTAATATATATTTTACATATAAAAAAGTTAATAAAAAATCAATTACTTTCATTCATAATCATCCTTAAAAAGTAACTAAGTAATTTCTGATTACATTGATTTATTGTTAAAATTTTGTATCAAAGATATAGTAACTTAGAAAATGATAAAGTGTCTAATAATGAAATCTTCTATCTGCAAAAATTCAGTAACAACCATTAAAGGCCACTGAAAAAGTAAAACAAATTTATTATTAAACGTAAAATCTACATACAAATAGTACGTACATAGTAAGTTGCATACTTATACAGCAACCCTGTTACTAGTCCCAAGCAATTTTAGTATCAAACTATTAACTACCACATACTTGGCTATTACCTTGTTCCAAAAGTAAAGTTAAGCAATTAAAAATTTGTAGTTATATAATCAGAATTCTTAGCATCAAATCCTCAGTACATGTAATGATTTATTTAAAAAGTAACTCACTTGACATTAATTTTATTGAGAATATTCTGTGTGGAGTTATAGCGTGCTTCAACGAGAGCCGCGCGGTCGAGCCAAGCGCCACGTACACCAGCCCAGCGTGTCATGTGCTCGTGAAGGAGCTGCTCCTTGCTAGGCGGGGGAGCTTCTCGCTGGAAAAAAATACTAAATATTTAAAATATATTTACATAAAGAAGTATTTAAAACAAAAAAAGTAATAAGTATAATTAACTTACATGGCTTTTAATTTAAAGCCATATAAGTTAATTAAACAAAATAAATCATTAATATATCAATATAATGGCACATACATAATTTAAATTAATGTTGTTCTTGCTGCACGCTTTTTGTTCTGGTATCAAGTCAGGTATCCGAGATATTACAGAGCCTTCAGGACCAGGCAAGTCTACACTTTCATCTGTGGCTTGAGGTTCTTGTGTCTTTTTACTATAAATATTAAAAAACTTTCAATAAGATTGAACATTATATAGCATTAGTGCATAATTTGCACATAAATAAAGCAAAAACAATTGTTAAATGACTAAGCAAATATTGAAATTCTATTTGAAACATTTGAATTTAGTTGAAGGTGCATTTTGCTTACCCAAATTCCTTATAATTAGCCTTAGGTTGGTTAGCAATCCAAGCTCTGCATATAGGATAAAGTGGAGAATCTTCGCTGAACTGTGATAGGTCTACACTCCTATCAAATAATTTTAGAACATATGACTGTCGCTGTGGTGATTTCCTTCTGTTTGATGAATCTTCTTCATCAGTTGTTTCTTCTTTTTGTTCTTGATTGCTTATATTTCTGTAAATACACATAGGTCACTGTTACTTTATATAAGTAATTGTAATTTCTTATATATAATAGATTGAACTATCTGATTTTAAGGACCTTTCTCGCTTAACTGGTGTATATTCTGATGAAGCATCAGATTCTTCAGCTGCCGGTTCTAGCATTTCCATTAAAGCTCCTTTTAGACGACCACGGGCCGTAGTGACTTCATTATCTAATTCAAAAAAATGTTTTTTAAATTATGTTGATTTATAAAGTACTATTTTATATATGTACTTAAAATTAATCCATACCCTTAGGTTCATCTTGATCCTTACTATTGGCCTTTGCTTTATGTTTTTTGGGCGTAAATAACCTTCTTCGTTTTGATAAAGGCATATTTTACGCAATTATTATAATTTAATAAAACGTACAGTTTTTATATTCAAACTACTTTATATTTTAAATCACTTGTGGTAAATCAAAAAAAGTGATGGAAATATCTCAGACTACTATTATTTGAACTAGTAAAATTGCAATGAATCAAAATCAAAATGTAAAGCATTAATGACTGAAAAAAATCTTTAATAATTTCAATATTTACATTTTACAAAAACACAAAATACAAATAGAAATATTGCTATAGGTATAGACTATAGATTATAGACTATAGAGTGTCCACTGTCCAAAAAGAGTCACATCTATGGAATGACTTATAAATATATTGTACAATGTAAGCATATATTATCTACATTATTTTTGAAAACAATTCATAATTTTGTAACTTTTTATACGTATAAATGTACTAAATAATCTAAATATTACTATTTTAAATATCTCTGCCCAGGCTGCCAATTCAACAATTAAATTAATTACACTCACTTTAAGTGTAATCATGTACAGTTATGTTTGTAACATTTCTAATTACCCAAAACATGTTTATATGAAATTCTAATATGTGTCTATTACTTGTAAATGTGCAGCAAATAAAGAAAATAAACTTAAAATCAACTTAATTCATAAAATCCGAGAAAGTCGGAATGGTTCAATATTTTTGCCATTTCTAACTGGAATGGATAACAAAAAAAAATGACATTGACAATTGCTTAACTGAAATGTCAATGCACTTGGAGCCAATGCTGTTACGAAAATAGCATTCCACTAGCAGAAATTAAAACAAGGTTGTTACTTGAAAGTTATCTTATTTTATAAAGCATTTAGGAACTACGGTCCATGACAAATAATGGCTACGACAGCATATGAGCATGACGCTGACGGTGAGAGTGGAATTTAAAAATTTTATGGTGCTTTAAAGTAAACGAACAATATGTCAATATTTATATTTGTAATATCTAATTACGTTTTAATTAACTTAAGTAAAGATTCTCTATGATATTTATCGCATGCATGTTCCTCTAAACTTAAATTAAATTTTAATGAGTGAAATTGCCGCTAATTATTATTTTCATGTCATATTTAGAAAGCGTACTAAGTTATCCAAAGAAATCAGCAATTTTAATTCATACCACATTTTACGTTTGAATCGTTACACATTCCTTTTTATGATTCAAGGAATACAAATAAATAGTACAATTTTTTGTAGGCTGTAAATTCATACCTGCTACTCAGCGTCCTGATGGTACATGGAGAAAACCTAGGCGTATTAAAGATGGCTATGTACCGCAAGAAGAAGTTCCATTATATGAGAGTAAGGGCAAACAATTCAAGGCTCGCCAAAGCACCGGACTTCCTGTAGGTTTAACTCCTGAAATTGCTGCAGAAGTAAAGAAATCTAAAAAGGGTACCATACAACCTATACCTGGCATGATAATAAATGTTGAAAAGAAAAAAAAGAAAAAGAAGACACAAGGTAAGTTACTACATACCTATTATTCTTTTGTTATAGGCTATGATTGCTACTTTAATATTGATCTTATAAGTAACTCGTGTTACTCTTATTATTAAGTATTTCATTCTAAATGCAAATAATTATTTATAGATCTTTTTTTTACTATTATAATTGTTTAAAAGTAAGATTATATGAGATTTTACATATATTTACATGCCAAAATTTAAAGCTACATATTATCTATAATTGAATACTGCTTAGTGCACAAATTACTTGTATGCAAATGTGCCACTGATGGACAGAGCCCCTCCTTTTCAAGAAAGCAAAGCTAATAATAAATAACTTTTATTTCAGGTGTAGCTGAAGCAACTGAAAAGCTTGCAAGATGTGAAATTACAGAACCTACATTTGGCACTCCCGCACCACCCGCTAACACAACTCCTACACAATCAGACCCAAATAAAAGACTGAAAAATTTGAAAAAGAAACTAAGAGAAATAGAAGCCCTCGAGGAAAAGATATCTTTGGGGTCCCTAAAGAATCCAGATACAGAACAAAAAGAGAAGATCTCAAGAAAAGCTGAAATTATGAAAGAAATTGAAATATTAGAAAAGAGTAGCGAATGACTTAAGCCAAAATAATTATTATGTAAGATATTTTATTAAAGATCAATTTTTAATGCATTTGTCTCATGTAAGAGTCCAGATTTTTAGCATTGGCAAGATTAAATTTTATTTACAACTTTGTGTTCTATTTTGTTTTGAAAATAACAATTCACAATAGCAACGAAACACGGCAATAATATAATAAATAAGTAAATTAAATAGAGTCTTAATGTGTTAATTTTTTTATTTTGTCAGGAGAATAATTTGAACTGTTTATATGTTTGCTTTATATGTTACAATGTACATACAAAATTGAGCGTTGAGTCACTGAAAAGCAATGTTTTTAATATATTCAAATTACATATTAGGCCAATGACTAAATACAAATGCCTCAAGGTAATAGACAAGCTGCATTTTACTTCTGTAACCTTAAATACATGACAACAAGTAATATTTAAGAACAAGTGTTGTATATCTTTTAAAAAATAATTTTCCCAACATATTTTTAAACACAAATAGGTTTATAAAATTAATTTTACAATAATAGAGATTTAAAACAAGTAATGTAATATTATATGCTTTTATTGATTGTATGTTCAGTCCGCTTCTATTTTCAGATGAGTTTGATGCATTTTTTTTTATTGTACAGAGAAACCTTTTTTGATTACATTATACAGATGTACTTAAAGAAAACATTGTGCAATATAAAAATACACTTCTTTGCTATACAATAAGAATTCTTTAATGTTTGTAGTAATTTGATGGTAATTGTAGTCTCATTATCTTGATGTGATACCTGAAATGACATACACATACTTTTATTAGAATCAAAACATTAAGAGTGTTTATGATTATGTTTAAACATTAATTTGACACAATTTTAATGAAGTATTTTTTATTTCTGTAATTTTCTGTACACTGCAACATTCTTGCCAATTAAGGAAGTTTATAGGATAATTACTACAAGTCTATAGATATTAAAAAATATAATATAAAAACTATCTATTTTTTTATACAATAGTAGTAGCAGAAAATTATCAAGCTATACTAAAGATACATAATACTATGTCTTAGCTCTTCAAAGCTATATTTTATCATATAAAAAAATACATTATTTTGCTATTTTATAAATTTAATTTATCACTGTTCAAACAGCAATAAAAGTTAAAACAGGTTTATACATATGATAAAACAGAATACATTACAAAAGTATTGAATTTTTAACCTATAATACTTACGTGAAAATAATCTATATAAACTCGTTTCTTGCCTTCTTTCTCGCGTAATTACCTAAACACGCGAATATACCAATTAGAGTTATTCCCACACCTAAAACTGTCGCCAGGAAGTCGCCAAAATCATAACTGTGTGCTGCCTCGACATTACTCACAGCTAGCAAAGCAAAAACTAAAAAGAATACTTTGATAAACATTTCTACGACGTTGAATACTAAAAGTTGAATGAAAACGTATTTTGTAACTTTGTGATAATACTCGTCAAAACATAATATTCATTGCTGTGATGCTGTCAAATGGTTCGTGACACTGATTAAAATTGTTGCTAGAATCTAAATTAAAACAGTTTTGACGAGATCATTATTGGACTGTACATCTTTTTTATGCAAAAGGTAAACAGATGATTTGCTTCAGTTGATAGACGGTATATTTCCACACCAACTGTTGACGACTTGTAATTAAATACAGTGTTTTTTGCTTAACTACATGTTAAATAAAACTGTGAATATGATAGTAAATTGGAAAGATTCTATATACAAAAAAAAGTGAATTTGGGAAAATAAGACGATATCAAATTTTCCTTCAAAACTATTACAGAATTTACAGATTCATTAAATTAATTGCGTTATTAATAGCTGGATGAATATATAAATTGTTTGAAATAAACTTATAACGCAATGCTGTATAAAAATATTAAATATTCAATATTTTTGAGAGTTTTCAAAAGCTTTGGTATAACAAATAATCGTTCTAACAATGAAAATAAAATAATTATTTTAACATTATCTTAATCAATTGTAAAAATTAGAATGACAACACTGCTTTTTACTGACATTTATCAGTGTTTGACAAAATTCGGGCTGTTGTTAGACTTGTTGGTTTCATTAAATATAATTTACTAATTTTAACCTACACAACTATGCAGTCCTATTTGCTCAATAAGTGAATCAGTAAAAAGTGTAAAAAGACGTTTAGTTCTTACTGAATCGATATTTTTACTATCTGTAATGAACATTGAATTATTAATATATCGTTCTATCTAAGTATATCAAGATGAGTTTCAACTCAAGTGGGAACAAGGGCTTTGGATTCACTGGCTTTACAATGCCAAAGCGGAATAACAATGCGTCCATGCACGCAGTTCCGCCGCCCGCATCACAGATGAACGCCGTTCCTCCACCTACCTCTGGACTTTCCAAGCAGGGCTATTCGACGATGAATGCTATCACTCAAAATGCAGTGACCGGCAATTGGGGAACCCTCGGAAAAAAACGGTCTAAAACCGAAGATGAGTAAGTAAAATACGAATTTTTAGAAATTGAAGTCCCTTACTAGAACTTTAAATCGAAACCTGGTGGTAAAAAAGGCCAATATAAATAACCATTACTCTTAGTATACATGAATAGATGATTATTTAATATAACATGCCTTTTTGTATAATATCTGGTATTAGCGACATTAAGTTTATGCCATTCTAAGACAAATTTATTGATTAGGTTTACATGCTATTGTAAAATGTACCAGGCCAGATACATAATAGTTAATATATATATTTTTTTAAATTGGCTCATACTTTACTCACTAGATAAGCACAATTGTAGAGAGCATAATACTAACTTGAAACAGATGTAGTCTTATAAAAATATTTATATTCAAAGGTACTTTGATGATGACGATGAGCCACCCACTCCAGCACTTGCATATATTCCTGCTCCCGGGAGTCCTACAACTGAGGCTTCCAGTTCTCGAGTAAGACAATGACTAAACCTAGAAAAAAAAAACATTTTGTCATATTACAATTGTATAAATAATCTTTTAGCATTTTAGCTTAACTGTGCATGAATAAATTTACTTGACCATAAGTGGATAACGACAAAAAATATGTGATGTTAAAAAGCAGGTAGCTTGGTATTTTAACATATTTTTAAGTTATTTTGCAATGAGCATTAATAAAATATGTATAGTGAAATATCCAATAAGTATTTTGTTTGATATCTCATTTTTTGTCTGTTGGTGTCATATTCAGATAGTGAGGGATTCCCCTTTTTTTATACTTATACAGATGCTTCACACAAGGGAGCAATTTCACACTTTGAATGTAAATTATATTTGTATTGCCAGAAAATTAACACTGGTCGTCTTTAATTTCACAAAATCACAATTAATTTTATATTTTGTCTTGTTTTAAATAACAGCTTGTTAAAAAGAGTTTTTTGATATAAGAGTTTTTGTATGGTTTGTTTATTTACAACCATGGTCATCATTTAAAAACATATTAGCCAGCAAGCACTGAAATGCTTACTATTGCAGTTGATAGGCACATCTTCTTTTTATTGGAAATGTAATTTGCTTGGGTCAAACTTCTCTTCAAATAGTAGAAAATACCATACTACAATATTGGGACAAATATAGGCCAATTATAGGTAAAAAAATTGTAACAAACCTACAAGAATATCATATTTTTCAAATTTGTTTTTTTGGAAGATTAGAGTACATTCAGTAGGATTTTATAAACTGTTACAGTTGAAGGAAGTAAAATGACATACCCCCGTGTATCATCCTATTTCCCCCGTTTCTATCATCTAAAAGCCATGGCGAGTTTGTCCTATTCAGTACATTATTTTAAAGGTGTGTTAAGGTGGTGATCACCCGTGTCGACAACTGTTGTGGCCAGATCTGGATTTACTAAATCATTCGACTAGAATTATATGCACACTTTAATATTTTTTATAATTAAAATGTGAAATCACGTTTTCGTATTTGGCTGTCCGTTTCGACTAAAAACGGGTAAATTTCATTCATAAATCGTGTCCATTTAGATGGGAGATATTAAGTAGGCAGATTTTTTTGTGATATATTAGGCTCAACAGTCAACGACAAGAGTTTTAACTAAAAAAAGAAACAACAATAAAACTAAATATTTTATTCGTCGTAAAATGGTATTTATTGATTATATTTGAACGTTCAAACAAAAAATAATACGATCTTATAACAAAAACTAAGGACACAAGTTTTAGTGTTCGCAAATGTACTTGGGCTCGAATGGATCATAAATGCGTTTCCAAAAGAATAGATTTGATTATCTCGTGTTCGGAACGATGATATTTCGTTCCCTGCGTGATTCTTTACTTACGAAGTCAACAAATCGAATTCCGCTCATCTAACGACTCTTATTGTTGAGTGCCGGTGACTGCCACTTGTAATGAAATTCAACATTATTGCTCCTTTATATAAATACTAACGAACCACCCGGCTTCGCACGGGTGCAAATCTAATACTGAATATACTACAGAATTTGTTTATTTACGACATCACATTAGTAATTTCTAAAATTATCAGTGTTTCATTACTACATTGTCCATGTATTATATACAAAACTAATCCTCTCGAATCACACAATTTATTAAAAAAAAATCGCATAAAAATCCGTTGCGTAATTTTGAAGATAATAAGCATACATTGAGACTTTGTTTTATACTATGTAAAATGCATTTAGAGAGATTCAGTTCAGTACAGCTTTATATTATTAACTCGCACACTTGGGAAAACTTTGTCCTAAAATATATACAAGAAATACTAATATCTGTTGTTCTTTATTAGGTGGACAATGATGAAGAAGATCCCCTAGATGCTTATATGGCAGGTCTTGAACAGCAAGCAGCAAAGGACTTAAAAACCAGTAAGGAAAATGCCGTTAGTGGTAAAGGTGATAGTGGAAGGGGAACAAGAGGAGACATTGATGAAATGGATGACGAAGAGAGTTATTATAAGTCAGTTTTATATGATTTTTATACCCTTTGTATATTAAGATATTTGGACAGTATTGCTTTTTGTATAGAGTTTTAAGGTTTCGAGATATGAGCCTAATATGGTGTACTGTTTACGATTGTTCGATTTTCCCAAATATCGAACATTGGTAAACATTTGTTCCGTCACTAGATTTGAGATGTTCAATTGTTTGTCATTGAAAAATTGTGCCTGTATTTTTTGCGAAAATTTGTCAAATAGGTATATGGAAGAAAATCCACTGACAAATGCGGATGATGGTTCTGACGTTGAAATTGAATATGATGAAGACGGAAATCCCATACCTCCCCCAAAAAAGAAGTTCATTGACCCGTTACCACCGATAGACCATTCGGAGATTCAGTATGAGCCATTCGAGAAGAACTTCTACACGCCACACGAAGAAATAGAGAATCTTAACACGGAGCAGGTTGAGGAACTGAAAACCAACCTGGGAGTTAAGGTTTGGTCATATTTAATTGTTTCTGGATATTTTTTTTATTTGCGTAGCATTATTGCATTAATTGTCCGACAAAGTATAGAAGATTGATCGGTAATCGTATTCACTAATTTGCCAATATAAGACAAAAAACTTTTCTTTGTCCATTTCTCAGTTTTTAGTTCAACGTCAAAACGCGGGCAATATTTTACGTCTATAAGCTGCACCAATTTTGTGCCACAAATAAATCTTTTAATGTGTTGTCAATTCTTAGTTATTAGTGTTTTTGTTTTGTTGTTTTTTGGCTTACTATTTTCCAATAGTCTTCACTGATGGAAAACATTAAAAAGGAAATTAACAACTAAAAATATATATACGTACATACTTAATTTATAATAAATAATTACTTATTTTAAAGATATCAGGACCAGATCCGCCCAAACCAGTAAGCAGCTTCGCCCATTTGGGCTTTGATGAACAGCTGATGAAGGCGATCCGTCGCTCGGAGTACACCCAACCGACGCCCGTGCAAGCCGCTGGAGTACCGGCTGCATTATCTGGGCGAGACCTTATCGGTAACATATCCTACTACTATTATAAAGGCGAAAGTTTGTATGTATGGATGTTTGTTACTCTTTCACGTAAAAACTACTGAATGGATTTGAATGAAACTTTACCACAATATAGCTTATACATCAGAATAACACATAGGCTACAATTTTTGAGGTTTCTAATGTGAGGTCGTAAAACACATTTTTTGCGCTTACATTGCAAACGCTGACTGAATCCTACAAGATAGATCAAAACAATGTACTACAGTATTGTACAACTTAAAAAGGTCTACAAAAGAGTCCGTGATGGTATATGTTTATCTCTTAGGAATAACCCACAATAACCATTTTTTATCCTTTACTTTGTACGAGAAATAATGGCTTATTTACGAAGCGATTTTAAGCGATTACTAGACTAGACGAGACGAACCTGAAGTCCACGCGAACGAAGTCGCGGGCAAAAGCTAGTAACATATAAACACACTTGAAATTGTCATAGAAACCCACTCTATATTCTATACAGAATATTTCGTATGATTTTCAATGTAAATATTTCTGTTTGGTCTCTAAGGTATCGCTCGTACTGGTTCCGGAAAAACGGCGGCGTTTTTGTGGCCGCTATTGGTGCACATTATGGATCAGAAAGAGCTGGCACCGGGCGATGGACCCATTGGACTTATTCTGGCACCCACTAGAGAACTGGCACAACAGGTTTGTGATATTAATTACAAACAATTATTAAATTCTTTTGACTATCATAGCTATGTAAGTAATTTTATTGGTAAAAAAGAATAAGTACAGTATATTTTCTATAGACTTTCACTTATAGGTTTTCTGATATCTATCTCACCCTTATGAATGTAAATTGTCTTTTTATAATGAATAATGTAATTTAATTACACAAAAATAAACAGCACTAATGTAGCCATACTTGTCATTTTATGGAACTCAATTCTCAGTTTCTTAGATGTTTATTATAGTTATTTCTTATAAAGAACAGTTATATTATTCTATGGGACAATTTGTTCATTATAACAAGATATATCCATAACTTTTAAAATAATGTTTCCTCTTAATAGATATACATGGAAGCAAAAAAATTTGGAAAAGTGTACAACATTAGATGCGTTTGCTGTTATGGAGGCGGATCAAAATGGGAACAATGCAAGGCGTTAGAAGGTAATAGAAATGTCTCTAGTAATTTTATTAATTATTAAATTTAAATTTCTTTTCAACCTCAAAAAAAAAAACAAAAATTAAATGTGTTATTAATATTGCACAGCTTATGGATTTCTCCTCAATTTAATTAATAATTTAATATATCCAATATTTCAGGTGGAGCAGAGATTATAGTGGGAACCCCGGGGAGAGTAATAGACTTGATTAAATGCAAGGCTACTGACCTTAAACGAGTCACGTACCTCGTGCTGGACGAGGCAGACAGGATGTTCGACATGGGTTTTGGTTAGTGGCTAATGAGCATTTACATAATAGCACACTCAACTTAATTTATCGGTTCAGTGATTTATGCATTAACACAATAGGAAAAAAATACTCGAGATTAAAAGTGTAACTTGATACTTAATGACATGTTAATATTTGAATGTAAATGGGCATGTCAGAATTGGGCTGAATCGAATAGGTTTGCTTAAAATTAGTATAAATTTCTGGTGTACTTGTTCATATTAGTAAATAGTGGCCTTAAGAAAACTAATTTAAATATTGACGACCTCCATGGTCGAGTGGTGTGTACACCGGTTTTCATGGGTACGCCACTCTGAGGTCCCGGGTTCGATTCCCGGCCGAGTCGATGTAGATTACCATTAGTTTTCTATGTTGTCTTGGGTCTGGGTGTTTGTGGTACCGTCGTTACTTCTGATTTCCATAACACAAGTGCTTCAGCTACTTACATTGGGATCGGAGTAATGTATGTGATGTTGTCTCATATTTATAAAAAAAAAAAAAATATTGTTCCGTTCAGAACCTCAGGTGCGGTCAATCTGCAACCACGTGCGTCCGGACCGGCAGGCGCTGCTGTTCTCCGCGACGTTCCCGCGCCGCGTGGAGAAGCTGGCGCGCGACGCGCTGCACGACCCCGTGCGCGTGCAGCACGGCGCCGCCGGCGAGGCGTGCCACCTCGTCACGCAGCACGTGCGGTGCGTGCCGCGTGCGCGTGCGACACGCTTTAGTGTTCTAGAGGCTTCCGTATGCCGCGTGCGCGTGCGGCACGCTTTAGTGTTCTAGAGGCTTCCGTATGCCGCGTGCGCGTGCGGCACGCTTTAGTGTTCTAGAGGCTTCCGTATGCCGCGTGCGCGTGCGTCACGCTTTAGTGTTCTAGAGGCTTCCGTATGCCGCGTGCGCGTGCGACACGCTTTAGTGTTCTAGAGGCTTCCGTATGCCGCGTGCGCGTGCGACACGCTTCAGTGTTCTAGAGGCTTCCATAGTTGAATCACAAGCTTGGGAATCGAAAAGTTGATGTGGTTGTCTTGTTGCAGAATATTTAACAAACCAGAAGAGAAATGGCCGTGGCTGCTAGAAAAGTTAGTCGAATTCCTTTCCGCTGGAAGTGTCTTAATATTTGTCACGAAAAAGGTATAATATTTTATATTCGCCTTTTATTATTAATTTGAGTAAAATGTGAGTAAATTTATTTATAATATTCAGCTGGAAGCAGAGCAGACAGCTGCGAATCTAGGTGTGCAAGAGTACGACGCGCTGCTGTTGCACGGAGACATGGAACAGGCTGACCGGAACAAAGTCATTACGGCCTTCAAGCGACAGGAAAGCAGCATACTCGTGGCTACCGATGTTGCTGGTACGTATATCTGACACTAGTAGTCGCCCGCGGCTTCGCTCGCGTTTTAGTGTGTTCGTTGTTATGTGTTAGGCAAAAAAGTAGCCTATGTCCATTCTTGCAGTTTAAGTTTGCTTCATACCAAATCTCATCAAATTCGGTTCAGCGGTTTGGTCGTAAAAGAGCGACAGCGACATGCGGACAGAGTTACTTTTACATTTAAAATATATTAATGTAGATAGTGAAATTACAAAAAAATAAACATTTATTTAACATTATATTTAATCTGTTTCGTTATAATTATATAAATAGTCATTCAAAATTGGAATTCTTTAGTTATTTATCTGGCCAGCATTTTTCAAGTTATCAGTTTACGTTGATATATGTGCATTGTTTGCATAAAATGGCATGATGTAGTCGTCAGTCGAATAACACGAGTTGGCTTTCAGCTCGCGGCCTGGACATCCCGCACATCCGCACGGTGGTCAACTACACGGTGGCGCGCGACATCGACACGCACACGCACCGCGTGGGCCGCACGGGCCGCGCCGGCGTGCGCGGCGACGCCTACACGCTGCTGTCCCGCGACCGCGACCGGGACTTCGCGGGACACCTGCTGCGGAACCTCGAGGGCGCTCAGCAGGTCGGTGGCGCTGGCCTCAGGCAGATTATAAATCTCTACTCCACTTTTTTTGAATAACCAATAAAATAGTATATGTATTGGGTGAAATGAGTATTCACAGCTCTTTACAATGACGTATTATTCGATACAAGATTTTGTAGATGATAAAAAAGCGTGGAATTAATACCTGTTGACTTCCAGGCAGGATATATTAATTTAAATAATTGTATTAACTAACATGACTGTATTTTTTTTTTGAATGTTGAAAAAGAGTAACTACTGAGTTTTTTGCCGGTTCTTCTCGGTAGAATCTACTTTCCGAACCGGTGGTAGCTTCACTTAATTGACGATTAAATGACGATTCAAAAGTGCTTGTAAAAGCCCACTTGAATAAAGTATATTTTGATTTGATTTGATTTGATTTGTACGTATTGGTTGGGTTAGGTTAGGTTAGTTAAAAGCGTCTGAACATTGACACAGCTAAATCGAATGATAATTTAAGATGCAGCTTCTATTTTATACGTACCGTATAACGCGATAAGATATGTTCGTATACATACGTATAAAATAAGCGGCTGAGGAGTTGCTATGATTTTATATCAGGCGTTTGTAATTATTAGTTACTCATTATAAATAAATATGTTGATTATTTCTATTTTGTAATCAGGAGGTGCCGGAAGAGTTAACGCATATGGCGATGCAGTCGGCATGGTTCCGCAAATCTCGCTTCAAGATCGGCAAGAGCAAGAACCTCAATGTGGGAGGATGTGGTTTGGGGTGCGATAATTACTTAAAACATAATTATTAACATTAATGTATTTTGTAATAAATCTAAACGGATATATAGATTCCGTTATCATTCAAGGTAAGGAAAAATAATCAATGTTAATGTATTAGATACAAGGAGCGCCCAGGACTCCCCGCTTACAATGACGAGATGCCAATAGTGCCCGCAGAGAAGGCCGGAGGACCCGCCACCGACCGACTCTCCTCACTCAAGCAAGCCTTTCGATCGCAATATAATCAGGTCAGTTTATGGAGCCTCGATAACAATTCAATTGGTACATATTCTCCTAAATTATACAAGAAAAAATACTTAGTGAGTGTTTTGTAGATATCCTCTAAGTCTACTGAGATAATCTCAATTCCGAACCGGCGATGTATATAGTATAGTGTAATCACTGCCGTAGCTAGGAAGGAGGAAGGGCCCCGGTGTATAGAAAAAGAATCGGGCCTTCACCCCCTCTTTCCCATCCCTCTTTAACTAATAATTACCCTTTAAAATTATAGACACCAAATAAGAAATCTTGTATGCAGGGTCGTGTTTTTCTTGCTTCAGAAGCTTAAGGTTTAGTTTAGAGGGCCCCTGAACTCCGGGGCCCTGGTGCACTACACCACTTGCCCTACGATAGCTACGCCACTGATTGTAATATGCCTATTTCAATGTTCCTAAGCGCACAAGAGCCTACATGAATACAATATATTGTCTGGAAGAAATGGCTACTTAGCCATAAGACCGCCCGTTGTACTCTCCAATATTATTTATAATAATTGTAACATATTATAATGTGTATCATGTGGTGTACAATAAATTATAAATAAATAAATAATATAATTAGATTATGATATTAAGCAAAATTTATCTAAAGGAAGTTGAAGTATCTTAATAACCTATAACGTGTGACGCAGTTCACGGCGTCGACGGACCACTCGTGGGAGCAGACGCGCGCGGCGCTGCAGCCCGGGGTCAACGCCCCCGCGCGCGACGACGCGCCCGCGCGCCGCGCCAAGCGCAGCCGCTGGGAGTAGTGTATATATGTCTCATATGTAATAAATGTATATGCGTTGCACTCGCTTTTATTTCACCCGCCCCCTTTGACAGGTCCTGACACTCTATGGTTGGATTGACCACAGATTATATACAATGATTAATATCTTAAATACGATGGCGTTTCCTTTTTTATATTGTTGGCAGATCGTTGAAACAGGTTAAAAAAATTATCTTTGCTTTAGCGACATAAGATATTTTGTAGATAAAATATCTGCGTAAAAGCAACTTTAAATCTTTTTTTTATTTTAATCTCTTCTTCAATAATGGTATCTAAGTAAGCGTCGCTGAAAGTAGGGGGTTCTCTGTACCCCTACAACTCGCCTAATTTGGAGGCCCACGGTAGGCCAACCCCCCAGGTGTTGGCCTACCTCCTGAAAAGACAAAGTGGGTATTGCTGGTTTTCCATTAACTATTTCGGCGCCTTCAGGGCCGACGAGATCCCACATTCCGCCTCACGTCTGGATTATATTTGTAATATTGTGTCAAAGTTGTTTGATGAGATTATTTACATTGTTTATATTTTTTCTGTTGGATTATATTTAATTTGACCTGTATGTGTTATGGCTTCACATAATATTCTTGTAATAAGCTTGTAATAATTGGGTTCAGAATAATTACATAGGATAAAACAATGTCGCTTACCGCCGTCTGTCCCTACGTATGCTTAGATCTATGAAATTACGCAAAGGATTTTGATGCTGTCTTTTTAATAGATAGAGTGATTCGAGAGGAAGTTTTACTATAATACATTGACAATATAATAAAGAAACAGGAAGAAATCTGTAGTATATTTATTATCAGCAATACACCCGTACGGTTAAATTAAATGTTGTAAAAGACCATACTGATCCATATCAAACGCACAATGAGTCTATTTACTTAATTAACATTAGGATTCATGCTGTATTTCTTGAAAATCGCTTCGAAAATAAGTTATTATTTTTCGTAAAAAGTAAAGGATAAAAATGGTTATTATGGATTATGTTAAGAGATACATATATGTATCATAGTAGATTTTTTAGAACCTTTTTAGGGGGTACAATACTGTAGTACATTGTTTTGATCTGTCTAGTAGGGTTCAGCAATCATTTGCAATGTAAGCGCAAAACATGTTTTTATTTACGACATCACTTTAGAAACCCCCAATATAGTCAATATTTCCCAAGCATATTGTGCCTGAATTACACATAAAAACCATCCCCTTGAATTAATCTATCAATTGAAAAAAACTGCATCAAATTTCATTATTAAATTGTAAAGATCTAAGCATACATAGTGACAGACAGCGGTAAGCTGTTTTACACGTCGTAATGACAATGATAATTAGTATATATACTGGAAAGTGGTGACATAGGGGCAGGGGATTTTTGTTACTTGACTTGTAAATCGGCAGATTATAATACAAATCTCGTTCATCTTAATTTATTGCCTTAACCTTACATCCTTACGTAAATCTGCCGTGGTTTATTTAATCGCTAAATATTGACTTCCAGTGCTAAAGGTTTTGAGCATGGATGTGGCTTGATGTAGAGGTTTATTATGATATACATAAATGTTTTTTTATGTACATTTTTATACTATTCGTGAGAAACGGGTTTGGTAGCCTGTTATGTATATATAGAGTTATTAGTAATTCGACGTATTCCGTGACGTTAAAAGGTGATAGGGGTGACTATTTCCAATAATTTTAACCCCCATATGCAAAGTGAACCATTTTTGAGTTATCAGATTTTTTAGATTTATTCAAAATACGCCAAAAATGCAACTTCAAAAATGTATTTAAAAAAAGTATCAATTAATACCTTATTTTCTACTGATTTGTGAAAACGATTAAACACTGGATATTTGTCAATATTTAAACAATTATTATCAAAAAAACAAAATTATTTCAACATTAAGCTAAGAAAATGGTTATGTACTAAAATAATCTGCAAAACAAGTTTCATAGAAATTTTTTTTAGATTCTAAGGAAAAGAAATAAAAAAAATATTGCTATAATTTTGTTTTCCGTCACGTCTCGTAGACGATAAAAAAAAGCTTGGAAATAATACCTGTTGACTTCCGGGCAGGAAACATTACATACATATATAATTGTACTTAACTAATATTATTGATTTTTTTATATGTTGAAAAAGAGTAACTACTGAGTTTCTTGCCGGTTCTTCTCGGTAGAATCTATTTTCCGAACGGGTGGTAGCTTCACTTAATTGTTAAATGACGATTCAAAAGTGCTTGTAAAAGCCCACTTGAATTAAGTTTATTTTGATTTTGATTTCGCATTTTTTAATTTCGACCTATAATTATTGTTTAAATATTGTCAAATATCCAATGTTCAATCGTTCTCATAAATCAAAAGAAAAAAAAAAATTTAATTGATACTTTTTTTTAAATAAATTTTTGAAGTTGAAACAATCTTAATTACATAGGAATTATTATTATTTACAAAAAAAATAGTTACTGTTGTACAGTAGTATTATAACCGCGTGGAATGGTGGCAAAAGTGCTTCCCGAATATCTCCGTTGAATCACCATTTGCATCCTTTGGGAAAAGAATGAACGAGCCCTCATGATACCAGTGAAGGCACACAGCAGGTAAAGGTAAATAATCTGTATAGATTCGTTAAACTTCTTCTATTTAAATAGACTATCAACACATAATAGATCACAATTCCGAAATATATTATTATTTAAGTATAGCCGCTGAATCACGGCAACTAATCGCGCGTTTAATCTACGTTTGTCTAAGTTTTAATTTATTCCGCTAACTGCTACGAAGCACGCCAGCTTTGATTGTTGAATGTTGCTACGATAGCCAGTAATCTATGAAATAAACGTACAAATCGAAATAGCTACACTTAGATCGTATAATGGAAGTCAATTACTAAAATAATGGAATTCACCGCAATGTTAATAGACAATGATTGCTGTATTTATTTTAATGTTTAATTGAATCATAGATAAAAAAATAAGTTGAGTGATTTTTTATTTTTATTTTATACTCATTATAGACCGCCGTGTTGCGTAAACCTACCATAATAAACATACGAAAATGTGAATATTGTGCCTAATATTTTCTAGTGTTTATGTAAAACCTAATTTTTATAAAAATCTTGAACATTTGTGTTATATATGTATATATATTAATATTCACAACACAAGATTTCTAATTAAGTTTAGTTTAGTAAAAGGAAAATTGGAATCAATTTGTTATTAAATATTCCAATTTAAATAAAACTTGTTAAAGGAACAACTATGTATATATGTATATCAGTATGCTGATGTAGCTTTTTCGTAGTAGGTCGTCCTTAATAGCTTTTTAATTTGTATCGGTGTAGGGAAAGTTCCAGACGAAAGTTAGAAGATTAAGTATTTGGTCGCTGATAAGAGAACTATTTGAGGCACTTTCGCACTGACGGGTAGAGTGATTGCATAACATTATTCCTGACACCACAACGGGTAACCTACATAAAAGGTGTCGGATTATAGGATTGTATATTTTTTTAATTCCGGACAGGTAAGTATATTTTAGAAAAAAAGTTTACAAATATTTTTACGATTAGGTATTAATCTACACATACAACTAAATATATTATTCATTAAAAGAGTGCTTTTTAGAAAGAAACTCCTGAAGTTAGGTTTGGGTTCTATCATAGGACACTAATTACTGTAAATAAGAGCATTGTAAATCTGTTTATATGGAAAGAGCAACTATGCGAGTTTTTTGCCGTTTCTTCTCGCTAGAAGATGCTTTCCGAAACGGTGGTATATTTAATTATTGACGATTCAAAAACGCTTCATTGTGAAGTTTACTTGAATAAAATTGATTGATTATTATATTATATTATACATCACAAGAAAAATTTTCGATTTTTAAACAGTTGTTTTGTCGGATAAATTGTTCAATCTAGTTTATAACATTTAAAATCGTAAATATGGAAAGAAAATAAATCATTCACACTAATTGTGTTTGTGTACAAAACATAACAATTGAGGCTACTTCCGATCACAACTCGTCAAGAGAGCGCCAGTCCCTACCCAAACACTTGTTTCCCGCGCTTTGTGAGCGAAGAGCTGTTAGACCGAGTGTCAGTGCTGGTTTAAAAAATAAAAAAGTGAAATAAAAAATTATTAAATAGGTAGGAATTCGGACTTACATGTTTTTATAAATGGAACATTGATTTTCCGCCTGTTTTTTCTGTTGTGTGTGTAGTTTAATGGAATAAAAAAAAATACGTAAGTTTTTCTTATTATTTTCAATAATTACAATTTTATTAATTTAATTTTTTAAACATATTTTATTATTAGAGGCATAAAGTTTCATATTGTTTAAACAACTGAATTTTACACTAAGTTTTGCGAAATATGAATTGAATGCTCGTGAAGTTCTTTTTTTTAACCTTGATTTAGAACGGTCTAAAGAATTAAATATCTTTGATTAGGTTTTATAACATATATCCCGCAAGCTGGACTGGGTTTTTAAAAATATTTGGGAACTTTTCAAATATATTCTGTATGTAATTTTACTTTAAAAAATTGCCAATGATGTTTTAGTTTATTAAAATATCATTGAAATTTACACAATAATTACATTATATGGTCACAAACTTGAACTCATATTCGTACAATTTATTGCTTAGCTCATTTTCATACGCTGTTATTACTAAAGTGACAAATTACGAGTTACATGCATATGATAGGGCTGTAAGACTAGAAAAAGTAGGCGAAGAATAGAAGACAATAAAAATGGCTTAGCTCATTATTCTATTTTATTTTATGTATATATAACACACGTAGTTGAATAGGTATTACGCGTTTTAATATTTTGTTCCTGTATGTAGTGTGAACCTGGGTAAATACAGACGTAATTTTTTTAGTAAATGTCAGTTTTGTGGAAATAAAAATCTTTTAAAGTGTAGGTAACGGCAAAGGTGTCACTAATCGAGCATAATTTATCTATGCATACATCACCATTCGTCTTAAGAGTAAAAAAAAAGGCTAAGAAAGAAAAATAATATATAATATAATATATAATAATAATATATATATAATATAATATATAATAATAATAAGAGTGACCTTTCTCTGAGAAACGTTGCATTCAAATTTGACCTTGAAAATTGGAATAAAACTTCAATTAAAAAAATTATGATTAGTGCGTTACAGTTTTTGCTTTCGTTTGGAGGTGAACAGTACTTAATCGGAGATGCACCCTTCGTATCAAGAGGCTGCGTGTAAAAACCAAGGGGTTGCCACTCGCCAGCCCTAGTTACGACCCGAGGCCATCTCGTTGACAATACGGTACAAATGACATGTCATTACAGCGGTAATTGTGCGTTTTAACCGCTAACAATTAGCGGGAAAAGCGTGTAATTTATTATGTGAACAATATCTAAAGCCAGTCATTAGGGAAACTATTAAAATATGACATACAAAGTTACTAAAATTATCGGTCATATGTAAATCAGGATTGAATTAACAATGTCATATTTTCAAGGTGAATTGACATTTGTCCTTGAACAAATTATTTAAAGTAACTATAACTAGATATTATGTGGGTAATTCAAAATAAGTAGTACTTACATAGCTTAAATAATTTTTCAGCATTTAAATTAAGAGTTTTAACTTCTCAATATAATGTTTTCGATTTCTCGAAGTCGCTTAAATTGTATAAATGTTAGAACCCGTTGTATAAATATTAGTTTTATTTTTAAAGGCAACAATTTCTAACTGCCAGGCTTACTGAGTCGATATAACTCAAATGCAGGTTAAGTCAGCCTCAATAAATAAATAATGGTGGTAATTATTTGCTAACTTTTTAACAAATGATGCTTAAATTACCAGTGCCAAAATATCTTAGAAACTTATCAAGATGGTTATATATTTTGGTATCACATTTCGTTCGCATAGATTTCTGATAAAATTAAATTTATTCCAAGGAGTATTTACTGAGTTTCCTGGCTAACTGATCAACTAATAGAACTAATTTAAAATAAATAATATTTCGAATACATTGAGAAGGTTACACGATAATTATTATTATCATTGAATACAAGTTTCGACAATTTTTTGTTGAGACAAAACCGTTTACGGTCTATTAAACGTTTTTTGTCATCAAAAACTTGTGTAAGTAATCATGTAACAAAATCAATGGGAGATCGTTCACGGTCACCTGCGCATGAGCGGCGACACATAATGACGTTTCCGCCGGATGCTGAACAATCAACGCCATTTTGATTTTGCTGATATTGTGCGTTCGCGTCGTCCGTGAATAATTGATGTATGATCGACATCGAATACGGAATCAATCACAAACCTAAGCCTGTTGCAGTTTGTTATCTTTTTATTACATGAGATACTTAATGACGTATTACGTTTTTACCTAAATACACGCATACTTTACGAATTTGTTGCCGATGTTAAGTTTACACTTCTTTGAATTAAACAAATCTGTAAAATTACATTTTATTTGTTTACTTAGTGTGCATTTATCTAAAAACAGCTTAACAAAATTTCAAACTCTCACGGTTTTGGTAACAACCTCGAAAAGACGTTTGGTTTACGTAATGTCTGGTTTATTTTTAAGATAGTTTGATTTTGTTTAACTGCAAAATTGCCGCTAAATCAACAGATTCAGTAAAGTAATTAATAAAGTCGTTATTTTATTATGTTGCTTAGATCTAGAATTAACGCGCGACTATATTTATGTAATGAGCTGAGATGGCCCAGTGGTTAGAACGCGTGCATCTTAACCGATGATTGTTCAAACCCAGGCAAGCACCACTATATACATTTTATAAATCCAAACTCAGTCGGCTTTCTTAACCAGTCAACCACGACGTAACAGTGTTACCATCTCTAAATCACAATAACATAATTAAAATCATCACATATATGTGCTTAATTTGTGTTTATAATTCATCTCTTGCTCGGCGGTGAAGGATACCTGCATGTGTCTAATTTCATCGAAATTCTGCCACATGTGCATTCCATCAACCCGCATTGGAACAGCGTAGTTTTGGAACATATTCCATGTTCTAAGCCCTCTCCTTAATGGAAGAGAAGGCCTTATCCCAGCAGTGGGAAATTTACAGGCTGAAACTTTACTTACTTATATTTATGTATAGCCTATTCCAATGGAAAGTAGGAAGAAACATAAACAAACATTTCATGCGATTTGCTAATAACTCAGTTATATTGTGCACTAATAGGAGTGTATGATTAAAATATCTTTAGTTATAATACGACACTATTGCACTGAACCACTTATTTTCACTTTAATTTTACTTCCAAAATACCGATAACACTTTCGTCGACGTTCAACGCCATTTTTTTGGCAAATCCACACTATAAATCACAGATCAATCAAGCTTTTGATCCATTATATCGCGCCAATTTGTTGTTAAAATCTTGTTTATTTTTCGCGTTTCACCTTTTAGGGATGGAAAAGATAATAGATATTTATTAGTAATATTCTATTGGTATATAAAGACAACCTCTATCCACAGAAGATCGCATTAAGACACAAATATTTATTGTAATCTCATAAAATATAATAAAATGAAATATATTCAAGACAAAAATACTATGAGTAAATTTTATTTAAAACAAGCTTGTTTAATCAAATTCTTAAAATAAGTATTTAAGTGTTCTTGTGAAAGGCTTGAATAAAGTACTCTTTATTAAATTAAATTTATAATGGATTTAAAACCACCTATATATTAGAATAATAACTAGTAAAAGTTTACATTTAAAAAGCCAAGTATTTTTATATAATTATAATTTAGCGATGGGGTCGGGCGCATCAGAGCTGGCTACTGACATACCAGGATCAGACCTGCACCTCCCAACATCAGGATTGCGGTTCTCCGCCCAACAAGTAAGGTCCCTTAACTCATATGTGGACACGCTTTATGAGGAGGACTTAAATGGTGAGACATGAAAATTGGAAATTATATATAATTCTTATAATAGATTGTTAGTGATACATGTAGGCAACCTACATGATGTTGATGAACAGATGAATTAGAGTAATTTTGTTCCATTGATTGTTTCATGCTTCTCTTAATACGTTTGGTTGAATGACGATTCAAAGTTAAAAGCCTACTTGAATATAGTATATTTTGATTTTGATCGAAACGATCTTGATATTTTTTAAATACCAAACATTTGTATGCATAGAAATTCAAGAAGGGCTTTTCATTGATTTGGTACAATGTATTAGGTATTTAAGCGAGGTGATTTGGATGTTAGCCCTGCAGCCTTAATCTACGGATATGCTTAAAATGTTATCGTTATGACAATGTCGCTAATCACTTTCTGACTTTTAGGGTATTGCATTACATATATTTTTACTTATAATTATTACTTTGAAGGTTAAGTAATTAGCAGGTAAGATAGGAAACTAATTACGTAGGGTTACGTAAGGACATTTTTTGTCATTTCCGTCACCTAAAAAATGTCTTTGTTTGTTGTATTAGTAAAACCTTTGTTGTTTCATTAAAATACCTATGTGTCTTTTTATTTAAATAAAATATCTTAGAAGGAAATAAAACCGTTCTATCATCATTGAATATTGGTATGATGAACTCTAATTTAGTTTTATCTCTCTAGTTTTATTTGTCAGTAAAAAACAGAACTGTCTTATTTATATACTTACTATGTTTATTTGAAATCAAGGACGAATGTCGGAGGAGACAGAATGTGCACTAGAGAGCTTAGTGCAGAGGATAGTGGACGGCGCCGGGCAGAGGGAACCTCGTTTCCGTTGCTGCCATCTCATTGCGTTACATAGAGACAAGAAGGTTTGATATCCATCTGTATATAACCCATACTTTTCTATAACAAATTAGAAGTGGAAAACCAATTGCCTTTATTGATGCGGTAAGTGTGCTGGCACAGCAATGAAAGTTTTTTAATACGTAAACGAACGAATAATGAGATTACCTAATTGATAAAAGTAAACTGCGCTTGGACTAAAGAACTGGATTAACAGCAAACACGTAATTGAAAAGTTAAAATTAACAAATCTTTATACTAATTATCTTTGTTAAAGTATTTGTTCCAAGAGCCTTAGAAAAAGTAATAATATTTCTATCAACACAGATGCGTTCCCGATCTCTAGAATATTTGGTGACACTAGATTCTCTGCCGATTCTGAATGCTAGTGACGAGTGCCGTTTACAAGAGGGTCCGGTCGGCTACGGAAAAATCAGACTGACTGGACGTGAAGCAGACAAGTGGTCCGAATTCCTCACTCCTACTGGCTATTTGAACAGGTAAGTAATTTTCCTATTAGGAAAGAGAATCATTTCATCGAGCCTTTAATATTTTTAATTTTTTATATATTAATTTAATTTAAATTAATTTATTTTTGATGATCATTTTAGTTTTTGTTTCTTTCAATTATATAATATCCATGGGTATAATAAAGGAGGTTATATGGTTTAGAATGAAAGTTGTATAGAAATGGAAGTTTAAATTACAAATACTTGTTGATTTCAAGGCAGGATATGTTATAAACATACATATATAATTGTATTCAACAAACATGACTTTGTATTTTTAAGTGTTGAAAAAGAGTAATTACTGAGTTTTCTGAGTTTAGTGGTAGCTTTACTTAATATACTTTGTTGAATGACTATTCGAAAGTGCTTGTAAGAGCCTACTTGGATAAAGTAAGGATGGTTAGTGTAGGTTGTCAGCAGTTACAGTAGACCGGTGTGAATAGGGACAAGGTGGTGGAGCGCTGGGTGGAGCTGGTGGCGCGCTGCGCGCAGGCCCGCGGCGGGGGCGCGTCGCGCGCGCTGAGCGCCCGCGCCGCCGCGCGCGCCGCGCCCTACACGTACTGCTACCTCGAACGTGGTGAGTGACCACACATACTGGCGACACAATTCCTGAGTACCACTGGCTCTTAACTCTTAAGTCAGTATTGACTTATACCAAAAACCGCATGAGACAGTGACAGTAACACTTTAACTGCAAATGCCACAACATTTTTTAATATTTTAAAACTGTGTTTTAGCATACATTTTTATGCCAAGTTTTATCTAAGGAAGGGCTTATTAGTTATTACCCGTCCGTTTGAGTACTCAGCACTTATTAATCTACCGGCATTGTAAAACTAGCTGTCTGTACTGCAATTTCAATTTGAAGAAATAGAGAGTTAAGATTTCGTAGTTGGGCGTCTTAATTTAAGAATTATGAAGTACCATTTGCAATACTACGGTGTCATTTATTTGACAGCCTTTAAAATAAAAAAATAAAAGAGCTATAAAGCTTTGCAAATATATAAATTCCAGCCTTGAAATTTGAGTAAAATCAAAACCTATGTCTTCAACAGTCTAAGTATTGTGACTTAAGCATTTCGCACACATACACCACAATAGCAAATTTGTATGTTATTTAAGTTTGTATAAGTCGTAAAATACGAGTAGATGACGTCACTAGACTCGTCCCAGTGGGTTTCTCGTCCACCCCTCGATTGTGCCCACGTGTCTAGACTATTCGTGTGCGTATTCGCAAAGTATATATTATAGTGCAGGCAGGAGGCACCTGCCTGCACTGTAGTCGAGAGCGCGTTGAGTGTGGTTGCGGAAGGGCTGGTTCTTTTCATTAATATAAAGCGATCGACCTTTCCCCAACCAGTCACTGTATTTAAAAAAAAAACACATACATACAGTCAAAATCCGTTCTGACTCGTATTTCGTCGTCAAAACCGATAATTGTTACATTTGGTGATTATTATTTTTTTATTAATGGTATTATTGAATGTGTAGTTCATAGGTATTAGTAGGCAAAATATATTACAAACAAAACGTATACACTATACATACTAAGCAAGAATAATGTCATTTTTAGGTTGTTCTATACACATAATTATCTCGAAAATGTTAGGCCAATGTGTTTTACTGTGGTATTTTTTAGAAAGCAATATATTTGATAAGACAGTTAGGTATATAGCATTCAGTTGGGACTTTTGATTTTCAACAGACTTCAAAAGGAGGAGTAAATCAATTCGTCTGATTTTTTTTAATTTGATAAAAAATTACAATTACGATTTTAATTAAACTCATAACATAACAATTATTGTAACTACAGTATATAATCGTGAATCGACTTTTAAGTAGTCTAATATTTTTCATTTCATTTTCCTAATAGAACTCTAAGAAAAACTTTGAATAAGAAATTATCTTTTTAAATTTTAGTGCATATTATTTCGTTTTTGCCATAAATGGTTTTAATTGTATTTTCATAATGTTTTTCTCGTACTCTTTAATTATTTAAAAAGTAAAAGCTGTAAATTTTAATGTCATCTGATACTCGACGGTATATGAATACCATCACAGTCGTATTACACGGTAGTTACTCGTATAACCAAACTGTCAACTTTATTCGCAGTAGTTTTAACTTTTCCACAAACCCATTTAAAACTGACTCTCGAAATGTCCCAGTTAGTTGAAGCTCGGCGAGTGTATTTGCGAAGTTTATTTAAATAATAATGTTGATGGATTGCATCGCTGCGTACATCGCTTTAAAGCAAACCTGCTTTCATTACGTATGCGCTTTAAAATGTGGAATACTAATTATACATTATAAATAATAAATTTCGTCTGTTTAAACGAACGTCAAAGAAAATATGTGTATGGTTCTTTATCTAGAGCTCAATTAGCGATAATGATAATTTTTTTCAAAGTGATGTTCATTCCGTAATATGTAGGTACAGCACAATATGTACGATATAAATAAAAAAATGAGAATTTTGAAAAAGTAATAAATATGTTCTTTGCATTGACTCTCGAGAAACTTTTCCTTTATTCAAAATATATATTAGGACTTTCGAGTTTCGAAACCAATCACAGGATTTATTTTTATTCAATTTCATTTTAAACTGCAAGTCTACTATTGATTTACATTTGGTGTCAAAATTATTAAACTTTATTTAAATGAAAATGTTAATGTCAAATGAATTGGAGTTTGTCGAAAACAATTTAATTCTGTATACGGTGATTTCTTTTCTTATAACTGATTGTAGTTTAACACCTATACAATTTGATGGTGATAGATACATAATTATTAGAATCGAAATTTAAATAAACATGTGCATTTCGGTGTTTATAATGAAAAAAATGTCGATATGTTATGTATGAAGAAATGTTGGGGAAAATGAAGTTGTAACCGTGCGCGTTGCGTCGGGCAGTGAGCCCGCAGGCGAGCGCGGAGCACCGGCTGGCCATCGTGGAGGGCGCGGCGTGGGTGCGCGTGCGCGCGGGCGCGGCGCGCGCCGAGGCCAAGCTGGTGCTGGGCGCGCGCGCCGCCGCCTGCAGCGCGCACGCCTACGCCGCGCGCGTGCCGCTCACGCACCCGCTCGCGCTGCTGCACTACACCGCCGCGCAGGCGGTACGCTCCTTTCCAACAATACCATATGTGATTCTACTATTTGTCACCCGCGGCTTCACTTTCGTTTTAGGGGGTTTATTGTTATGTGTTAGGCTAAAAAAGTAACCTATGCCCTTCCCTTTGGAGTTCAAGTTTTCTACCTACCAAATTTCATCAAATTCGGTTCATTGGTTAGGTCGTGAAAGAGCGGCAGACAGACAGATAGACAGAGTTAGTTTTACATTTATATATGTATTTATATTTATTTATATTATAGATCAGGAAACTATTTATTATTGATTTTTCTATTTAAAAAAATATATATAATAAAAGTTGTTTCAAAAAAGTTTTCTCATATGTGCCAACTGATTTAAAACTATCGGGATATCGCTAAAGTTCGTTTTAATATTATTTTGGGACTTTGTGTCATTTCTTTTGTTTGAATTTTTCTATAGGATTATTACGCAGCTGCAGTTGCGCCGCCGCCGTCGATAGTTAGCGCTGATCGAGCTTCGACATGGCAGCTGTGGCATCCTACCCTGGAAGCTATTTTAGATGGCCATAACTCCCCGGATTCTTCGATTGCCAGAGTCGCAGGAGCCCTGAATAGCATGATTGACAAAATGAGGGAAGGATGCTTTCAGGTACCTAGCGTATAAAAGTTTCACTGTAAAAATTTGCACTGTAATGAATCTTTTAAAGATTGATCTTTGTTAATATATTTTGATTTTATATTTTGAAAATGGTGTTCTTTTCTTTTGAACGTTTAACTAACTTATTGTTGGTTAATAATAATTTTGGGTAGTAACTATTAATACGCACTGAGGCTTACGCAAGAGTTTAGTAGCGGTGCAAATATAGTAAATTGTGCGACTTCGTGCAGGGTTCCACGCAGCTGCTGAGCCGGTACGCGGCGTGGTGCGCGCTGCGCCGGCGCATCGAGCGCGTGGCGGCGCGGGGCGGCGCGGCGCGGTACTTTCTGTGCGCACACCTCGCGCACCACCTCCTGCTCGTGCTGGACGAGTGAGTGTCAGCGTCACGTGCAGCGTCGCAGGTCGCGATCGCGTACTAGGACGGGTGATATGCTTCCAGCCTGCTGCGCGTGTGCGAGCACGGCGGCGTGTCGGGCTTCGTGTTCGCGGTGGGGCGCGACGGCGCGGCGCGGCGCGGCCAGCGCGCGCACTCGTGGGCGCCCGACGCGCTCGCGCTGCGCCACGCACTGCTCTACCTGCGCCGCCTGGCCGGTGAGTGCGACTGTAGGCGTGAGAGCCAAAGTGTAAGTGTGTCTGTGTTTGTGAATTAATTGCAGTTTTAAAAGGGCGTCATAATCCCTTTTAAGAAAAGCTTCTTCAGTTACAGTCAACGTTCAAGTCAAGTGCCGAGGATTCTATTGTGTTTTCTCGTTTGAAGAAAGTTAATGATTGCACGAGCAAGGCAGGAAGTGGTGCATATGTTAGACCAGCAGAAATGTATAACAAATAGCGAAGCCCTGTTCTCAGTGGGCGAGGAGGTGCCGCCGTCGGCGGGCGAGCGGCTGGAGGCGGCGCTGTGCGGGCGCTGGGAGGCGGCGTGGCGCGCGGGCGCGGGGCCGCGGGGCGCGGGCGCGCCGCCCGCCGCCGCGCTGCGCTACCTGGCCGCCGCCGCGCGGGAGCTGCTCGCCTGCAAGAACCTGCTGGCTTATGTGAGTAGACTTACCATACTTACAACATGAAATCTGCGCTTGTTGAATGTTTGTGTTATGTAGATTAACCGGAACAAACAGACAGACAAAAATATATAAAAAAATGTTGTTTTGGTAATATGTAGCGTGTATACATTTACGTTTGTGGATAGCGGTTATCGTTATATTACAAACAGACACTCCAATTTTATTTTATCTATATGGATGACATGCTTACGTCTAAGTACAAATTGAATGATTTCTATTATATAATCTAATGTTGCCATAGCAATAAAACACGCAGGAACACCACAACTCGTTCCGAGCGAACCTCCTGCAAGCTACATCCCTCGACCAGGAGCACGTGGAAGATCTGGTCCACATCATGGCGATAATGTTGGACCAGGCGCGGGACGCCTACCTCTCACGCCTCCAACAGAGTCTCTCTCTGGACAAGGACCTTGCATCCTATAGGTAAGTATTATAAATATAGGTTAATAATCGTGTTTAGGATCACAGGATAATGAGGTCTGGACGCCCCAAGAGCCAACAAAAAGAGAAGGACTCCAATTATATTTTAACTTAGTTTCCATCACTATATACTGGTGCTGTAAGTGTCAAATTTTCTAAATGTTCATTTTTGGGTAAAATGTAAATTAGATTGAGGCATTTGCCTTATCCATTTGCCATTCAAAAAGGAATTGTGCTCCAACGGAAATAGATTCACATAATTAATTACATGTAACACATAATTGGTAGAACTATGTGCAAACGCGTGATTAGGTACCACCTAGTCACCACACATTGTCGTTGTGTTCCATTTTGAACACGCACCAGGGACTTAATATCTTGATGATGACGACCTCCGTGGTGGAGTGGTGTGTACACCGGTTTTCATGGGTACGCTACTCTGAGGTCCCGGGTTCGATTCCCGGCCGAGTCGATGTAGATTACCATTAGTTTTCTATGTTGTCTTGGGTCTGGGTGTGTGTGGTACCGTCGTTACTTCTGATTTCCATAACACAAGTGCTTCAGCTACTTAAATTGGGATAAGAGTAATGTATGTGATATTGTCTCAAAAATATAATAAAAAAAAAAATTAAAAGGAAAAAGAGTTTCATATTATCTTCCAAAACATTATCAAATTCGATATTTTATTTCATTTAAAAAAAAAATATCTTACTTCCCAAGGTTGATGAGGCATCGGTGGTTTAGGGATGGTTACTATTTCCTTCAGTGGCAATGTCAATGAGCAGTGGGGACCACTTACCGTTAGCATCATCTAATTCCGATCACTCGCTCCGACTGCCTACCTATTATAAACTAGCTGTCAACATCTGTTCAATATTTATATACTGTATACCAGAAATAATAATTAATTATATTTACCTATTTGACATCTGTGCACAGCTATTACAACAGCATATATCTTATAAAAGAGTATTTGGAGAAGCAAATACTACCATTAAAAAACAAATTAATAACATTTGTGTATCGCGCGCGATTGAAATTAGTTATTTTCTTTCTAATTCGAGTTTTTCTGCTCTTGTCTTTTGCCCTCAATACGACGTACCATTCGGGTAATAAGGTTTAATTTCAAAAGGTTTATATAATAATTAATCATGTGTTAACACTAAATGTTAGTTCTATCTTACGTGTTGTCTAACGAATTAGCATTTGAATTGATCATAATACATTTGTGAGAATCATAATCAGAATCAAAATCTCGACTTTACGAGACGACGTTATTTTGTTTATATTTCACTAGCTGAAGCTGCGACTTTAACCCTCGAGGGGTGAATTATAAAAAATAGCGAATGTCCTTCCCCAGCTTATACTTACCACTCTACACCAAGCTTCTAACTCTGTTTAGCAGATAAAGGATGAAGAGGACAGATATATTTTCGCATTTATTATATTAATATTTTAATAATTTTTAGATAGCATGTAATCTAAACTTGTAGTATATAAATAAAACAAAATAAAATAATTAAATTAAAATGGATTCAACTAAGAAGCAAGCGTTTCGTAATTTCGCCGCTCCGTACGTAGGCGCCGTGGCTTAGTTGGTTAAAGCGCCTGTCTAGTAAACAGGAGATCGCGAGTTCGAATCTCGCCGGGGCCTCGTATATCTCCATATATTGGATTTTTGAGTATTTTACAATTATTTTTTTATTATTACATATTAAGTGATTTTTGTTCCTTTTTTGAGCGTTATTCGGCCATGGAGAAAATTTATATGTAGAGATTTTTAACGTAGAAGCTACTGTCTACTTATGTATATACTGTGTATATAATATATGAGACAAAAAGAGCCGCTCAGTTTCTTTCGCCGGTTCTTCTCAGGTCAGGGTGTTTTCTTTTCCGAACCGGTGGTACTGTTTCAATTGACCATCAATAAGAAAGTGTACTTCTATATTGAATAAAGTAATTTGTGTATTTTTTGAGTTTTGACTCGCCCCGGCTTTTCACGGGTAGAAATTTTTAACCTTATACATTAAATAAAACGGCTATTACTATACCTCTCTACATAAAACTGATAAAATTATTGAAATTACAAGGAGACGAGTAATAATAAAGTGATATTTTCGAACAAAATAATTCACACGGAAATTAAAACAAAGTAAAACACAATTTGCAAAATTAGTTCAATAACCTGTAAAAACGACAAACAGCGCTGGACGTATCCGCTCACCCGCTCACCCGCTCACCGCAGAGTCCCCTTTGACTTCAGCCGACATTACTTTAGGTTCATTATTTGTGAATGGATGGAAGTTTGGAACGGTAACGTTTGACCCATTTTGACCCGCTTGTGTTTATGTTACAATAATATGTCCGATAATGTTTTTTTTATTTATTTAATGATATCCACGGACTCACAGTGGGCCGTGCCCATTTTTACATTTTATTTTATTACATTTTGCCGTTTTATGTTATACGCTGTTACTAAACATAGCAGATTTTCGCTGGATTGGTGGTAGTTGCGTTCTTGGAAGACGTGGGCCACACTAATTTTATATAAGTACTTAAATATTACAATAAATGTACTTACAACTATATTATTTTTCAAATTAATTTTAGTGTTTTTATATTTTACTTTAATCCAGCGAGCCTGCTCTGCTTTCAGAGAGAGCACAGTCTCGGCCGATCTGATGTCGCGTTTGTGTATAGATGTCTTGAGGGTGTGCTATAGGATGGACTTTTCTGAGGCACACCCCGCTTGATGATTCTGCCTCTCTGATATTGTTGGAGAATGTTGTACTTTGGATAAAAAACAAAACAAAGGAACGTTCCTGGGCTAAGTTAACAAATGTATTTGATTGTTTTGTTTTTGGGTTTAACCTTAAATCATCATAAATTATTAGAGGTATCATTTAATGCGTTGAAATCGTAGCCATATTGTACATATATCATTTGCTAAGCTCATCAGCTGTTTAAATAAAGGCTATAAAAGTGTCAAAATAATTCTTTTAATATAATTAATTCATAATACTTCTTGATCTTTTTTATAGAATCGTGATTACAACGCGTAATCTTAAACGATGATTGCAGGCTCTGCTATTTCCTGCGTTTAATGTGCTTAATTTGTATTTATAATTTATTTAGTACAACGTGCAGACGATACGCGTTGAAGTTAAAAACCATTAATATTAAAGTGGTAAGGTCCAAAACCGTCGCCTTAAAATAGGTAGTAGGGCATTTAGCACATGGCACAGGTATAGTTGGTCCTTTTTTTAAATGTCAAGGTCGAGGAAATGGAATAAGCTCAAGGACTACTACGACGCGTCGTCGGCCTGCCTCATCGACGCCGTGCGCCGCGACGCCGCGCGCCGCGCTCGCTATCCCGACGCGCGCCGCTTGCTCGCCGACGCGCTGAGCTGGCTCTACCGAGGTGACTACACACGGGACTAACTCATGAAACTTCTAGAAACTTCTGGAGACTGTATTCTTGTCAAAATTAATCTTATTGTCTCATACATTTTTAGACTCATAATACAAGTACTATTTATTATTATTAGGGTATCTGGCACAGATTCATACTGGTAGACGTCAGCCGCTTATATATCGTCAAATTGTGTTAAAAAGACCCGAATTTATCAAAGATATTAAAATGAACCCATGACTCGATTTTTAAACTTTTTAACTAGTTTTCCTGGCAGCATATTGTACTGGAATATTTTTCCAAAAAATTTACAATATTTTGGTAATTATTTTAATTATGACGTTGACCGTGCTCAAAACTCAAACTAACGCGACTATTACGAGCGATTAATTTTCTAAGCCATCTGTTTACATCTGCAGGCGCCAAAGAGGACAAGAAATATCTCGGACCAGTTCTAAAACCATATCTGAACGACCTCTATGACACCGCTTTGGAGAACTCCTGGTTTTTGGATGATTTCGAGGACAAAAAGTGTCTGGGGGAGTTTGAAGGATTAAAGTCGTACTGCCTCAGCGTTCACGAGGGGTCGGACCCCTGTGTGGGGTTGCTCGAGGCTGCGAAGAAGTTCGCGTGGGCCAAGGCTTTGGTTGATGTCGTGGACCGATATCGTCATATTGGTAAGTTTAATTTATCTTCAATCTAGGTTGCATGGATTTGAGCAAACCCATCTTGATACCACGGGCTCATATATTCCACCGCCTAACGACAATACACACTGTTGTGTTTCGTTTGGAAGAGAAAGTAAGCTTGTGTGTGTGTGTTGTTACAGACACAAGGAGCATAACATCTTAGTTCCCAAGGCCGCTGGTATATTGAAGAAGTAAATGGTCAATATTTCTATCAGCGCCAATTTCTATGTTCGGTAGTGACCCCTTAACATTGAGGTTCCCATTTGTATATCCGACTATGTATTGAAGAAGGATAACTTTATGGAAGTATCAAAAAATACACTTTAATTTTGTATATTTACATTATCCTCAGTCAATAATTAGAACGCGTCTAACCGCCAACGTAAATCGTGAATATAAATATCTATGATTAAAACCGTTCAGGCGATCGCTTGACTCGCTCTGTAATTTAGTCTGAGACGACGACAGACATAATTATGACACTTGTGTTAAATTCACGTGGTTATTTTATCACGAGTTATTTATAACGGCATATTTAACATGTTTTTTTTTGGTGGAGCTCGATGTTTCGATGTTATCTACGAATTCTTGTTCACGAAACTTATTTGTCGTTAACAAAACATTCGTAGATAATGACGATATTCCGTTTTAAATACTGAAGCGGAAGGCAATAACAACTGTTGTGAATATGATAATAATAGTAAAAAAAGTAAAGTAACAGCCTGTACATTTCCCACTGCTGAGATAAGGCCTCTTCCATTAAGGAGAGGGTTTGGAACATATTCCACCACGCAGTTCCAATGCGGGTTGGTGGAATGCACATGTGGCAGAATTTCAATAAAATTAGACACATGCAGGTTTCCTCACGATGTTTTCCTTCACCGCCTAGTACGAGATGAATTAAAAACAAAATTATAGTGGCTCTTGCCCAGTGGTTAGAACACGTGCATCTTAAACCCCTGGGTTTAAGATACACTGGGCCATCTCAGCTCTTATTATGTTATACAGATTTTTTATTATTCGTCTTTTATATGCAACTCCGTTATACCCTGTTTGTCCGTTGCTATAGCGACATCACTCTTTTCTTTATGTAACTACACAACTAAAAACTAGCGAATGACGTTCCCAAAGGAATGGTTCGGGTATTCAATTTCTCTCAATGCATAACCGGATGTGACGTCGCTAATAGTCGTGGCATAACTTTGGATTTGACTTGACTTGGCTTGGCTTGGCTTGGCTGGCTCGGCTGGCTTGGCTGGCTTGGTTCAACTGGCGTTACAATACTTCAGTGAGCTATTTGAACTTAATCTAAACCTACATAAAGTAAAGTAACAGTTACTTAAAATCGAATGGAAAAAATATTGAAATATACGACTTCATTTCGAGAATAATATATTAAAATGAAAAAGTTGATTCAATTGAAAGAAACCCGTGTTTTTATTTTCCCCTCGAGAAATCAAAGTTAAAACTTTCAGGCAAATCAAAGCTTTTACATTTGAAAGGGTCGCTCTGTTCTAAAAGGCTTTTAACAAAATGACTATTACAATAACAATATCGTAATATTTAATTGTATTTTAAAAGCTTGTTTTTACTTTTGTATTTGTAACTTAATGATATAGACGAAGATTGTTGATTAATAAAGAAACCGCGAAATATATTATATTGGAAAGACGATGTAGTCTTCTGCACGAGATATATTTAAGGGCACGAGTATTTCTGTAAACATAGATGCATTCTATGTTCCCTGACTCTCTTAATCCGGTGGAACGGCAATCTGACACGACCGCAATGAGTTGAGACGTAAGACGAACGGCTTTAATTATCTCAAAAGCTATTCCAATTAAAGTGTCAAAGACTAAAACGAATATGCTATATTTTGATAAATAAGTCTAACGATTTAATATGACTGAAGTTAGCGTTTAGTTTATACATTGACATGAAAGATAGCCTATGTCGCAATCTTCAAATATCACAAACGATGTATTATAATATATTTAAAGTAATTGCATCTTTGGCTTTCCAAGCACCCATATTTCGAATTTCATAACAGATACGCTTAATAAACGAAAACAATATAAAAATATAGTTCATAGTATACAGTTTCATATTGTTCATATTCCATAAGTTTTTTTGGATGAATGCGCTGAATTGAATTGAGTGGAAGGTAGAGTTTTGAGAAAGACCGTTTGGGTAGGTACCAAAAGAGATCAGAAATCTTACTGCCAAACAGCTACACTTACTAGTTTTGCATTTGTTTATCTATTAATTGAACTAATGTAGCGATATGATTATGAGTCTTAATTGGTTCCCAAGATTATAGTGCATTGGATGTGAAGAATGGTTAATGGAATATATCTAGCAGCGCCCAATGTCTTTGGGAAATAATAAGAAGGTATATGAACAGATCGTTTTCCCTCGGCCCAGACTTCCGGCTCGTGTTCCCGACGGGCGAGGGGCTGGCGGTGTCGTTCCCCGCGCGGCTGGAGCGGCGCGGGCGCGGCGCGGCGCGCGCCATCACGCTGAGCCGGCGCGACAAGGCGGACGCCAAGCTGCGCCTCGCCACGCGCTGCGTGCTGGCCGCCTTCAGCTCCGCGCTCGTCGGCAGGTGGGTTACAATTGTCTTCCTACACATTGTGCTAAAGGGTTGGAACTTCGTCTAAGTAGCTCGAGTGAAAGATCTCAAGTTCTTATCAAAGAATTTCTCAACATTACATCAAAGCTAAAATAGGGACATGGTTTCATGTTGAGAGCGTTTGTATGTCTTTGTTTAGTTTCGCGTCAATAACATTTCAAAATTCTCTTCACTGATTATAAATCAGCCACTAAAATGATCGGATGATCGTTTCATGTAAATTTCTTAAATAATAGTGTTTGAATATACGGGTAAGAAACCCTTCTAACAGACAACAGTCTCGCAAGCCTCGATTCTATTTAGTCAAACTTTTTTCACTCAGTTCCAAAAATTCGCATACCATTCTGATCGAAAGCGGATTATACTGCACATTAATCAGTATATATCAGTGACATAACTTATCCAGGTGTACCGAGAGGAATAGCTAGCTAAGCGTGTTTCAGTCCCGTAGTCAGCTGGCCAGGCGACATATTTGCCACATCGGCAATTTGCGACAACTTCTCCATTAAGACATAATTGACGGACTTAGCCAATATTATTTGAATAAGTGATTTTGAACGAAATATGTAATTTGGTTCAAGATTTTTTTCAATAATTCGTTCCTATATTCCTAGTTATAAAAGTAAAGTCATCAATTAAGATTAAGTGAAGTATATAAGCGTGTATATAATATAAGCGTGAAGTATATAAGCGTTCCTTGATGTTAGGGCTTTGTGCAAGCCCGTCTGGGTAGGTACCACCCACTCATCAGTTATTCTATCACCATATAACAGTACTCACTATTGTTGTGTTCCGGTCTGAAGGGTGAGTGAGCCAGTATAACTACATTATATATAGACATAATATTTTAGTTCCCAAGGTTGGTGACACATTGACGATTAAAGGAATAGTTAATATTTCTTACAGCGTCATTGTCTATGGGCGACGGTGACCACCTACCATCAGGTGGCCCATATGCTCTTCCGCCAACCTATACCATAAAAAAAGCGTGCAAATTAATGACTCATCTTGTGTTCGTGTATTTGCCTTTACCTTCGATGGCAGTATTATATTTATTTGCACACAGAAAATCACGGATATATTCATACGTATTTTAGCCTTCATGCGTGTTTTTTTTTATACATATCAAATATTTTATAGTAGAAAAAAGCCGAGAATTCATATTTCCTGGTCGCCTGAATTTTTGTTTTTCTTTTCATGTTTTGTTTTTCTATCTGAAATGTTTACATAAATCCTTATTGTATTTTGAAGCAGGTACTAAAAACTCACATTGCTTTTTTTAAGTCTGTGACACTGGGGATTTTATAGGGATTTTAACGGATCTTAATGATAAATTATGTTGGAAGTTTGAAAAATTCCACTTTCTTTCTTAGGCAGCCGCGTAAAAAGATTACACATGCGTACAAGTTTCTAAAAAGGTCGGATTATAAAGAAACAGAGATAAAACAGTTGGTTATCGCCAGCTCTGCCTCCGCATATCAGATTAGTATTCAGCCCGCATTGACTACAATTTACAGGCACAGCCGCGTTTATATCGACCCCCGACCTTTCAGCGGTAAATGGGATTTTGATAATTTACTTCTCGAAGATATTTTATGAATACGTTGCGGCAATATATTTAAATCGAATCTTATAAACTGTGATTAAATCTTTCATTTTGAAAATCAAAACACGGTATTCATTTTATCAATATTATTTTAAAAAAAATATTTATATTAATGTATGAAACTCACCTCTGTATGAAATAGAAATAAACTCAGTTTGAGATTTTGGAAATATTACACTCATCCAACCAACCTCAAGTAGATGGTACCAAGATCAAACACTTACTTAATGTGGTCAATACCTCCTGTCCCTCACCGGCTATGTTCTGAGTCGGGGCGCTATCTCATAGGAGACATCCTCAGGATGGACGTCACTTTCTAGCTCGAAAGGGCATAAATTCAAGGCTGAGTTTAGTACTCGTCCCAACTAGTAAGCTAGGCTAGTATGGGTCAACAGCTCTACTTCACGGATGATACAAAATAAGACCTCTTGGCCCCAATAAATAATACTTTTCTTATAGGTTATAGGCTTAGTTTCGGAGATAAAAGTGTCCTTATAAACAAATGTTATTTAATGTATGTATTAATTCGTTATATACATACAAACTTAATAGCAAATTGTTAATTACTTGGGCTAAATTATCTTTGATTGCAGAGCTCCATCAAAACAAATGTCTCCCAACGGAAGTACAGAAGAAATTCTCACAAGTATAAAACATGGCAACTTTTGGAGGAATACTACAAAACCTGACGTCATTCCATCAACATCGAATAGCAATACGCTTGACCAACCCAAGGTCAGGAGAAGATCAAGAAGGAGCAGACCGGCTACATCCCATGGGTTTCCAGAGATTACCATCACAAATCAATCCGATACCAAAACTTTGAGGCGCAAGTATCACACATTGAAAAGTTTGGTCTACAAGGAGCCGGTTGAAAGTATCAAGGAAATGCGCGAGAGACCGAGGTCTGCCGGGTCTACCGTGAGGGCTACAGAGCATTTGAGTAGACCGACGATACTAGAAACCTTGGACTTTATCAATGGTGTTAAAGACTCATTTTGTGGTAAGTATTTTGTATTGGTTATATATGTTAAGTTTTCCATTCTATGGAGTTTTTATTAAATATTATTATGAGATACTTGGGTATAAAAAGGTTATGAAATAAATGGATAAGTTACTTGGGTGGTTACAATTTGCTACGTTAAAGATGTTGAAGTTTATGGGTTGGCGGATGACACTGCTATGTATATTTTTTCATATTATAAGTCAGATTGTTAGTGGTCATAGTTGATGGTTAGTAGTCATCTCCACCCATAAATAAGAAATATTATCTACTTCTTACCATCATTTTAACGCCACAAATCTTGGGAACTCAGATATTATGATCCTGTTACTTGTTAGTCACACTGGGAAACTCGACCTTCACAATAATGTTAATCACTGGTGGCTGGCAGCTGATTATCCGATGAGCCCACACCCTCGAGTATCTTTTATCAAAAGCGTCCGCGTCCAGCATAACAATGTAGCGTGTCGCTCGTGTCGCAGTGGAGGAGTCGGGCAGCTCGGAGGCGGAGGAGGGCGCGGGCGCGTGGGCGGCGCGCGACGAGTGCGCGCTGCGCCGCGCCGGCCCGCTGGGCGCCGCCGCGCGCCGCCCCGCCGCGCTGCACGCCGCGCTCGCCGACCTGGCGCCCGCGCTGCTCGCGCGCCGGAACTTCTCCGTGAGTTGCGCCGCGCCTCGTCGATTTTTTTTGGATAAAGCAATAACATATACATTTAACGGAACAGTAAAATGAATAATGGATAAATTAATCAAAATTAAAAATGAACATCATTTATCACGCAAACAAAAAGAATCCTTGTTTTAATATAGGTATAACAAAAGGCAGATTTACAAGTGCATGTAGAAAGAGGTGAGTGCTATGAGCGCAGTGGTGTACAAAGCGCGTGTCCGGCAGGTGCTGCAGGAGCTGTGCGCGCTCACCCCCAACAGCGAGGGCGCGCTGTTCGCGCTGCACCGCCTCGCGCGCGCCGCGCGGGCGCGCTCCGCAGACTCGCGAAGGTGCGTCCCGCGCACGACACACACACACATTTTTTTTTATTGCATACGTGTATGACTCACTTGCCACTTCATCATCATCATCATCATCAGCCCGTTTTTGTCCACTGCTGGACATAGGCCTCTCCAAGTGCACGCCACTGTGGTCTTTCTCCGGCTACTCGCATCCAGCTCCTGCCTGCCGCCTTGCGTATATCGTCACTCCACCGTGCTTGAGGACGTCCTACACTACGTTTGCCGAGACGCGGTCTCCACTCTAGAACACGTTTTCCCCAACTCGGTTCTACGACAAATATGACCAGCCCACTGCCACTTCAGCTTACTAACCCGGTGGGCTATGTCGTTGACTTTGGTTCTTTGACGGATCACCTCATTTCTGATGCGATTCCTCAGAGAAACGCTGAGCATGTCCTTTCCACAAAGTCTGCCCGAGGTAGACATATTTTTGAACAACTTCAAGGACTGTACCGTGTATCGCAGTCGGTTCCGGTAGAACATGTTCATTGAACATGACCTTGGTTTTGTCCAAGTTCATCCGTAGGCCGATACGCATAGAAGAATCAGCCAGCTCGTTCAGCATTTGTTGTAGGTCCTGCAGCGTTTATCGCCTGTGAATCTGAAGTGAGAGATGTATTCGTCATGTTGATGCCACGTCCTTTCCAGTTCAGCGTCTTGAACATATCCTCCATTGCATTAGTGAACAATTTGGGGGAAATAACGTCCCCTTGTGTCACTCCTCGATGCAATGGTATGGGATGTGTTTGCTGATTCTGTACTCGGACGGACATGGTGGCAGCATCTTAGAGACATCTCATCACTTGGATATATCCCCAATCAACTTGGCAACGCTGCAGGGACTCAAGAACAGCCTAGATTTCAACGAGTCAAAGGCCTTCTCATAGTCCACGAATGCAAGACACAGGGGCCGATTATACTCTTGGGACTTCTGTATAATCTATCGCACTGTGTGAATGTGGTCTATGGTGCAGTATCCGGTCCGAAACCCAGCCTGTTCTTCGAATCGATCGATCGAATCTTCGCGCAAGACGGTTCGTGATTACTCTTGAAAACAGCTTAAAGACGTGGCTCAGTAGGGATATGGGACGATAGTTTTTCAGCAGGGTTTTGTCTCCCTTTTTGAAGAACAGGACGACCACACTCCTACACCAGGCCTCTGGAGTTCTCCCTTCGAAGAGGACAGAGTTAAAAATCTTCTGGAATTCTCTAAATACCGGTTTATCTCCTACTTTTAATAACTCTGTGGTAATGCCGTCCTCTCCAAGGGCTTTTCCATTTTTAAGCTGTTTAAGAGCAATCTCGATTTCGCCAATACTGAATTCAGGTAGGTCTTCGGAGAAATGGTGTGCTAATGTAGCTCTAGAATCCACATTTTCGGGATCAGGTCGAGATGCATGCGATGCGTATAACCGGCCGTAGAAGTACTGCCGGCTTGGAAGAAACTACTTCTCCCCTTGCTGCGGTCAACTTCGCCAGGTGGCTCCTTCCAAGAGATTGTACGAACACCTTAGACCCCCGATTTTGCTCAATCGCTCTTGCAATTGCATGAGTGTTAGAGCACCGGAGGTCGTGTCGTACGCGCCTGCTGAACTCTTGATTTAATTGCCGTTTCTCAGACGAAGTGACAGATGGGTTTTTTTACGTCGTTTTTTCATGAGCTCTTAAGTCTCTTCTAAAAGTTTGGACTTCCTGCCCTTGCATGCCACAACATCTCGTGCCTTCTTCCCTGAGAATTCGAACTACATTTTCAAGGTTCTGGTTTACGTCTGTTGTGGTTTCCACTGTAGCGAATCGGTTCTCCAGGATTGACTGGAATGTTTCAGATCCCGCAATGGTTTGGAGCAGCTTTGGTCGAAGCGTGGACTTCATCAGACGGACGCGCTCGGCCTTAAAATTGATATTCAAAGAGTCTCGGAGAAGTCGGTGATCACTACCGATATTGAACCAGTTTATCACTGAGACGTCTCTGAATATTTGCCCCTTGTCCGTCATTATGAAGTCGATCTCATTTTTTCATAGTGTCGGGGCTTTGCCACGTCCACTTCCTTTGCGGCTACTTCTGAAGAAGGAGTCATCAAGAAGAGCCCCTCCCGTTCGAGGAAGTTGACAAGCATTTGCCCCCTATGATTCCTGCTTCCAAATCCATGGGGTCCTACTACCGATTCATTGCAATTCTGTACTCCCACTTTAGCGTTAAAGTCCCCCATGACAAAGTTGTAGTGTGTTTTCGTGGTGAAGTGAAGGGCCCTCGATATATCATCGAACAATTCTTGCACTTGTCCGTCCGAGTGTGTCGAGGTCGGTCCGTACGCTTGCACCACCTTGGCTGTACCTCACGGTGAGCTTTATTATGAGGTACGCAACACTGTTCGAAACACTGGTGATTTCCACCACGTTGTCAGCTAGGGAATTATTTACCAGAAACCTAACGCCGCCTTGGGATTGTTGGTCTCCCTCTTGGAAGTACATTAGGTGGCCCGAATGGAGGGTAACGGTGTCCTCTCCCTCTCTACGGACTTCACATAGCCCTAATATGTGCCACCTAATTTTCCCAAGTTCTACCTCAAGTTGCGCTAAATGCGAGTCAAGCCGTAGCGTGCGTCCGTTGTAAGTCGCCAGGGTCAGTCGGTTGTGGTGGCCTCCCGTAGCCCGGTGATTCTTAGCACCCCCGTCCCACCGTTACCATCGTCGCCACCATGACGAGGAATACCGGGGCTGCCGGGTACTGGGGGCCATGGCTTGCGTGAGTGCTGCATGTGGAGGATATTGCCCATAATCGCCACGCTGGGCAGGCGGGTTGGCGATCGCAGGACGTAGCTTCTCGTACCGGTGACGCTGCTGCCCATCATCGGCCTGTGGTATGTAGCTACGCCTATTTTGTTGATGGTTATACGGCCATCAGTCGGTCACCAGAGCCTCGTTTGCTGGTCGGCAGGATGCACCACGGGCAGGTGAGGTTGGCTTGGGGCACTAAGGTATAGTTTGCGCCCCCTTACATCCACTTAGCTTCACGAATAACAAAGTTCTCAAGGGCTGTTGCTGTTTGATGGAAGAATATCTGATGAAATCTACCTAGACAAACTTTCAGGTGGCAGAGCGAGAAGCCTTTTAATTGGTAGTGAACCTAATTAAACTTCTGCTGTATCTTCTTCTTTAAAATGTCAAATCAATAATGTTAAAAAGAAAGCAACCAGTAACTACACACTTGACACAGTTTATAAATACGATTTCTAATTTAATATAAATTTTATTATTGATTATAAACATTAAACAAAAAACTAGTAATTGGAGACTCCCAGAAACGGAAGAGTCAGCGCAGGAGGCGCCGCAGGTGTACCGGCCCCGCCCGCCGGACTACGTGTCGGAGGACGAGGCGCCGCCGCCGCCGCCCCGACGCCCCCACGAGAAGCAGGTACAGCTACTACTACTACTTACTAACATCAACACAAAATTTGACATGCAGACTTTTTACAGACAAAGTTAGGTGACAAAACAAGAAGATACAACATTTATTTCCAAGTAATGTAAGAGGCACTATTGAGTTTCATAATTCATACACATTCATCTGGTTTGTTAGGAATTTATATCCTTATATTTGTGATGATGAATATCAACAATATTACAAAAAGTCCTATTTTTATTAGGAGATTCGGACAGGCGGTTGATATTTTGACCCATTAGATTAACGAAGTAAGTAATAATTTGAAAGTAGCATCGACTAATAAAAAAATAAAAATTAATTATCAATTCGGCGAATATATTTGGTCATATGATCATTACATCCGTTTGTCTTCATATAAGATATGTATAAAGATTGATGATTTTGAAGACGCACTTTTATCGATTCGCAATGTGATCGGTTTTACGAATATTGCCGATGCCACACCTAAGTTGTGTCGAACCATACACGCATACAAAAACACATACACACACACGCAAAACATCAAACTCGTAACATTCAATCGTAATCCTAATTAATTAATATTCTTTTCTAAAATGAACTCTGATCATAATAAATAATGAAAACGTACTTTTTTAACGGCCTATTACGTAAGTTTGAAGCGGCCAGCGATGCGAAATTGTCTCTTGTATGACAAATTACGGTCTAGAAAAAGAGGTTCGTAATATAATTATATAATAGTCTACAACAATGAACCGAGATGACCCAGTGGTTAGAAAGTAACCGATGATTGCGGGTTCAAACCAGGCAAGGACCACTGAATCTGTGTTTAATTTGTGTTTATAATTCATCTCTAGCTCGGCGGTAAAGGAAAACATCGTGAGGAAACCTGCATTTGCCTAATTTCAAAAACATTCTGCCACATGTGTATTCCACCAACACGCATTGGAACAGCTTGGTGGAATATGTTCCAAGTCCAGCCCAGCAGCAAATTTAAAGGCTGTTGTTATTTATTTTATCATTATATATTACAACAACGCAATTCGTTACAGCCAAAGCAGCATACAGATTTCGTGCCGCAGTCCCGCCTGGAGACATTGCAGACTGACATGGATCACCTGCAGCTGATCTCATCCAAACTTTCCCTCCAGAGCTTGACCCAGAACCCGAACTGCACGGGCATCATTAATCCTATTTACGACATAAAGATGCCGAGAGATAAATTTGCTGTCAAGCGAACCAAGTCGTTAGGTCGGAGTTTCAGTTCTAGAAACCTAGGCATAGAAATAACGAGGTACAACTTGAGCCTAGGTCAGAGGCACGGGAAGAGGACGAACGATGTCGTCACGGCCATTAACGGCACCAGCGGCGAGACCGGCTTGGAATTTAGAAATAACTTTTTTCATAAGAATAGCGTCTCTAAGGTTGTCGGTGACTCGTATAGAATTAGTAGAGTTACTATCGACTAATTATTATTAGAAGCAACTATACTTAGTGGTAGGATACTACCACCCAACAGTAAGGCTTCTGGATAGGTGAGTCAACTACAGGCACTAGGGATTTTGGCTTCCAATGTTGGTGTTGCAATAAATGGAAAAAGAAGTTGGCGTTGTAATAAATGGTTAGTATTTCGTACACCTCCAATGTTTGTGGGTAATGGTGGGCATTTACCATCAAGACCCGTTTTAGCCGTACTACCTATTACGGAACAAAAGTCAATTTTGGATGGAGGAAGTCATAAATTCTAAATAATAATTTTTGTTTTTCAATTTTTTTATTCAAATTTATTTATCGGAATACTAATGTTGGTTTTGTTAGTAATTTATTTATAAAATTATGATAGCGTGATGTTAAGTTTATTGAAAAATGTAAAACTTTAATAGCAAGCTATACAATTAACGTAATTATATAAAATATACTTAAAATAATTATGTTCTTAATTTGAATTATGTTTCGTTATAAAAAATATTTTACTAAAAGTGCAACATTTTTACAAACTATTCCGTTGTGTTTTTTTAAATAAAACTGATAATACTGTTTTATTTTTAATTACCAAATTAAGTATTCACCGCGGGTTAATTTAGTAATAGTGATATTGTTTTTTTTAATAAAATATACTAACTGGTTGTTTATTATTTTACCTTTTAAATAATTTACTTTACTTCACACACTATTGTACACCGCAAAGGGGAAATAAATTAATAAAACATGGATACTGCATAAATAAAAGAGGCATACGATTTTGACGACCTTATCGCTTCATATACCCACCCTTACAGACAACCAATCCTGTAGGTTCTCTAAGAATATGAGATACGAGGTGCTGTAATCAATAAATAAAATAAGAATAACACGAATCTACAAATAAAACAAATAAATACATTTTAATATGGTATACATACATATATATAAACATACTTAATGTTGTTTTAAATTTTCGCGATTATTACACATTGAAATAAAACTAGTTATAACGGATTTGTATCGCGTATATTAATTATTTTTGACATCCCGACGTTTCGAGCACTTTACAGCGTTCATGGTCACGGGTAGACATATTTTTTTTTCAAACAGACTACAGATGACGTATACTTCAACAAAGAGAAATACATACCATAAACTCATTGCTTCAAAATGTTATTAGAATGCATCGAACCGTGAACGAGTATACATTGTTCAACACAAAAGTTATAAAGTTGCCTATCTGTTTGTTATATCTATATATCTTTGTTTCATAATATTTATAAATATTATGAAACAAAGTGGTTTACTGCTTTTGTATTTCTGCTTTCTTCTAAGTCATTTAATAAGATTTTGATTCAGTTTTCACTCAGAGAAGGAGCGACAAACGAGAAAGGTTTGTTTATATATTATATAAAAAAATTGTATACAATATTTGAACAATAACGCCATGTAAACGCTGGTTAAATCTTCGGGGACATATCAGAAATAAATATAAATGTAATTTAAATTATGTCTCAAAAAAGGCTAGATGACTTCTATTATATGTGTCTTTTTGTCGTATTATATATAGGTATTATATTTTGTCTTATTTTTAAGTATGTTTATTCCTAATAACTATTTTGATTGAAATGTATAAAAAGCTGTATAGCCTTTTCTAATCACAGGAGGAATTCAGTCAAATCAACTTTAATTTAATGTATTATACTTTACTATTAGTTCAAAAATATTGTGCACCAACAGTTCTTTAATATTATATCTTTATGTATAGTATAAGTAATACTATAAATAAAGATGTACTGTACAACACAATTGGACTCAACTACTCACATTCACTTTAATTTTACCAAAGTTCCAATAACAACTACGTCACTGTTGAAGCCGCCATTTTTTCAAAAAAATAAATTATGTACCAATGATGTCGCATCAATTCGATGTCGAATGTGGTTTATTTGGCTTTTTCCTTATGGCTAGAATAGTATACTCATTTGTACGTGATGAAGATGTCGTTATATCATGAACAAGCCTCGTGTTATGAAAGTAAGATAAGATTAAACATGTCATTAATTGGTTGTTTCATTAACCTATATTTACACATAATAACTGCTTTATTATTTACGATTAAATTATTATTATATTCGTTCGTATTTCAGCTAAAATATTGATAACTTAAATTTTGTCAAGGAGTGCGTAAACGTTCTTTATTATGGAATGTTTAGTTCGACTTAGATTTTGGCGGACGAGCATATGTGCCACCTGATGGTAAGTGGCCACCATCACCCATAGACAATGACGCTGTAAGAAATATTTACTATTCCTTTCATCGTCAATGCGCCACCAACCTTGGGAACTAAGATGTTATGTCCCTTGTGCCTGTAGTTACACTGACTCACTCACCCTTCAAACCGGAACACAACAATACTGCGTACTTTTGTTTAGCGATAGAATATCTAATTAATTCTTAAATGTATTCTTAAACTAAATAAAATTGTTTATATCTTGGAACCAATTATTCATGTGATACTCTTATAAAATTACTGCTAATTATTTGCCTATTCGGGTAACCAGACACAAGAGAACACGATAGATACTAACATTTAATGCCGTAACCGTATACAAGGGCTAGATTAACGTAGTATTTATGTACGATTTTATGTTCTTTATTCACGTTACCGGATCTTAATTTCACGTTGAATCGATATTCGAACACGAACAGAAAACCCTTTCGTTAATTAAGTTATAACCGTATATGTGACAGAATTATATTGTAAGACAAGAGATTTTTAAATCATACGTCGTCTTTGGAACGGCTGGACCGATTTTGATGGGACTTTCACTGGCAGATAGCTGATATAATTTAATTAGGCTACATTTATTTTCGAATTACATTTTTAAAATAATATTAAAGTCAAGCTGTAATGTCCAAAAATTGTCCGATACCACGCGCATGTCACCACTTCGTCACATAGGGTGTACGTATATATCACCAACGAATTTATTTGACAAAAGCAGTCTAGTACAAAATTAATAAGTTATAGTAAAATCTGCGAACTTAACAATTCGCTTATTCTAATAAAAACAAAATAACAATAAGTCTCGTGAACAAGACATTCGCAGATAATGTCGAAATATCGAGCTCCACCGAACAAAAATAAAAAACATGGTAAATATCCCGTTATGAATAACTTTAATAATAACTTTTTGTTAAATTTGTTTTTGTCAAATTTATTTACATTTTAAACAAACTATAATTATATTTTATAATTTTAGGCAATAAATGATTATTATTAATTTATTCCATATACTTGAGTGCCCTTGAAAAGGTTTATTAAAATAAAGCTTCTTTGATCATTCATTTTAACAGCAGACAACAAAAGGAAACAAGATTTTAAGCAAATATTCTTAATTAAGTCAGTTTATAGACGTCGGATATTGTTATATATTATTAGCGGCCCAATGCGGTTTGTATGTTTCAATGTAAGTAAATTATCGAGCACATTTCGATGGTGATATTGATAAATGTTTTGTGTTTAAATGTAAATTTTTCGTAAGTCACTTTTCAGTTAATTAACAAAAGAGCGCCGTTTAAATTACACATAGAATTCACATACTGACGACCTGCGTGGTCGAGTAGTGTGTACACAGGTTTTCATGGGTACATCACTCCGAGGTCCCGGGTTCAATTCCCGGCCGAGTCAGTGTGGATTATCATTATTTTTTCTATATTGTCTTGGGTCTGGGTGTTTGTGGTGCCGTCGTTACTTCTGATTTTCCACAACGCAAGTGCTTTAGCTACTTACAATGGGTTCAGATGCGATGTTGTCTCATATTGTCTCATATTAACTTATTTTTATGTAAGAGTTAAAAAAATGTATTATATTTCATTTTCATTAATTAATATGCTTATGTTTAATTTATATTTTCTGTAATTACATTGCGTAATATGCATGGTGAGACTACCTGTAAGTAGAAGAAGTAGTCTTGATAATTTTGAAATGTAATTTATTTTTTGTATCTGCTTTTGGTTGTCCTAATGAAACTAAAACTCTTGGGGAGAATTTAGTATTTATTTTTAAAACATTTATTATCGAATCAATTCTTTTCAATACTTCAACAAGATTTTTTTTTCACTTTGATTTCGAATAAATAAAGTTATGTCTTTGTCGTTAAATGTCAGTTACAAATTAAGTATGTATATACTTAATTTAAAAAAAATATAAATTTCGAAAATCTTCAAAACCCTTAATGTGTGCTCTCAATTACTCCTAAAAATATAACCGTAATTTATAAAATTTTCACGTTTAATATTATGTTAATATACTTCAGGATAAATGCTTTCAATGTTAAAATTGGATCAAAAGTTTCGTGGAATTAAGTTGGTAGCGTGAACTCTTGAAATAAAGTTATAGAGAGATTTATTACGTTTTGAATTCTGATTAAAATGTTATGAAAGCTCACTTTCTTTTTATTAATTTTAAGTGTTAAATTTTTTTATGCGTGACTGATATTCCTATTAACTCCATTTGACGGCGAAGTTTTAAGCAAGAATAGAACGATTCACTTGAAAACAGGGACTTGAGCTTTGTACAATTCCATACAAATAACTGAGCTGGCCCATTGGTTAGAACGCGTGCATCTTAACCAACGTTTTCGGGTTCAAACCCAGGTAAGCACCACTATATATATACATATATATATGCGTAATTTATGTTTATAGTTCATATCGTGCTCGGCGGTGAAGGAAAACATCGTGAGAAAACCTGTGTCTAATTTCATTGTAATTCTGCCGCATGTGCATTCCACCAACCCGCATTGGAACAGCGTGGTGGAGTATATTCCAAACCCTCTCCTTAATGGGAGAGGAGGCCTTAGCCCAGCAGTGGGAAATTTACAGGCTGTTACTTTACTTTTTATTTTTATACAAAGGGTAGGTAGAGATAGTTATCACATATTCCACCGGCAACTGTAATAATTAGTAGTGTTGTGTTCCGGTTTTAAGGCTATAAGGGACATCTTAGTTGCCGAGGTTAGTGAAGCATTGACGACTGGGATGGTTAAACTGTTTGGTTGTGTCAATGTCAAAAGAACGTATCTTACATTTTAAAAGTTCAACTTCGTAAAATTAAGTTTAGAGGTTACTCTTTGTGTGAAAGTGGTTTAGACGAAGGTTCCTTATCCCATATAATGTTCTCCTGCCCCAAACTCATCCATCCTGTACGACGTTTTCCCTCCTAAAAGTTCTTCGTCCTATTAATCTTGAATATTTGTTAAAGTTTGCGTTTAATCCATTATGTAAATTTTTATGTAAATATATTAAAAGTAATAAGAATAAAGTGTAAATACTTATGTGTTTAAATAGTAATTACTTTTCATCTAATTATTATTATTGTTGTATTTAAGATTAGGTTAGGTTAGATTTTAAAGGTTTTCAATTTTTTTTACTATTATGCCTTCAACATTAAATTGAGCACGTAATTTCGGCCGTATCGATCAATCTCCATCGTGTCTTCTTCATCGCGAAATAAACTATGCCTTTTCGGCATAAATAAAACCATACATTTAAAACTTCATCTAATTACTTTTGCCAATCCTCTTGAGAGTATTATGTCACCCTTACAACATAAAGCCGCCTTATGTTGTTAACAAAAGGTGTCATCAACACTTAATAATATGAGAATAATAACATGGCAGTGCCGTTTGTGTATCTTTAATTTGATTGGTTAAAAATAACAATTTTCGTTTTTATTTTAGTGTTAGTGCTGTCTTATAATTTTATTACCAGCCAGCTCATGATCACAGCTAAAAGGAGTATTTTCTAAATTTGAATCAAGCAGTATTCAAACACGAACGGTTCGAAAACGAATCAATGACACACGAATGGCATAATGACGACTGTGTTGCGTCGAGCAATTTGCGAATATCGTGGCTAGGTTAGAGCGTTGATAAATTTTCATGTTTGCTTTTACATGTTGCAGGTATCACAGTAAAGTAGACGTTTTGTGAATTTCCTAGAGTAGGTATAACTTTAACTTGCAATTTATTTTTATTTATATTTAACCAGAATTAATTACATACAGGGAGCTGAGATAGCCCAGTGGTTAGAACACATGCATCTTAACCGATGATTGCGGGTTCAAACCCAGGCAAGCACCACTATATTATATGGGCTTAATTTGTGTTTATAATTTATCTCGTGCTCGATGGTGAAGGTAATCATCGTTAGTAAACCGGCATGTGTCTAATTTCTTCGAAATTTTGCCACATGTGCATTCCTCTAACCCGCACTGGAACAGCGTGATGGAGTATGTTCCAAACCCTCTCCTTAATGGAAGAGGAGGCCTTATCTCAGCAGTGGGAAATGTACAGGCTATTACTATTTAATTACATACATGTATAATGGTAATTAACTAAGATGACTGTATTTTTAAATTTTTAAAAAGAGTAACTATTATTATGTAGTAGCTATACATAATATAGTTATTAAATGACGACTCAAAAGTTGGATTTGATTTAGGAAGCTAGATAAAAAATGTCGATTATTTTGAGTGAAACCTAATTATTCTAAGTCAATGTGATTATTTCTTGTATGATGTCAAAATTAACATATACATACATAATATTAAGAAAGTTTAACATGAAGTTGGAATCCACGTAAGTCGCGGTAATACCCAACTCCAACACGAAAGTTAAATCTTATAAATTATTCTTATTACGGAGAAGGATTCAAAATTTGTAACGCAGCTATCATTCAAATCGGCGATTATGTCTGATATTTTACTGCAAATCGTTTTTCCTTATTAATATGAAAAGGGAAAGAATTCGTTTTGTGTATTGTAATCATTTTTTATTCTTTTGTGTGTTTTTATATCAAAAATGGGCCACCTGATGTTTCTCACCCACTCCCATAGACGTTGGCGCTGTAAGATAATATCAAGTATAGTAGGACACAAATTAAAACCGATTACTACCGATTTACACAACCAATAGAAATAGCTCCCTATCGCGCCATTCGACGCTATTCGTCGCTATAGATTTCCGCGTCAGTTCAACCCGAGACAGAGAGTGCGCGTAAATCGACTCGTCAAATTGACTAATATATTAGGTCATATGATATTACAATTTAATACGTTTATGCAAAGATCATATTCGCATGAGAAATAAATATTGATAATTTGGTATAGCGTACTCAATTCGGATGTGAGCGGTTTTATGAATATTGCCGATGCGACATCTAAGTTGTGTCGTACTATACCTATTGTTCTTTGGTTACCACCAATTCTACCGAATATGAGATGAAAAGTTGGTACCCAGACATCCGTATACATAGTCCTAATACCAAGTATGTGTATATTTGTGTTTTTCAAAAACTCTGGTACAGAAAGAAGTATGCATTTGAGTTATGTAACACATTGTTGTAAATGTAGTGAGTAGTACTTTTTAAACTTCTAATAATATCTGAAATAGAATATCTAGTTGAAATTTCAACTGGGGTTAAAATTTAAGTTATTTACACGAATGTATTCAATGACTACAACCTGACCACAGGTTCCAGGTAGAATTGATGTTAATGTCACGGGTCAGGAGTACACAGCTGAAGGAATTAGTCACACTTAGTGAAGACGCGAGCTATATTAGAGCTTGTAGCCCGAGGTTTGGTCAGGCTGTTTTAATAATGCACGTTACAATTAGGTCATATGTTTAAATTACTTTGATTTTAATAATGTCTGCTTTTGTAGTAAACAGTTGTGTTAGTATTGTTTTGTAGTTTAGTATCGGCAGGTAGTCTGTCTAATAGGTAAACTAATGACAAGTTGAACTCAAAAACCATACATAGATTGATGAACTCTGTAAAAATGTTACCTAAACTCAGATATCATTGTGCCTTTATTACACTTGTCATTTACCCTTTGAACTTAAATACAACATATAAAGTATTGCTGTTTCGTGCATAAGTTGTTAAAGTAAGGTATATAAGTTATAAAGGAGTAGAAGTTAAGTATATATCAGTTGTCTCACGCGTGTTTTAGGATCTTGGTTGTTATGTGTTAGACAAAAAAGTAGACAATGTCCTTGCTTGGAGTTCAAGTTTGATTCATAGCGAATTTCGTCAAATTTGATTCATTGGTTAGGTAAGAGTTGGTTGGTTAGGGAGAGACAGAGTTACTTTCACATTTATAATATTATTATAGTATAGAAGTGTAGATAGTTAGGTGCTATTTTGCAAATTATTTGAGTGTCATTAACATTACACTTAAGAAGGAGATGAAAGTCGAAGATTAAGATTAATCTTAAATACGAAATGAAACTCAGCGTCTCTATGACTTACGACTCGAGCTGTCCGTTAATAAGATGACGGCGATGACGTGGCCTTTTACATACAAAGTTAATCTCAAAGGAAAACAGAAGTCAACAAACAACTGTTGAAGCATCTAAAAAAACATTTTCTTTACAAACATTTTCTTTGCTTCTATCCTTAAGGGGTCACTGCTAATCGCTTTTCCGCTGTTGGAAGGCACTCGGTGTAAAAAGAAAAATAAGCGTCATTCCTGAAAGTAGTTCTCTGGCTGTAGCTTCTATTTGTGACGTGACTCTTCGTTTACAGCGTGACGACAACGATACGATGTCATGACGCAAACATGAAAGTTAATTTATACGAAAGTTGCGGAGTTGATAAGTTTTCTGGTCCTAACTTAATAGTAGAAGTCTTACAAAGATGCAGAGGTATGACTGTACATAAGCAGTTGATACATAATAAGAATTTCAGGATTAATAATTTAATAGTAAAGTGTAACAGTGTTATAAATAAATATAAGTTGTTAAAACTCTTAGTAGCACACAATCTAGTTGAATTATTAGAAAATTGCATGAAATATCTAAATTTTCATTTCTACTTCCAATGAAATTGGGATATAACAGACATCTTTAAAACATGTGAAAATAAGCACATTTCCATCCCTAAAAAATTGTTAGGTATCCTTAGCCCAGTTTTGGAACGTTTCCACTGTCTTATTTTATTTTACTTAACTTTTATATAATAATTGTCTTGAAGTAATATTTGATAATTCTATCCTATTTTAATAGTTGGGGCAGCAAAAAAATCGTACGCCGTAAAGAAGGAATGGTATGGCATAGTTCATCTTTAATATTTTATAGCGAGATGTTTTGTGACAAATATACGTGTTGTAAATGTAATGTGCTTTTCTGTTTTGTTTTGTATTTAGTTTTGGGGGCGGCTTTCATTACTTTCTACGCCAATAGACCGATGCTCCTTGCCAGGCATGATCATCATATAGTGTTCGAGCCTACGATTTTTATTATAATAATATTGTTGAAATAAACAAGCAACATCGGCGTCAAGTCACACAACTTACCATAAAAAAGGCAGGAGATTCGTAGTAACCAAATTGAGATCGCGAATATAATTATTACGGTGTAATGTGATTATTGTAGACTAAATGTTTTTCTTTTGTTGTAGAGGTTAGCCCACTTCCTACTTCTGGTTCTAACAATATCTATATTATACATACATCTAAATTAATTTAATTTTATTTACATTATTTTGCAGTATATAAAACCTTATTTTTTACAACATTCAAAAAGAAAAAGTAATGTGTAAAATCGAATGTTCTGTGATCTTCTTTTGTTTTTTTCTTCACTTATCAACTATTAATGACAACGTAGCAATGTATAATTATATTGCAATAATATCAAGATAAAACTAGTTACTAATGCAATTTTTTGTTTGATTGAGTTCGGATTATTTGAGTTCGGACTCCAGTGTCTTAGTAATAGACACATATTGTACGGTTGTCTTGTGTGATACATAACTAATTACCTTGTGTGTTGCCCATTCTTTTTGACATGAGTTGACATTTATAATCATAATATTTAAATACTAAACGCTCTTTGGTTTTTTTTTGGGATACAGTCATTTGTCGACAAATAGCCATTCAAATTAAAATCAAATTGGTTATCGTTTCTGAAATTGCACTCTCTTTCACACTCCGGTGGGCTGTCTGATCCGACACGGCCGTATAAAGTTCAGGCACACGACTACTTTACATGGTTCACTTCAGCTGTGATACGTCCACTGTTGGACATAGGCCTCCCCCAAAGATCGCCACAACGACCGGTCTTGTGCAGCCCACAACCAGCGTCTTCCCGCGACCTTCACCAGGTCGTCGGATCACCTCGTGGGGGCCTACTGCACGCTACACGCTGCGTCTTCCGGTCCGTGGTCGCCACGAGAACTCGTCGGCTCCATCGGCCGTCAATGTTACATGGTTACCCAGGCGTAATTGTAAATGCTACCAACTACCAGATGCCTGGCTGTTACTGACAATTCCACACTTAACTGGGTTTTTACGACCAGGAGATTGAACCCGAAGCGATGCTGTGCTACCTGCCGAGAAGACGGTGAGGGTACTGCTTTTTTTAGTGGGTATAACGGTGTACTATTCGTTCTGGGTATCGGCGAGGCCCACATAACCCCCACTTTACATGGAGGACACTCGTAGCGCGTTTTTCCAGCAAGATAAAAAAAGGGAATTTAACCCGGGAAGTTTCCAAGACAAAAATTCGTATTGAAATATAAATAGTATTTTAATCTAGCATCGGCAAATAAATAAAGCAGTACTGAAAACGTAAACAAACATGTTTCCTTTCCCCAGTTCTGAAATGGGTCAGTATTTCTCTGTCGGGAGCCACTTGACACAGCCTGCCTCTGGATATTGACTTGTATGAATAAGACATCAAGGTCAAGATTATTTGCGTCGTTTAAACTGGCAATGAACAAACAGATTATTTATGTTAACAATTAGTATTTCGTGTATCCGTAATGTCCAATATAATTTAAAAAAAATAAAGTGCTTTTATTACAGCTCTTGTTATTTTTATTGAATACTCAGCAATAGCAATAAAATTAGAGTGTCTGTTTGTAACAATAAAATAATCGCTTTTTACTAAATTCAATTAACGGTACATATACGAAAATATTTTTTTTACAATTTTTGTCTGTCTGTTTGTTTCGGCTAATCTCTGGTACGGCTAGATCGATTTAGATGTGTCTTTTACTTGCAGAAAGCTGATGTACTAAAGAGCAGCGTGGGCTACAATAATAACTTTTTTGTTAAAGTCAAACGCGCACAGTCACGGGCACAGCTACTACATATGTACTATACATGCCTCATTATTAGTAAGGAATGAATTTATTAAATAACAAATTCTAGATTATTCAATCATTATGTTTGTAACGTGTATTAATGTTCTGTATGATACAAAACAAAAAACTAAGCTTCAACCTTATTTTGGAAATTGTAACAAATCTATTTTCGGTTTAGTAACAGCCTGTAAATGTCCCACTGCTGGGATAAGGCCACCTCTTCCATTAAGGGGAGGGTTTGGAACATATTCCGCCACGCTGTTCCAATGCGGGTGGGTGGAATACACATGTGGCAGAATTTCGATGAAATTAGATACAAGCAGGTTTCCTCACTATGTTTCCCTTCACCGCTGAGCACGAGATGAATTATAAAGACAAATTAAGCACATATACATATATAGTGCTGCTTGCCTGGGTTTGAACCCGCAATCATCGGTTAAGATGCACGTGTTCTAACCACTGGGTCATCTCAGCTCGATTTTCGGTTTAGCCTAGTAGTATAATTTGCAGGCTATTTATATAAATCATATAACCTTGGTAGTTTTTATATTAATTTGCTTTGTGACTGGACTTTATCTGGCTAAAGGCAATTTCGCGCGGCAGTTGGCAGGTTGTAAATTGGTCATTTATTGGCACCCTTACTATTCATTCGGCTATTTTTTAAATCACAATATGGTTTTATATGAAATTTATCTTTTATACGGAATATAGTTTAACAATAACTAGCAAGAATATCTGTCATGAATCTTTTTCTAAAATATACTTGTAATATATGAATTTTATTTTTATAACTTGGTCTTAGTTCAGAAATAAAAAAAATATTGTTCATTAAATTTTCTAATATATTTTTTATAATTATTATAAATATGTTTTACTGGATGAGTTATAAAAATAAGTATAGGTACGTTTCCGAAAGTCAGTTTTCCCGCCATGAATAGTGTATGTCAAGGATCATTTACTCTGATTAAAAAAGCAATATTATAATGATAAATATAAAACCTTTTTTTTCGACTAGAGGCTCCTTTTTCGAGAGTAATAAGTGTATTTATATTTTTTACTTAACACGAGATATCAATTTATTAACAGACAAAACACGTTACATACACTAGAGGCTCTTGAGCTATATTTTATATGTATCGCTCAAATATTTATATGATAATATCAATGAATTGCTTTACTTACAGAGCTTATAAAAGCAGAATGATTATGTTATGTTTGCTGTTTACGTGAAAAATGATTTAATATATAAATGAAAAGTATTATTGCAACGGAAATTCACTTGACCATTAACATGATTACTTTCGAAAGTTTCCAGTAGAAAAAAAATGGACTGGTATAAATGTTGTATAATAGGGAAGAGAAGTTGTTTTAATATTCTATGTTATTTAGAGTAGGGGCCAGTGACAGCGACATGAAGAATGGCTATTCATTCGAGGTGTTATGAATTGCAAGCACCAATTCAATGTAATTCACGTGCCGGAAGAATGGAATGCTGTATAAATCTTTATAAACGTAATTGAAACGTCAAGGGCACCTTTTACATTTACAAGTATAGATTTAGAAAGAGTTTATATTATTAATATTAAGTAGCTAAACGTTCTGACTTAGCACAGGCACTGTGTGGTTTTCCCAAGCTTAGAGGCCAAAACTCAAAAAGACAAAATTAAAAAAGAACGTAACTTCATGATAATATCACGAAGAATTTTACCTGTCCTTAAGCTTAACAAAAATTCATGTATATTCCACTGGTTCGAACCGAGTTTCAAATTCCTGAATTTCTAAAGGTCTACATATGTATACCTACTAATGAGATCGAAGAGGCGGGCTGGTACTGATAAAAATGTTCGCAATCAAAAACAATATACGTCGTTCAAGTACGTTTTAATCAACTCTTTTGAGCGACTATGGGGTACCTATGCATGGGTGTGAGTGACGAAATGACATATCTAAAGGATAATAATACGGTGTAAATTTCGACCACTTAATTACGTAAAAGGTATTATTATTACGGCTGATGCGCCCGGCGAAGAACCATTCTCTCAGTAAATTCGGCGTAAAGTAGCAGCTAAGGTGCCACGTTAAGTATGGTATGTGAGAGTTCCAAAGGCCAAATTTAATCCATTAGCTGAGGTGCCAGCACGTTTGGCAAACACGTCATAAAAAGTGTCGCAGTTGTAAAATTAGATATTTTTTCTGGCATTTTACTTGAAATGCCAAGTATTCATTAAAGAAGAAGAGAAGGCGCTTAGATTTTAGTTTGAATGCATTTACTTAATTTAATTATTATGATTTGAATGCAATCTTAGAAGTTGGGATATAATGCACTATTAAGATTAAAAATAAGGTCATTTATAATAACCAAGGTCATAAACGAATAGGAAAGAAATATCTGAGACTTCAAAGGTATCGTCAAAACGAGCAAAAAACTATTTTATACATACATTCATATTAAGATAATATTTGTGCCCGCGATCTTATCTACATTAATTCTACATTATTCTGGATAAGGTTGACATTAATGTCCATGCCTTACTCAATAAACGGACTATCTAACGCAAAAATATTTTACATATTGGACGCATAATTCATCTGAGGGATCAGCCTGTATATATACAAATTCTCTAGCTAAAAATATAGATTTAAAACATGCTGACTGCTGACTCGTGGTTTGGTCTCGATTATATTTTCAGGTTTAATTCAACGGAGATATTAAAACAGCCATTGTTATTAAGTCTACAATCAAAGAACGAAATTCGCAAAAAAATTACTTGACCTATTTTATTGTAAGGTTGGTGATACGTTGAGGATTTTTAAAGTCTTTTATTGTGAAACATTTATTGACACGTGGTATATTATCATTGCAAGCGCCTTCTGCAAGCACTTCTTCTCTTCAGTAAGCACCACAGCTTAATTTGTGTATATAATTCATCTCGTGCTCGGTAAAGGAAAATATCGTGAGGAATCCTGCATGTGTTTAATTTCATCGAAATTCTGTTTTATGTGTATTCCACCAACTCGCATTAGAGCAGCTTGATTGAATATGTTCCAAAACCTTCTCCTCGAAGGGAGAGAGGTCTTAGCCCAGCATTGAGAAATTTACAAGCTGTTGTTGTTGCAAGCGTCTTCGTTACTTTGTAAAATGTGCGTCACGCGTAATGAATAGTAACAATAAGCCGTTTTATTAGAATAATATGAATATTTACCCCTCCAATTAAGCTTAGCTAAAAGTTTGTTCTAGGACTGGGGGCGACAATAACTCCAGGGGTCGCGATCGAAATCGACACTTTTTACACCGCTTGGTGTAAAAAGTCACAAGATTGAGTCGATCTATGCTGTATTGAAATTTGAAACATATATTTAATTTAGAAGCGATACATTAAGATTTTATTTATTTATTTTTTCTTATTAAAAATTTATTTAATACGCATCGATATGTATGTTGCACATTTAGGGGGCGTTTCGTGATATTGATAATTAAAAAAAACGAGATAAAGGTAGTCCTCGACATACATACGTCGTATTAGTATGTATGTCGCGTATTTCGAGTAACCTAACATGCCGGAAGTACGAGGACTGCCTGTAATCTAATTTCCGCAATTAAAAAGTATAAACGAGGAATAAACTATAGATGTGTAAAAAGGAATGCCCGTTTCAAGATATTGTTGTCGCAATAAATTACGCAGCCGCTGCCGGCGCTGACATAAATCTTTGCAGCCGCTGAATAATAGCCTGTAAGTCACGTCCTTTAACTTCCTATATAGTGCTGGAATAAATTTAAGAATTAAAAGTTTAAAGCGCTGAGTAGAATCGTTTCTTATTTCTGCCGCAATAATACTGCGAAATAAGACGTTTCTGGTAAAGGTTATAAAAATATGAATTACATTCCCGGCTTTTGGTTCTGTGATGTTTTTAAGTCGTACAATCTAGCCGATCTTTTCCTCTAGCATTTATAACAACAACAACAGTCTGTAAATTTGCCATAACTGGGCTAAAGGCTACTCTCCCTCTACTACTACTCTCCCGTTTTGGAGAATACTCCACCACTCTGTTCCAATGCGGGTTGGTGTATGAATGTACATGTGACAGAATTGCTATGAAATTAGATACACACAGATTTCCTCACGATGCTTTCCTTCACCTCCGAGTTCGAGATTAATTATAAACACAAATTGAGCACATGAATATTCAGTTGTGCTTGCCTGGGTTTGAACTCGCAACCATCAGTTAAGATGCACGTGTTTTAACCGCTGGACCATCTCGGCTTTTGTAAACCGCATTTATAAATAATGATGAAAAAACATTTAAGGGATATTTACATAACCTGGAGTTTTTAAAGATCAATGAATGTAAAATTTATTCATTAAACCATTTTAATATTAGCGATTCGAAGAACAGTATTATTTGGGTATATAAATTTCAGTTTACCATTAAAATTGCCCACAGAGGTTTGGAATTTTTCATCATTTGGTAAAGATAAGTTTAATTAATGTTCGCCATAAAAACACAATAGAAATCAATCAATCATATCACAAAGACATACCGTGGGTCGTTTAGACATATATATTGCTAAGCTACGAACATTTATACGCCCACACAGATCGATTAATCTTCACTTGCAAAAAATATTTCCGAAATGAAACGATAACTATAATACTTGCTCCTTGTCGTGACCTTATCCGGCTGAAATATGACTTTTAGCCTAAGCTTACTGCTAAGTACTAATCTATCCATGAACTAAGTATACACGAGTTTTGTTACACACATACAACAACAGCCTTTAAATTTCCCACTGCTAGGCTAAGGTCTCCTCTCCCTTGACACTGAACCAATGCGGTTTGGTGGAATACACATATGGCAGAATTTCTATAAAATTTGACATTTATTGTTTTCCTCACGCTGTTTTCCTTCACCGCAAAGAACGAGATGAATTGTGAACACTAATTAAGCACATAGGTGCACAGTGGTGCTTGTCTGGGTTTTAGACCGCAATCATCGGTTAAGATGCATGCGTTCTGACCACTGGGCCATCTCGCCTCTACATTTTATATATAAAGATATACAGTATTCACGGTAAGGTTGGGATTATTAATTTAAAAATGTTTAGGATCGTGGTAAGTCTGTTGGTTAGTATAGATAAGTAACCTTTCTTATAATTTATTTTAACATTAAACAGCAATTCATTAATAACCTCCCTTGGTGTTTTTCCTCTTTGGTTGTCTAGCTTCGAAGAAGTCAGTTTGCAATATTTATAATCATCATCATCATCATCATCATCATCATCATCAACAGCCTATTTTTGTCCACTGCTGGACATAGGCCTCTTCCAGTGCACGCCACTGTGGTCTTTCTCCGGCTACTCGCATCCAGCTCCTGCCTGCCGCCTCGCGTATATCGTCACTCCACCGTGCCTGAGGACGTCCTACACTACGTTTGCCGAGACGCGGTCTCCACTCTAGAACACGTTTTCCCCAACGGTTGTCGGTTCTACAACAAATATGACCAGCCCACTGCCACTTCAGCTTACTAATCCGGTGGGCTATGTCGATGACTTTGGTTCTTTGACGGATCACCTCATTTCTGATGCGATCCCTCAAAGAAACGCCGAGCATAGCCCTTTCCATAGCACGCTGAGCGACTTTAAGCTGGTGGACCAGCCTTGTCGTGAGTGTCCACGTTTCAGCTCCGTATGTCATGACGGGTAGGACGCACTGATTGAAGACTTTCGTCTTAAGGCACTGTGGGATCGACGATGTTAAGATTCGACGTAACTCCCCAAACGCTGCCCAACCCAGCTGAATTCTTCTATTCACCTCTTAATATATTAATTCGTGGCATTAACATCAATGGCGAATACATCTCTCACTTGAGATTCGCAGACGACATCGTCATCGTGGCAGAAACGCTGCGGGACCTACAACAAATGCTGAACGAGCTGGCTGATTCTTCTATGCGTATCGGCCTACGGATGAACTTGGATAAAACCAAGGTCATGTTCAATGAACATGTTCTACCGGAACCGACTACGATACACGGTACCGTCCTCGAAGTTGTTCAAAAATATGTCTACCTCGGACAGACTTTGCGATTAGGTACAAACAACCTTGAGGACGAGGTGAATATTTATAATCTCCCTCCTCAAAAAAGGCACATTTTTATGATCACGTCAGTTAAATCGTTCTATTAGTATATGAGAAAGAGGTAATAGTGCATTTGTGTTTACACACGCACACAATAACAATAATATAATACGCAGGTTGTTCAGTCGGTTAGTTGAGTGGTCTGAGGGACTGCGTCATCATCAATCAGGCATATTCTTCGTGAAATATATATCAATGCTGGTTTCATTACAAATGCAATTTGTTAGTCTACCGAAAAATACAACCGGGTTCGTTCAAACCCGCTCTTTTATTTAAAAAAAAACTTGAGGTATAGTTAAATTCTTTTTATACGAGCGTAACCCAGTTTTAAAGATTTCCCTCTTGTAGCGCCGGCCTCGAATGATTCGCGTATGGTTGCTTTCGAATAGAAAATAACTATAGCAATATTTTTTGTTTAGTTTAGCTGTATTGTTTTTTTATTAATTTCTTTGAGAGAGCTAACAATACTAACGTTAAATACAAATACAAGGGATAACATCTTACCTGTAACTGCAGGTTTCCTCACCATGTTTTCATCATCGCTCAGCATAAAATGATAAATAATAATTTGCAATTATATCTCTCTAAATATATATAATTAAAAGGTGACTGATTGGCTGACATAGTGATCTATCAACGCACAGCTCACACCACTGGACAGATCGAGCTGATAGCATGCCATTGAAAAAAGCTACTGAGTTTATAGCCGGTTCTTCTCGGTAGATTCTACTTTCCGAACCGGTGGTAGCTTCACTTAATTGTTAAATGATGATTCAAAAGAGCTTGTAAAAGCCTAATTGAATAAAGTTTATTTTGATTTGATTTGATTTTATGACGTAGAAATCCGCTAAAAAAGGATTTTGATAATTTCACCACTAAGGGTATCCCCTTAATCCCCTGATTCTTAGACTTTCGTCTGATTGAACTGAAATTAAAGATTGGAGCTAATATGATCCCTTATTTTTCCCCCAAAATCTAATATGCCTCAAACTTGACAACCAACACTCTAAAACACGAGAGAAGTCGTGGACTAGTTCACCTATAAAATCATAAAAGCATATTTCCGTATTTGGTACTTATACATATGTCTCAAAGCATTAGAATGGTATTTAGAATGATTGTTCAAGCTTCTATAACACATATATTCAATCCTTAACTTCGTCGAGCTGATGCACAGGTAATTTACTCAGAATTAATCACAAGTGGTCCAATGAATAATTCTCAAAGCGAGCTCGTTGTGGTTCTCAACTGTGTGGTGTAACTGTACGCCACAGAACAGCGAGTAAAGTGAATATGACATTTAAAAAATGTACATAATGTTAGAATTTATTAATTTATAATTAAGTTAGATATAGAAAAATTATCGAACTGTGTGAGCTATACATCTATAAAGTTACATCCATCTTAACTGTCGATTGCAGGTTTAAGACTGTTGTTGTTGGAGATATATATCCATTAATTTAGACAATTAATCGTTCATTCGACTAATGAAGTCAGTTTAGTGTTTTTAATTTTATTCCTCGCTAAAATGGTGGCGTAGCGTAGAGGAGGTGCATTGCCAGCTGTGAAAATGCAAAAAGGTATCTATTACGCATTCAGAGTGGTGATTAAATCATGAAAGTTACTAAAAGTGCTTGGTGTATTTATGATCCTAATTAAATTGTTTTCAATTGTCTGCCTGTTTGGGGGAAAAAAGTTTTTAAGGATGGACGTATGTATATTTGTTATTATTTCACGAAAAAAACTCTGAACGGATTTGGATGAAATTTCACAGTAATATAGTTATAAAAAACACATAGGCTACAATTCATAATGATTTTATGAAATTTGGTCATAATGTTATATCGTTAGTATATATCAAGTACCTGTGCGAAACCGGGGCGGGTCGCTAGTAGGTTTATATAAAATGGAACAGTTAATTAATAAAATGTAGTAAATACAAAAAAGCAGACACGATAATATGGCATTAATTGATATTGACTTATGTTAGGGTTAAGCCGGACTAAGTCGCGAAAACCCTTAAGCGCACTTACTTTACAACAATGTTACTTATATTCACAGAGATGTTCATTGTATGAACACGAGAAGGATATCTAACCTTATAACGCCATGTTTCTGACTGTGCAAAGTCAATAAAACCTTTTTGGGGCGAGGTATTCGTTTCTATAATAAAAATCCGCAGTATTTTTAACATTGCCGATTCGTAAATGCAAATCCTTTGTTAATAATAATATTAAGAAAGAAAAAAAGCATCGTATTTAATCCGAGCTATTTGGCGGTTGTCGACAGAATCTGCATTACGAACCGGCCTGACTATTAATATACTTATGACTTAGGGCATGTAAAAACCTTAGCTTAGCAAGTTGCATATTTTACAGCTGTTGTTTATTTGACAACATGTTGTCTGTAATTTTAGATGTGAAAATTTCCAATATAGGACGTATTGTCGTGTAGCAATACAGCGTGTTTGCTTAGCGTTGCTCTGCTGTCCTGAAATACCGCACTGTATGAGTATGTGTGTTTTGTTGTTGTATGAAGTAATATTGATGAAAATATTAGCTGTTTTTTGGAACTCATATGAATCAGGAGTCCTAAGGAAAAATGTCTACCCGTTTCTTAAAAGCTGGCAAGACCCTTGAGCCCCTACCCTTGAGCGGTTGGAGTCACTACACATCTGACGAGCCTCATGCCCTTTTGCCTTCTACTTCATAAAAAATAACATAATATTTCAGCGTTTTAGTGTCTTAAAATACATGACAAATACAGGTAATTCGCCATACAACTTGGAATGTCATACCTAATAATATCAGTAAATTGTATCTAGTTAGTACCTCATAGGATAATTTTGGGATTTGCATACCACTTCTGAATTCAAGAATCTCAACGTCTCTGCTTAAATGCTCAGAAACCAGTGACTAGTAACGTTCTTGCTTAATGCAGGCATTAAACTACGTGACTTGAATTTATTCCTACGATATACATATATATAATATATTGATTTATATTCTCTATATAATTATCGTATCGTTAAGCGGTCATATTTATGGTGTAGGCATTTTGTTTAGGGTATACGTTTATAAAGCTACATGATGATGTTGACTGTTGCACTGAAACTTCTCAGGAGGGTCCTGAGGATTTCTTTCACGACAGTCAAATTGCCAATCACGATCACTTTATTGCCACAAAGAAAATAAAGCTTTCGAAGACAAATCATCATGCTCTATTCCATCAAATTCATCCAGAAGTGAATTTGACTGAATAATGAATAGTTTATTTCTGAAAAGTTGGTAGATTATTTTGACAATGTAGGTGTAGTTCATCTATATTGAAGAAAGATTTCTGACCTTTCACTTTCTCCTGAACGAGTTTAGACTTTACATGCTTTCCGACGTAAGTACAGGTTCAGCGTGAGCAGTATTAACTTATTAACTTTGGACTGCTATTCATTTCATGACGGTATAACACTGTAGCGCGATAACTTCCTTCTATGAATAATTGATCATAAAATCTCAAAACCTATAGCCTAACGAGGTAGCCAGTATATGATACGGTCAAAAGCGTACAACAATAGCATGCTATTCAACCGTATGTAACGTTTTGGGCATGTTTTGTTCTGACCCAATTCACGTGGCTTACTATAAACTAAGCCTCAGGGTATAAACTTTTTGTTTGGTTGGTCTAGTGGCTTAAGGCTAAATCCCGAGACACCAAGTGATGGAGTTTCTATCAAAAAATTCTTAGTCGTAGTGAGGAGTACGAAGTTTGTTACATTTCCTCGTTTCCGAAAACACTTAAAGCCGTTGTATCTGCGGTTGTAACTCCCTGCGGTAGTATCAGATTGCCAGCTATAAGGTTATGAGAGCAACTAAATGTAGGACTAAATAATACTTGTGCAATTTTAAATTTTCCTGCACAATTGTCCAGGCTCTGTTTGGAATGTCTGTTTTGTAGAAAATTTACTGCCATCTTCCTTTTCCTGATGTGTGTGCAAATTTTAATCATCTATCATATTTGTTAAGGAGGTATCCAAAAATCTATTATTTTAACTTGATAATATACTTACATAGATACAATATTTATATATTGGTAAGTCGTTACAACATATGAAGGACATAAGACAGGTATTTTATCTGTGTTATCGGGTTAAATGAAGGTTTTAGAATACAACAGATCCTTTAAAATACGATTTTTCTTTTATGTTCAGGTGCCCACAATCAAATACTTATAAATGCATATACAAGTACTCGGTGGTAGGGCTTTTTGTAAGACCGTTTGAGTATGTACCACCGACTCGTTATATATTAGCGTTATACAGCAATATGTAGTATTGTTGTGTTCTGATTTGTAGCGTAAGTGAGCCAGTGTAACTACAGACAAACGAGTCAAAACATCCTATCTGGTAGCTACCAATATTGGCTTCATACAGCTCCAGCTATTTATAGACGGCGGTGTCCACTTACCATCAGGTGGCATTTGCTGTTTCACCCGTCTATATTATAGAATGTATGCATTGTCAAGGAGTATGCAAACTCCACGCGGATGTATTGTTTGCCAAATTGTCTATTGACACAGAGTAAGGAAGGGGATCTCTGTGAGCGCATACAAGCGTCAATAGTGTGCTGTATGTTTTTTCGTTGCTATTCCTACATCGATATCTTTATTTATATAAAAATACCACTTAGCTATAGACTACTTAATATGTCCATTATTTTGCACAAGTAAATAATTTAAATAAATTAAATTTGTCCTCGAATTCGGGTTTTTTATGTCTAATTTGAATAAGGTTTTTGTTGAAGTAATATTGTCCTTTTACTATATTTTGTAGCTGAGATGGCCCAGTGGTTAGAACGCGTGCATCTTAACCGATTATTTCGGATTCAAACCCAGGCAAGCACCATTATAAATATGTGCTTAATTTGTGTTTATAAATTCATCTCGTGCTCAGTGAAGGAAAACATCCCTGGATGTGTCTTATCGAAATCGAAATTCAGCTAAATTTGCATTCTACAACCCGCATTGGAACAGCGTGAATATATTCCAAACCCTCTCCTTAATGGGAGAGGAGGCCTTAGCCCAGCATTGGGAAATTTACAGGCTGCTACTTTACTACATTTTGATGTAAAAATCTATTGGCGCGCTTTGGGGGGTAAGACTGATTATTATGACAGCAAGCGGCGTCTCTCTCTTATAGGGTCATGCCCTCCACGACATCACTTTCAACTCCCTTGTGTATGCGTGACACTTATAAATTTAGTTGATATTATAAAGTTATTTGCTATATATGTACTAGTATAATAATAAGTACGTATTCATTTATAAAAAACATTATAATATTTACATACATTTTTAAATTATTAGATGGGAGTCTTGTGCCGTTTTGTATGTTTAATGTACTCTATTTCCTTAAAATAAATGTAGAAACATTTTTTTTATTATTACACAGATAGTAGAAAAGAAATTCTTCAATCGAGATAAGACCACAGGGTCCAATTGGAGACCAATATCTGGATGTAGCTTTACAAAATTAAGTGTTACCAGAACAAAAAATGTTTTACGTTCGTGTCAAGAGTTTTTCATTATAATTTATTTGCGCGTAGATTTGATTATTTATCTGTCTCCCAAAGTTTAGAACGCGTCGAACAAAATAGTGGGTAAACGTTTACACATACGCTCACTAGAAGATGTCACGCACACCAGCATAATAAAATAGTGCTCATTTATATTAACTAATAGAACTCTTTGAAGTATGATATTCTATCTAGCTATATTAATAGTCAAATATCAATTAGTCATTGGAGGCTTTTATACGCAATTCATCGGAAATTTCATTGTTAGTTAGACAAAGCATCAGAGGTGCGGTGTGCCGCTGTAAACTAGTTTACCATATTAAAACGCTGGAACTAATGTTATTTTAAGAGATTGTTGATAGTAAACACGTACTTAACTTAAAAATAATTATCGTATTTATTTTAAAATCATGTACAGAGCTAGGTGACGTAGAATGTATAATTAACATGTGTTTATGAATTATTCAAATCAAAATGTACTTTATTCAAGTGAGCCCGTATAAGTAGGACTTTGGGGTTGCCATTTTCAAAAATATTTTAAAGCTGCGCTGTTTGGAGATGTAAATTCTCGTGGGTTTTTTAATACAAAGCCGGTTAATACAAAGTCACTGTTTTAATTAAATTTAATAAAATATTATTAATCCTGCATAAAAATGAATGAAAAAATTTAGCTAAAATAATTATAACATGCATATAAAAACAATTCCGTTTTTGATTTTGAAAATAAAAAGGATGAGAGATGATTTAAACGTTGTGCCACTAATTTAGAAGCCAACAAGTCAGATTTGTATATCCAAATCAAAGTATACTTTATTCAAGTGGGCTTTTACAAGCACTTTTGAATCGTCATTTAACAATTAAGTGAAGCTACCACCGGTTCGGAAAGTAGATTCTACCGAGAAGAACCGGCAAGAAACTCAGTAGTTACTCTTTTTCAACATTAAAAAAAATACAGTCATGTTAGTTAATACAATTATTAAATTAATATACCCTGCCTGGAAGTCAACAGGTATTAATTCCACGCTTTTTTATTATCTACAAAATCTTGTATCGAATATCATACAGATGAATCAAGCCTTACTACCTTTGGCCTAGCAGCATGATCAACGACATTATAACTCTTCATCCATTGAAATTGAACACGAGGAATTCTATTCGATTTACTAATTTCTTAAAGAAAAAAATTGCAAAAAAGAATTATCGAATTTTAAAGAAAAAAATTTTTTTAAAGCTTCTATTTTCGAATATCCGAAATACGTAGTTTTAATAATATAATATTAAACAAACTACTATTTAACAAACGCAAGTTAGTTCAAAATGTAATCAACATTTTCGGTTTGATAAAAATCTAGAAATATAGCAGTTAAATTTAATATTGCAATAAAAAAAGCATAAATCGAACGTACATTAGTATGGAAGTGGAACTATCTTTAACGATGTAAAAATAACCTAACGATGTACAATAAAACGGGAAAAAACTGTAACAATAAAGCCATCCTTTTTAAAAATTCGAACGTGCCTAGACAACAAATTGAGTGGATTATATGCACTCGCTCTCAGCCATATTGACGTCTCGCTCTATCATATTCCATCACTGTCTCCCTCTCACTCCAATTTTCCAGTTGACGCCTGCGCTGTGAAGCTTTTCCCGAAAGATATGTGGGTCGCTCGAAGCTACGTAAGCTACTAATGATTTGAAACGAAAAGTAATGTCTGTCAATTCTATATAAAAACTTCTCTAGAATCTGTTGTCTGATAAATATTACAATAATTACTGTTATTTTAACAATTTTAAGTTAGACTGTTAAACTTATTTTTTGATAAGATTAATAAGTTAAAGCATTTATTTTTATTCGGAGTTGATATCTATGATATGACAGCACGTTATGCGCTATCATTGGAAAAAAACTATCTATATCATTTGATGTGGCACCCGGGAATTATCTAATTTGTAACAATAGTTACGCAAGAGGGACTGCGCACTACGAAGCTTCGACTCGAACGAGAGTCAGCCTCTGAAACCCGACGAACATCCCGGGCAGACGACGTTTCTCCCTCAAAAAATCCGATACTCGAGACAGAACGCTTCATTATTTAACAATAATTCAAATATCGAATTATAATTACTAAGAAAATGCGTTCGAAGGTGTTTTGCCGCGCTGTCAATTTTAAAATTGGAACGATAACATTTTTTTCTTAACCTCTGTGAATGAACGAGCGTTATTCAGCCCCGTGTGTGATTTTTACTACCCGTGCGATTGCTGAATAGCTTGACAGTTGTTTTATGATATTTTTTTATGACTGTACCAGTGGGAAGTGCTTAACTGTGTGATTTCGATTTAAAATAACTAAAATTACAGGTGAGTGTTTTAAAATTATAATGTATTTAAATTATCGGTTAATTATCACGAGCAGTCTCGATTAAATAACAGAAGTAATTTATTTATATATTTTAATAATTAACTATAATATATTAATAAAAATAAAATACTACTAAATAATTTATTAAAAGAAGCAATTTGTAGAACAGTTAGACTAGAATATATAAGTATGTATTTTGATAAATAGATCGATTATATTGTTTTATTTATAACACATGATATAACATCCTAGTATAGGCTATCCTAGATGAAAAAAAATCCTTTTGTTCGTGTTTAAATGACCATTTTTCTTATATATTTATCTATATTTTTAACTAACAATTTTATTTATTTATTTAATCATTTACATTTTACGGTGATTTAATAATAAAATTCGGAATGATTAAATTTTATATTAAATAAAAATAACTTATTTATATTATAAGAGCAGGTTAATATATTGTTTTTCATAATTATTAAGTAATATATTACATACAAGTTCAGTGTTACAGATCACCGAACGTGTTATATCTATTGTATCATTGAAACAAGCCAAAAAAAGCCTCTTTGTAATCTCTTTCAAAGTAAATGCTATATTTTAGTTTTTGAAAGTTTTCAATTGTTGGTTCTAAATTATATGTTCGTATTTCTTTAAATCAATATATCGTCGTGGTACTAAATAAATGTCACACAGCTGATAATACTTTTTGAAGAAAAGGCTTGGAGCTCCAACACCAAGTCAATTCAATGTGCGCTGGTGAACAGATGTTACATTTAATTCGGCACAGCTATGTTCGCACGAACCATACTCTCATTCATCGCCGAATTGAATGAAAACTCCTTGTACTTTAAACCTACAGTGCACGGTTTATATTCGCGCGTGTTCCCCTGGGCTATAATGGGCTATAAATAAATATTTTTTAAGTAAAATAATATCTAAACAAACCATTCTATTTATATTGTGATTTAATAATTTTATTAATGTTTTATTTAGATTAGTGATCGATTAATTAATAATATTTATATTATCTGTGATAATAAATGCTTTTCATATATCATCTGTGTTCGTTGTTATTTAGAAAATAACTGACGTAACCTTAAATGTTAAGTGACTGGCTCTTAAACTGAGTTTTTCTTTGGATATTTTTCGAGATCTTTCGATTAGTCATTTCGCAGTCCTTAGAACGTCTTTAAAAACCACCTGTTTGATTTGGCTGACGGTTTAGCCACTCAGTGTGTACTTGTGTCAAAAGTGATCGCATTTCAAAGAGACGATTGAGCGCCGAGAAAATGTTGCTTTATAGGTTTCACTTCCGTCCGTTTGCTTTTGGATCTTAATCATTTCCAGTAAAAAGGTTTTAATAAGATTTATTGTTTTTCATAAATAATTGTAACGGGTCATTGTGAGTTATTATTTGGGTAAAATATGTAGCCTACTAAACGTGTAGAATGTCCGAAGTTTGGGAGAGTTTTAGCGAGAGACTTACTTTGTTTCCGGATCACTTTTTCTTGGAGTAAGTGTCTTTTCAAGTTGGAGGTAATATTAGCGGTACGGTGATTGATCTTCATTAAATTCAGCATTGGTTTAAAATGTCTGATTAACGAACTTCATTAATTTACGACTGATAAAACTTGAAGCTATCCAGTTCGGAATGTAGATTCTTCCAAGAACTGACAAGCAAATCTAGATGATTAATATATAGATATAATAATATAGTCTTCTATTTCACACATGACCAATGAATATTTAATAAAAAATATTTGAAACTAAACTAGAAAACTGGTATGAACCAGTTATAACTAATCCTCAAATTCGGTTAAAACCGGATAATTCTGTTAAGTTTGAATATAACTATCAGACGGACAAAGGGTGAAATGGACAACGTAATATGTGTTATAATACGAAATTCTATAAAGTAAATTAGTGAATGTAATGAATGGAGCACTTCACCTCTCGTAATGAGTAATTTGAACTAGGCTGTGACCTCATTTCCTAATACGGGGATGTACCGTGAGCACCTTTCATACGGAACAAGCTTTATCCCTCGGTTTCATTGGCCCGTTTTTTAAAAAGCTCAAAATTTCCTTTACTATATGCGATTCGAGCTCGTGTCATGTTTGTGTTTGTTGGAAATGATCTGTGTTAAATGTGTGTGTTATCTATACATATAGAAAAATTGGAATGTCTGTTTGTAATATTGAAATAGCCCTTTTTTACTCAATGCATATGTATACACGGTACGTATACCTAAGTAACATTTATTACAACTTTTGTCAGTCTGTCTGTCTGTCTGTTAGTTCAGGCTAATCTCTGGAAAGGCCGGACCGGTTTGGACGGGACTTTTGTTGGCAGATAACTGATAATTAGGAATAACTTAGGCTACAATTATATTTTTTTTTGTTAAGTTCGAACGCGTACAAAGTTCGCGGGACAGCTAGTATTAAAAAAAAAAACATGCATATATTTGTATTTATTTTTATTCGAAATAGATGACAAATTTGCCACTGTAATAAAAATAAATATACCGTTAATGATTGCAGTTACACTGGTTCACTCTTTCTAAAAACGGAACACAACAATACTGAGCATTGTTGTTTGGTCGTATAATATCTGACGAGTAACCTTGGGTAACTAACTAATGCACAGCGTAAATGAAAAGATATATATTTCTGCATTGCGCTAATGTTTCATAATTTCAAGACTCCGTTGATTTTCTCTTATGAAAGTAATAATATGATAGTAATTACGTTCTTAATGTTTTCCTAACTGATTTCCGTTACCGCGATCTTTAGAGTGACTCAAGTGTGGTGCAAACAAACTCAAACACTCTATTTGATGGGAAATGATGGGGGTTGGGTGGGAAGGATAGTGTTCACTCTCCTTCCCACCCATAGTCGTTCGACTATCTTATTAATAATGGCACTAATGTTTAATAATTAAACTATTAGGTGATACAGATAGATCTTTATATAGCAATATAAAACAGTTCGCTAATCTTGCCATCGCGATGTTGAAATGTACACGATTTTTACTTTTTTGAATTTTAACAGACTCTGATAAACCTACTTTTTTATCAAGGTTACGTTCTCAATGTATAAAACAAATGCACATTTAGAAATACAATGGTATGGTATTTCTACATGTGCATTTGTCTTTTACGAAATTTGATTTTTGAATAATTACTCAGTAATTACATAATTACTTTTTTATGTCACAATAGAGCTGAGATGGCCTAGTGGTTAGAACGCGTACATCTTAATCGATGATTTCGAGTTCAAACCCAGGCAAGCACCACTATATTTATGTGCTTAATTTATAATTCATCTCGTGCTCAGCGATGAAGGAAAACATCGTAAGGAAACCTGCATGTGTCTAATTTCATCGAAATTCTGCCACATGTAATTTACAGGATGTTACTTTTTTTACTTTATATCACAATATAAATTACAAAGCTTTAATTTCAACATTAATTACCTTTTTAAATACAGTTTCCAGCGATAGTGTAACTATAGGCTCGAGGTATATGACACCATAGTTTCCAAGATTGGTGACGTGTTGGTTATTTGTGGAATTTATACTTATTAATAAAATTCCGCAGACATTTTTAACTTTGGCGTTTCGTAAATTCAAATCGTTTATAAAAAATACATTGGTAAAAAGGCATATTATTCGATACAAGATTTTGTAGATGATAAAAAGGGTGGAATTCATACCTGTTGACTTCCAGGCAGGATACATTACATACATGTATAATTGTATTTAACTAATATGATTGGATTTTTTAAATGTTGAAAAAGAGTACTACTGAGTTTCTTGCTGGTTCTTCTTCTTCTCGGTAGAATCTACTTCCCGAAACGGTGGTAACTTCACCTAATTGTGAAATGACGATTCAAAAATGCTTGTAAAAGCCTACTTGAATAAAGTTTATTTTGATTATGATTAAATTACCTATATCTAAAGGTTATGTTATTACCATAAAGTGGCCTATTTACCTATATACATGATATAGGTAACATACTACAAACAAACATGAAAATTTTATTATTAGAGAGCACAATAGCGGGGATTATCGTTAAATATTTAATGCAATACGTAGATCGGCTACTTTGTAATATATTATTCCAGGTGTGCAGTTCAAACAATTTTGTTTTGTGTTGTTTGTTTACTGTTAAAGCTATTTTGTTCACGTAATATATCTTATAGATAAACACGTATGATATGTATGACATAAAAAGGCTACGAAACCGTTTGATCAGTCCCCATGAAAGTTGGCATACCTATACGTATTTTAGTATGAAAAAATGTATGGTTCATTTTGTTATAGTATGAAAATGTATATATATTTTCAACCGACTTCCAAAAGGAGGAGGTTATCAATTCGTCTGTATTTTTTTTTTTTTTTTTTTTTTTTTTTTATGTTTGTTACCTCATAACTTTTTACTGGGTGGACCGATTTTGATATTTTTTTTTTGTTTGAAAGGTAGTGCTTCCCGTGGGGTCCCATTTTTTTTATTTTTTTTTCCGATGATGGTATCCATGTGAAAACGACATAAGTCTTAAATTTGCATTATGTATATGCGCGACAAATAGGTGAATAACTGAAAATCACGTTAACCAATTTTGATAATTCTTTTTTTATTATAAAATATATACTTCAAGGGTAATTTGGTGAAAGTTTGGTAAGATTCTGAGCACAGGATCCATGACAAAGTAACGGAACGGTACGGAACGGAACAATTCTGAGGAGCACGTTAGCGATACTCGGTCAAATCTTTTATTTATAGGTTATTTGGATATTTGAGTCACCTTCCGTAATGTGGTTATGTTTATGTAATTATCATAGTCGAATATTATAATCAACTAGCTACCCACCCCGGCTTCGCACGGGTGCAATACTGATACTAAATATACTACAGAATTTGTTTATATACGACATCACATCGCAAACTTCTAAAATTATCAGTGTTTCTTTACTATATTGTTCATGTATTATATACACAAACCTTCCCCTTGAATCACACTATCTTTTAAAAAAAACCGCATCAAAATCCGTTGCGTAGATTTAAAGATATAGGGACAGAGAAAGCGACTTTGTTTTATACTATGTAGTGATGGAACTCCTATACGGCTCGCAGTTAGGGTGCGATATGGGGCAGAATTTCTTACTATATTTAATCAAATTTTGTGTATGTGATGTGATGTCATATGATGACGAAATATAGTTTGTCTTTTTCAAAGTTTTTTTGCTGAGTTCGATTACAGCTCTTTCGAGGGATCCTTGTAGTTTACGCCGCGTGACGTATTAAATCCGCATTTTCGAAAGTCTATTTTTGCTTTATTCGCAAGTTTCCTTTGAAATTGTCCTCGAAGTAGTTTCTGACTCATATAAACGGAACGCTTAATCTATCCATATTAAAAAAAATTAGTTAGTCAACATCAGCTTCACTTAAAATCAAAAAATAAATAAAATTTTAACAAAAAGAAAAACCGACTTCAAACAAAACACTATTTTAAAACAAATGAATATGCACGAAAAAGTAATAAAAATAATTGCGTATTCAACATATTTTTTAGAGTCTTCCTAAGTTAAATGAAATGAAAAATATTAGACTACTTAAAAGTCGATTAACGATTATATCATGTAGTTATAATTATTGTTATATTTGGAGTCGGTGTCATGCATTCCGAATGTTCACTGTGGCATACGGAGAAAAAAAAAGAAAACTCGTACATTACCTACCAGCCATCATTCAAAAAACCTTGTAAATTATCGAGACAATCGAATGAGGCCTATTCGAATTTTGAAATAACTTTTATTCGATTAAAATTGTAGAGAGATCATTGTGCCCTTTTAATTCTATATTTTCAGCCAAAGTCACGGGAAATGTTAGTGCAAAATAATTATGAAATAAAAGTCCAGCTTGGATGCACCGCGCTTCAACTGTTGGGACAGACGTTGTTATTACAGCTGTAACTTTAAAACTACATTCTTTATTTTGATGAAAGTTTCACTGTGATGTTCTTTTAAAAATATTATGTATTGCAATGATGAGTGTTCTTAAGACTCCTTTAATAATACTAAAACTTACTGATGTAATATTTCTCGTCCATCAATTATGAAGCCGTCTGATTTACACTCCGAATCGAAAGAGGGAGGCTTTTTGAAAGTCAAACAGCCTCTTTCCAGACTGTTGGAGTTTCAAAAGTTACGTCACTGATTTGGTGTTGCTGTCCATGGGCGGTTATAGTAACTATCTATCAGGCGAGCCTCCTGCTCATTTTCTAGCTGTACCATAAAAAACCATATGCTCCCTAACCCTCGAATGAATTTGTTTATCTCGACGATTTTTAAGGGTCACCCTTAGTTAATATTATGTGATATATTTAAAACACTAGTGTGTACGCAAAGTCGACATTCATAACATAGTTTTGGGAACCAGGTGTTAAGTTTTTTACTTTTCTTATTTTAATTTATATTTACTTACATACCATAAAAGGTATTTCTTCTACGTGGCCTTAACAAAAGGCCTTAGTAAAGACGTGATCGCCTAACTAACTAACTAACTCACTCTCTTTTTATATTGATAATATTAGTCAGGATACAAAATATATGTATTCATATGCAAATAAAGTTATTCTATTGTTATATACGGACTTTCTTTATATAGGTCGATTAGATTCCGTAGCTTTCTCAATCGATACTCGATCTAATCTGTACTTATGTCGTTAAGGCTTTGTTTTGAGGCTCGATTTTCGCATTTCGTATTCAATTTGCTCCTTTCCTTAACATAGATAGTTTAGTATTGTTTTCAAAATTAATAATTTTAATTAAATTGATTGATATCAATAAAATATAAGTAAGGACTCTTGTATGTTTACTTTATATTGAAGTGTTGAGTTTCGAGTTTATTTTATTTTGCTTGTAATTTAAGGAGTGTAATTTCTAAATAAAATTGAATAAAGTTATTCGATTGACTTTTTCGAATTTTACTATATTAATATTATTTTCGGTATGACGGTAGATGTGAATTTGCCACGTGTGGCCAACAAGCGTTGGAGTAGCGTGATGGAGTCTGCAGTGGTACATTCAAACGCAGTAGTTACTTTATTTTAGACCATTGCACTTTTAGTTGAGCTGGGGCCATCAACTACTTTGTCGACTATTGTGAGTATTATATGTCGTATTCAAAGATACTCAAAGTTTTAATTTCACAAATTTATTGAGAATTGCAAAAATAATCTTCTTAAATAAAAAAAAACAAGTTTATGGAATATATTTTATGTCGTTACGGCAATAATGATGACATAATTAATTCATGTTAAATATCATTTCAAACTGAGCTGAGATGGCCCAGTGGTTAGAACGCGTGCGTCTTAACCGATGATTTCGGGTTCAAACCCACTACCACTATATTTATGTGCTTAATTTGTGTTTATAATTGTTCTCGTGCTCGGCGGTGAAAGAAAACATCGTGAGGAAACCAGCATGAGTCTAATTTCATGGAAAATCTGCCACATGTGCATCCCACCAACCCGCAATTGGAAAATAAATTTATTGTCATTAACACAACTGCTTTTAAATATATTTATAATAATGCTTTAGAAATGAGCCAGCTCTATCTTAGAACACATATTCTATAACACGAAAGTTATGCCATTACGTTAGCGACCTATATATAGCGAAATATTTTTGTCTTCGTTTACATTTAAAGAGCTGATGACGCTTTCTATCTCTTGAGGTTGCTTATGAAAGTATGGATGTTTTTGGTTATAAATCAGCTTAAACCCATCTAGGTAGCCACTCATCTATAATTTATTGTACCGTCAGCACCGTACAGCAATTTCAAGTAATTTTTTTTCTCTGTATTCTCTGAAAGTTACAATATGTCGATTTTTAAGCAAGTAAAGTAAAGGCAGCGTTTGTGAAGGAATGGTTAATATTTCGTAAAATGCCGACGTCGATGGGCGATAGTCATCAGGTCGACCGTTTTTCATCCCTATACATATATATAAATAATTACCAAAACATTATTTATTATTCTAATACATCGTTCATATATATAACATATATATGTTAACTAAGTTATTACATAAATCTGAAAATATTTACGGTCCTGCTGTAAGTCGACGTTGCGTTAGCTCGATGTTGAGTTCAGGTTGAAGGTTAAGTAACACTTTGTGCGGCGCAAGAAGAAAACACGTGGAGGTCGGGTTCTTTTGCTGCCCTTGTCATTCTATTATATACTGCAAAACGTTTGTTTTATGTACACAATCGTTTTAACGTTGAATACATAATTTGGTCATCACTGTTTTTCTTAATTATGAGGATAATAATTGATCGAATGAAATTCGGAACGGCAAGACATTGAAATGCTGTTACTGGTATTTATTTTTACCTTTAGGAACTTTTGGGATTTTTTTATACGGTTATCGTTGATATTTAACCGACGCCAATTTTCTAAATTGATTGATTTATTTTGCGTGTGGTTTTTTTGTATTCTTAGAATTTGTTTTACTATTATTTTATTTTGGTAAGCAAATGTAATACTTTTTATTAAAAAAATACAAAAAAATGGTCGAAATTATACAGTGCAATGAAAATAAATTAAAGAGGTAGCTTTTATTTTTTACTGTTAAAAGGATCTTAAGTGTGCGCTGTTTTGAAAGTCCGACGTCGCTATATTTCTCGTGCACGTCTTAAACGAGTAGCTTTTTAATTTCGAGTAATTCTAGCAATAGAGAGTTTATGTATATATAAACATTATTATTTTAATTTGATATTTGTTTTATAGTTTAATTTAATTTAATATTCTTTATAGATAACTAGCTAAATCTTAGGCTTTACTCGCACAATATTTATAAAACACAAACTTCCAGCGCCCGTTTTACCCTTTCAGCGGTGGAGTTTCGTAAAATATTAGCAGATATCTGCTCCCTGTAAGGAACTAATCAAATTACAAGTTTAGAGGTATTATCATTTCTGAGATATCGTTGTTGATCAGTAAGTGGTAGTTGGCTATTATATACGTATGTAGATGACATAGAAAATAACATCTGTGAATATAATTTGCAGCATACTAGTGTAAATTCAAATTTGTAATTTTAATTTAAGGCAAATTTTAATTGGTTAATTATTTGATAAAATATACAAAGGTGTTTAAAATATTGGAGGTATAAATGGTAATTATTTATTTTATATAAAAGTTAATAATAAATTAAATGTATTAATGCAAACTTACAATTATATAAGATAAGAAGGATTTACGTTTCGAAACAATGGAATTTTTATATTTTATTTTATACTATATCTTTTAAATTAATTTTAAAATTTGAATAAGGAACATATTGTTATTGGTCGTTGGCAGTCGATGACGTAATACGCGACCAATGAGCGTTCAGTATGATGAGTTAATCTGACTTTACATAACGTATCTGAATCTGGAGGGTAATACAAAATATTATATATTAGTCATTGTAACATTTCAGTGTGTGGAATGATAAAAAAAGTAAAGTAACAGCCTGTAAATTTCCCACTGCTGGGCTTAGGCCTCCTCTACCATTAAGGAGAGGGTTTGGAACATATTCCACCACGCTGTTCCAATGCGGTTTGGTGAAATGCACATGTGGCAGAATTTCAATGAAATTTGACACATGCAGGTTCACGATGTTTTCCTTCACCGCCGAGCACGAGATGAATTATAAATACAAATTAAGCACATATGTATAGTGGTGCTTACCTGGGCTTGAATCCGAAATCATCGGTTAAGATGCACGCGTTCTAACCACTGGGCCATCTCAGCTCAGTTTGAAATAATATTTAACATGAATTCAGTATGTCATCATTGTTGCCGTAATGACATAAAATGTATTGCATAAATCTTTTTTTTTTAAATTTTAGATGAATATTGTTGCAATTCTCAATAAATTTGTGAAATTAAAACGTTGAGTATCTTTGAATTGGACATGTAATACTTACAATAGTCGACAAAGTAGTCGATAGCGGAGAGCCGAATATTTCCGAATCGATCCGATCATAACCGGATTATACCGGTTAGTATTCAATCAAAGGAATAGTTGCAGCACAAAATCCAGACACAATGGGTTTTCGGTTGACCCATTTCGAAATTCTTGGATTTTACCAGAACCTTAACACATGTTTACGAATATAGTATGCGCTTACACTTGGTGGCAAATGACCAAATTCAAAGAAGTTAGGTAATAGATCGAACATAAACAGCGCAGAAATTTCTAGATACATTTTACTCTGAAGTGGTAAAAATAATATATGAGGTAAGAAATGCCATCAGCATATTCGAAAAACTGTAAATAAGTAACTGTGAGTAATATAAGTTTTGATAACTACAGACACAGTTTATACTCCAAACAACAGTACTCAGTATTGTTGTGTTCCGGTTTGAAGGGTGAGTGAGCCAGTATAACTACAAGCACCAGGGGCATAACATCTTAGTTCCCAAGGTTGGTGGAACATTGACGATGTAAGGAATAGTTAATAATATAATTTCTTACAACGTTTTTGTCTATGGGTGATGGTGACCACTTATAATCAGGTAGCCCATATGCCAGTCCGCCAACCTATACAATAAAAAAAAAAATCATAGAGATTGGCGCCGTAAACAACATTAATGGGCAGGCTTCATCTACCTAGACGGACTTGCACAAAACCCTAACAAAATAAAAATGACATACAATTTAGAGATCAATTAAAAAACCTCACTTAATTTATATATTTATAGCTTTTCAAATCGGATTAGTAATACTTGAAATTAGACCCTTCGACACATTCGACCAAACGAAATCTCTAATTATAAAGAAGGTACACGTGTTTATACTAATGATTGATAATACGATGAAATAATCCGAGTATTATACTTCTGATAATAATCATACCGACAGAGATTATATATTCCATATTAATAATTATTAATTTATGAACATATATATTCCATTTATTAGTTCATTCAACTGTAAATATAAATGTACATAAATGTATTGACTACATAACTTTACTGAGAAATACATCCAATCTATAAAAAGCGTACATCGATGAGCCTAATCAATGGGTAAATCAGATTTTCGGAAAACCGGTATATTAAAGACAGTCCCTAGGTCCCTTCTTAAAAAAAAACTATAAATAATACCAATACATAAAAACATATATACTATACGTATAATCTCCCTCTTTCGTTAAAATGTATGATCGCCTTACACAAGAAATGGCAGTTTTTTTGAAGCAGTCATATCGTCGCTTGTTACTGGATTAATCCGGTATGTGAGCGAGTTTTAAACTTTTATTGAATGGCGAGTTTTTGTGCACGTATAACTTTTAACATGTGCATGTTTTTAGAAAAGTTTTTGTAAACTTTTTATAATTTGCATTATATTTATACAACATATGTAGATGTATAACTTTTAATATGTCCACGTTTATAGAACTAAACGTACATTTGGAAAATAGAGGTTTAGTAGAAATGGAAAAAAATATATTTCGGTTTATTACGAATGTTTGAATATTTCAATAAAAACGTTTTATATAGGCCATTATCAAAATATAAATAATTTAAAGCATAATTAGCTAGTCTTCTTGTCACCATTCCACTTGGTGAAGATTTATATAACAATAATCAATCCATTACTACCTATAAGAAGTCCGGACGGAGGTATTTACTTATGAATTTATTGATCACTACAAAGTAATTGGAATAAGAGGCGGAGTTATGCCTGAAGGCATTCTCTACCAGTCAATCTTTAGGTCAAACAGAAAAACATGAAGGCGGTAATTATTAACTGACAATACATACAAATATACATAGTTATATATAAAGCTATAACGGGTAGGTTAGTATAGTTGAATAGTTTGGTGTATGTGCAAGTAAGCCATTTCATGGTCGCCACTGCCTGTAGACATCGGAATTCTAAGAAATATTAACCATCCCTTACATCGCCAATGTGCCACCAACCTTGGGAACTGAGATGTTATAAATAAATATGAGAAAACATCGCATACAATACTTTGATCTCAATGTAAATAGCTAAAGCTCTTGTGTTATGGATAATCAGAATTACTTCTGATACCATAAACGACGGTACGACAAACACCCTGACCCAAGACAACATAGAAAACTAATGATAATCTACATTGACTCGGCCGGGAATCAAACCTGGGACCTCGGAGTGGCCATGAAAACCGGTTTACACACCACTCGACCACGGAGGTCGTCAAAAGGCAGCACACGATATTGCTCCTGTTTCACTGGCTCAGTCACCGTACAAACTGAAAATAAAAAAAAAAAAATTTTTCTTTTAAAAAATTAATGAGTTGGTGACTTGGACCATGTTTTATCAGTAACAGCCTGTATATATTCCATTGCTTGGCTAGGGTCTCCCCTTTGAGGTGAGTTATCACGTAATGTATTACGACTTAGAAGTATATTCTGTAGCGGATAAAACTTTTCTATGAGACAGATGGTTTTAAGTATTTATAAAATAAATTTTCACTATCTTGTAGAAATATTTCCCGAAATGTAATCTAAATGTAAGTCGTGGATCTGCATATATTTTAAAACTCGCTCATACCAAGTCTCAAAAAGCGGATTATAGAATCAATCTTCTACGAATATATTTCCGCCAGATATAGTGCTCTGTGTGTCTAACCAAGTTATCACACCGAAACTAGACACACATATTTTGTGTGTTCGAGTTTGATTGATAAGTGCACACCTATATGTGTCATAGCATCTTTGCTCTCATGGTTAGCTGCATATTGAAGGCTTACGAAGTTCTTTATTCTTTTTTTGAGGAGCACTGTTTGTTGACAAAGGTGATCAGTCATTCAGCCTTCAAAAAATATATGTGACGTCCTCCGTAGTCGAGTAGTGTGTACACCGGTTTTCATGGGTACGCCAGTCTGAAGTCTCGGGTTCGATCCCCGGCTGAGTCAATATAGAAATTTCATTAGTTTTATATGTTGTCTTGGGTCTGGGTGTTTGTGGTAACGTCGTTACTTCTGATTTTCCATAAGACAAGTGCTTTAGCTACTTACATTGGGATCAGAGTAATGTATGTGATGTTATCCAATATAAGTATATATATATATATATATATATATATATATATATGATATCACTTGGAAACCTAAAAGAGCGGTCACATGAAAATATGTCTGATCGAAATTTGAAAAAAGAAATCGTATTGAAATGTCGTTAAGATATAAAACAAATAGGATTTTACTCTGAGATTTTTATAGAATATTTTATACTCAAATGTAAAACACAAGCGTTTATAATAAATTCGTCAAATTAAAAGCTTTTCTGTAATAAAACTATCTGAAATACACAATATTTATAGAAGCGTTGCATGGCTGCTACGTTTCCAGACCACTGAACTACGATGATTCGAGTATGGTTCTCGAAAACAATATTTATTGGAAAGTTTTTGATTCATACGAATAAACGCGATCACATCTGAAAATTTTGATTAAATAAATACTTTGTACTTATTGCTCTGAAAAGTTTTTTTTCTGAATTTATGTATGAAGGTATCTTTGTGAGTTTTTCACTAAAATTTTTAAATGATTGGACCGATCTTGCTGAATCGGTTATCATTAGAATCTTTATAGAAATAACAGCGATCACATCTGAAAATTGTGATTAAATAAATATTTGATATTTATTGGTCTAAAGAGCTGACTGAATAGTTACTAATACAAATTCCCGAAAGTGTAATGTTTCCAGAATTCATGTATGAATTTGTGTATGAGAGTTTTTTTATCAAAATGTAAATGAAATGATTGAATTTAATTTAAATGATTGAACCGATCTTGCTGAATCGGGTATCATGAGAATTCTAATATAAACTCGAGGAAGTGCTATTATTATATTTTTTAACTACAGGCACAAGGGACATAATATCTTAGTTCCCAAGGTTGGTGGCGTAATGGCGTTGAAAGGAATAGTTAAGGTTTCTTACAGCGCCATTGTCTATGGGTGATGGTGAGCACTTTCCATCAGGTGACCTATATGCTCGTCCGCCAAATAATAGAAAAAAATCTTTTATTTGAAAACACTTAAATTTAATGTAGGTAACGTGATTTTTTTTACCAAAGGCTCAAAAACAACGCCGGCGGAGATTTGTTTACTTAAGGAAAAAAAGCACGTAATGTCACGCTTCTAATCCCGCTGGTCGTGTTAAAGTGCCGTCCCATCGGACTATAAGAGTAATAGACGATATACACACAGGTACTTGTACACACACACACACACACTTGCAATATAATCTGCATAACTGCGCTAACTTTAAGATTAACCAACGAGAGAGATTCCCTTAGAACGATTTAGTTGTTCGGTAATATTCAATCACACAAAAGCTTTTGATGCCCTTTGAAAGTTGTTACGTAAATAGAAAATTTCCAAAGCTATAATCAATTTAATTTATTGAATTAAAATAGAAATATATCTGTCTAATATAGATGTCATATTAATAGTAATTACGAGAAATATAAGGTAAGTATATACCGTATACCGATAAATACGATTAAAGTTGCTAAAATAAATGCTCATTTATTTTGATTTCTTTTATTTGACGATCAAAAGGCCAGCTTAATTACAGCCAAGAAGAAGAAGATGGTATCATATTGAAATAACTAACTAACAAACAAAACTTGGGTGTTAATATTCAGCGATACTTTACTTAGTTCCTAAGTTCAAAGGAAATGAGAGTTGAAACGAATTTGCCCATTTCGGTCTCCTTTTTGAAAAGAAGGTTAGAGCTTATTTCACTTCGCTGCTATGGTGCGGTTTAGTGCATACATATATGGCAAAATATCATCTGCCACATGCATCTACAAGCAGGAGATGTATTATAAACGCAATTAAATGACATGAAAATGATCTGTTAAGATCAACTTGTTCTAGTCATTGAATGGACTATTGGTATACTGAATATTCAAATCAAAATAAACTTTATTCAAGTAGGCTTTTACAAGCACTTTTGAATCGTCATTTTACAATTAAGTGAAGCTACCACCGGTTCGTAAAGTAGATTTTACCGAGAAAACCGGCAAGAAACTCAGTACTTACTCTTTTTCAACATTTAAAAAATACAAAGTCGTGTTAGTTAAATACAATTATTTAAATTAATATATCCTGCTTGGAAGTCAACAGGTATAAACTCCACGCTTTTTTTATCACCTATAAAATCTTGTATCGAATAATATGCTTTTTCTACCAATGTATTCAAATGACTATTAAGTCAGTAATGGTCGGAAGTTGTATTACACTCGTTTGAAATAAATAGAGTTTTTATCAAGCAATTTGCTGTAATTTTCTCCGAGTCTTTGAATTCACCTTGCATGTTTCCGTACGATCTCGCGTGATGCGAAATAGCACAGACATAAATGACTTAACTCGGAAATACGGTGACCTATTGTTTTATCACTTTTTTAGAGACTCATTAAGCGACTGAGATGTGTTGTATTTAATTAGCACAACATGCTTAAATTAGGTTTGTGTTTGTGTGTAACATTAGATTTTTAAAAGATTTTTTTTTGTATGAAAGATTGCCAAAACACAAATATTCTTCACTAATTGTCGCTCACGGCTTTGCTCATTTTAGGCCGTTATTTGTCATGTGTTAGCCAAAAAGGTACCTTATGTCCTTACATGGAGTTCAAATCATCATAAAAATCATTACTTTGTTCGTAAAAGAACGACAGACGGAATATTTTTTTCTTTTTTTTCAGTTTTTTGGTTTGGTCGTGAAAGACTGACGTGAGTAAGTGAGTGAGTGAGTGAGTGAGTGAGTTACAGAATAGAGAATAAGACAAATATTGCCTCCACTAGTGGCGGATTTACAAATCTGCCTCTAGTAGGCTAGTAGGTTATTCAATTTTTGCCGCCCCAACTTTTTTTTGCAACATTTATGATTTGTGTTCTATCGTCGTTATTACATCGGTTTTTCCCGTTATTAGTATGATTATATACAGAAATATCACCTAGCTTATTTCTTTCAGTTATTAGGTTATTTTTCCAACCCGCTATGTATAAATTAATGACGATAATATATGACGAGTATACGGATTACGGATGTAATGTATACACATATAATTATAAGATTTTTGAGATGATAACAAATTTGGGTTAAATCTGCCGCTCTAGGCTCCAGCCTACTTAACAACAACAGCCTGTAAATTCCCACTGCTGGGCTAAAGGCCACCTCTCCCTTTGAGGAGAAGGTTTGGAACATATTTCACCACGCTGTTCCAATGCGGGTTGGTGGAATACACATGTGACAGAATTTCTATGAAATTTGTCACATGCAGGTTTCCTAACGATGTTTTCCTTCACCGCTGAGCACGAGACGAATTATAAAGACAAATTAAGCACTTGAATCAGTGGTATTCGCCTGGGTTCGAACCCGCAATCATCGGTTAAGATGCATGCGTTCTAACCACTAGGCCATCTCGACTCATTGTCTACTTAGCCTATTGGTAAATCCGCCACTGGCGTCCACTGATGATAGGAGATATCTGATTTCTTGCTTAGAGGGCCGGACTTGCAATTCAATGAGGATACGCTGCTAGAAGACTTGACATTCCACATGGCACGATTTGTGCAGTGATTGTTGTTAACATTAATATATGTAAGGCCTTGTGTCTTAATGCAGCTATTAGTTCTAGTACTGAGAATAATATTCTTCGAACAACATTGTTTCATAATTTAGATTAGTTTTAATAACTTCAAGTTACTCTTTCCATTTAAAAAAGGTTTTGCAAGTGTTTATTGAAAATATTAGTATTGAGCTTCGTTGTTAATGGGTTAAATAAAGAAATAAAATATCCCACCAAAGACATTAAATGGAAAAAATGCCAAGCCTCTCGATGCAGTCCTTCTATCGTAAAAAGTTTTGAGATCTCATAGAAGCCAAGTCCTATTCAAATTATTATGTAGTTATAAATCAACATTTAGTAATTGTATCAATAGTTTTCTTTATATTATAATTATAGTGACTTATAAACGGGCCGTGCCCGTTTTGCTCGAGACTTGGCTGGGACACTGCCGTGCCCCCAGATAATAATATGATTCAATATTGATAGTAGAAACGTATAAGTCGAACTGACCTCAAAGGATTCAAAAGAAAAACCCTCACCGTTACGGAATGTAATTTCCGCCGAAAATCATCGGCAAGAGAATCGAAAGGAAATTTAAATATATAGAAATGAAGGAACACAATCTCGCTCACGCAATTTCTATGTATTCCAGTAATGTAAGATAAATCTTATCAATTAATGATTTTATTTGCATATATATGTAGCTGTCGCCCGCAGTTTTTCTCGCGTGGAAGTTGAATATTTTTACAGATGAACTTAAAACATTACGTTAACTTAAGACATCTTTGTATACCACATGGGAGTGGAATTTACCCCTTAGGGTAATTCTGGTAACGGTAATTCTACCCTAAGGGGTAAAATACACGACAATGTGGCATACAAAGAGGTGGTAAATTAGTGGACGTTCATCCAGAAACGCCTAAATAAGTATCTCCTAATTTTTAACCAGTATCCTAAAAATAAAGCTTCATGTTTCTAATTTAATAAATGATGGCCTTCCATACAAACTTTCGACTCCTATTTCACCCTCTTAGGGTCAGTATTTCCAGAATTAATCCTTAGCGTGGGTGTCTACTCAGTAAAACGTTCTTATTCACCGAATTTCCGGCCCTAACTTTTATAATTTACGCTCGACGATCAGTTTTTAAGATCAGTCATTTAAGACCTGTTATTTTATAAGTATTATCAAAAGTCCTATTCCAAATCAGTACGATTTTCACTTGCGAATACCAATTAAATCATCATTTTTTCATCAAGTAATTATCATTATCAATTTACGTTAACATCGCTTGCCTTTAAGTAATGAGGATCGCTACGAAACTTCTCGCGAGCTGTAACTTTAATTGAAAACGGTTTCACTTACAATCGAGGGGCACAGGGAACACTGCGAGTTTCTGAGTCTGTAATTTTTAACAATGTTATACGATGCTTGCAGACTGCCTTTAAGGGCTGGGTAGCGATAATGGATTTATACTTACTTATTTTATACTTTACTAGCGACCCGACCCGGCTTCGCACGGATGCAATGATGATACTTAATATAAAGAATGTCGAAATTATTAGTATTTCTTTATCTTCCTCTCGTCTCTCATCATCATCTATTAAGTCAAATGGAATCAATTTTATTCAAGAACTTCAAAATTTTAACTTTTTTTAACTATTCGAACTATTTTGTAAGTTTTATTGGATCCTGTTGTAAAAACGTCCAAAATAATAATAATTAACCCTGTGTCGGGTAACAGTCGTAACTAACACGTGCTTGATCCTAGTACTATGTCTATACTATGTTCATAATACTATGTATAGTGGTATGTATGCCACTATTTCTACAAATGCGTTTTACATTTTTACAAACGTATATACATAACGGCCGAAAGGCAAACCAGATACTGCTGGAATGATTTAAGGTACAAGACCGCTCCCAATTTCCAAACTTCTATTTACACCAAGAGTTTTTCGATAGACTAACTCATTATCTCTTTATAGACCCTACTCGTGATTAGAATCTAGTAGATATTTTGAAGCCTCCTATTTTATAGTCGAACACTAAGCTCCAATATTATAATAATCTTTAAAAAATGCAATAAAACTACTTTGAAAACCGTTCGACTATAGATTATACTGTAGTTGTGCTTTTTCGAACGAGATATATCCCAGTGCTTAGAACATGTACATCAGCACCACTAAATATTTATATGCTTAATTTTACGGTGAAATATTATACTGTGAAGTAACCTGCATGTGTATAATTTCAATTAAATTCTGCATATATGTGTCTCATCCACCAAACATCATGAAGTAATCTCTATGTGTCAAATTTCAATGAAATTCTGCATGTATGTGTATCCACCAACTCGCATTGAATACTCACCCTCTGCACTCGTAGTGCAAGAGAGAAGAGATAGCAGTCAGAAGATGTTACATTTGCGAAAAGCAATTCCGTTAACTAATAAATAGTTATAAAAATCTAAATAAGTGATGTCCGTGTTTAGAGAGCCTTCAACCGAATAACCTTTGACTGAAACCTTATGAGAGAGGTCTCCTTCAAAAAGGAGCTGAGAGGCTCACAATAATATTATGAGAAAATATGCTAATGTGCCTCTTTGCGTATTATAAGGTCTAGCTTTTACGTACATAATAAAACGTATAGAGCTATAATATCTATTCATAATAAGGAATGTATGTAAGTTGCCCAATTTCTTTATTGTGATATTTTTCTAAAATAGGTTGATGATGAAATGTCACCTGCAACATCACCAATGCCTTACTGACCTTGGGAACTAAGATGTTATTGTGCTTGTGACATTAGCTTTATATAATATTTGTTAAATATTATTCTCAAAAATTCTTCGTTACCAACTAATGTTCATGAATAATAAAAAAAATTCTTGCTATATCTTTGTTTGATTTATTTCGTGTCATGTCATGCAATTTTATTACGTGGAATAAATGCTGATGATAGCTATTATGATTTCGTGTTCTATTATTTTAAGGGACTTTTTTTCGGACAGCGAATAGTCGTTATAAATCAGTTCGCGCCATTTCGGAGATAAATGTTGAGTTATAGACGCTTGTTTCATCCCTAACGTTTTTAGTTCCATCTTTTTATTATATTTTATTCATATATATATGAAAGTTTTTATTAAAATCAATCAAACTTGTCATAAAATAATTGGTATTGAATCACACCTGTGGGAATAAACTTAAACCATGAAAGTTTATTTGGAAGCATTACATGAAATTACTATGCTAATCTTTATACTGTTAAAATATATGCAAACCCAAACTCAAACTCAAACTGCTTTATTCAATATAGAAGTATTACACTTTCCTACTGATGGTCAATTGAAACACTACCACCGGTTCGGAAAAGAAAATACCCTGACCTGAGAAGAACCGGCTCAAGAAACTCAACGGTTTTTTTTTGTCTCATTTATTATATAAAACAATTTAAATTAAATGAAATAGTCAGTACGAAATTAAATGCGTATGTCGAAGATACATATATTTGAGAATGCAGTAACAATGCTTTACTATACATACATACGTATACTATTTCATTTAAAATGATTTCGGATTGAAATGCACATACCTAAGTGGTTCCCGATGAACTCACAGTTGATGTGTTTAATTTAATATACTCGAAACTTAAATCATAACTGTATTTTTTTTCTCAGAAGAATCTAGACTTCAAACGGTTATATAACAATTAAGAAGAGTTATATACCTTGTCGACTAAAGTATGTACCAATTTATTATTAACGTCGACGAAATCTCAGGCGACAACACAATTCCTTTCAAAGTAACTGGCAACCATCGAATCAAACGCTAGGTCTTTGTGTAAAATGTAATTACAGTAACGTCAATTACATTAAATCTCATTTGAACAAAGAATTGCTGTTTGTTGATGAATAACAATGAAAGATTTCGTACCTAACAAGGGTTGTTTTGATCACAAAGCGTCGCGATTTAAATTATATAGATTTCAGTCACGGCTTTATAGGCACTGTATAAATAAATTTAATAACTCGTTTGCCTAATGGCTTTCTAAAGCCTGTAGAGTACAGGCTTCTGGAGCAAGCAAAACAGGCTTATGAAAAGTTGTTGTGTTGTTATGTCTACAATATGTCAGCAGACTGCAGTTGGGACGCTGTTCACTACCAGCTCACTAATCTCACTAGACTCTTGTCAGACTCACTAGTCTCGTGCTTTGGAAGGTTCGCAAAGGACTGCACCTGACCACTCCTCAATCAAGTTTTATTCTCGCCATATGGTAGGTGTAAAGGTCCAAATGACGACCCCTGTGGTCGAGTGGTATGTACACCGGTTTTCATGGGTACGCCACTCCGAGGTCCCGGGTTCGATTCCCGGTCGAGTTGATGAAGGTTACCATTAATTTTCTATGTTGTCTTGGGTCTGGGTGTTTGTGGTATCGTTGTTACTTTTGATTTTCCATAACACAAGTGCTATAGTTACTTACATTGGGATCAGAGTAATGTATGTGATATTGTCTTATATTTATTTACATTTATTTATACTAAACGAGCCAGGAGGACAAAATCATCATCAAAGTAATAAAGTTCACAACTGATCCCAAATGCGTAAATTGCGGTTAAGACGTTCAGTCTTATGTAACCGGGTTATAGCCACTATGTATGTTCCATTGCTGCACTAAAGCCTTCTCGTATTAAGTCGGCTAGTAATTTATTTCAGTAAGCTGAGCTGATACGGGCTGGTGAATATCAGAGCCAAAATTAAAAAATTGTATTGAATATAAAAGCGTTGGAGTTTCTTATTGATAGTCAAAAATCTACCAAAACATTTTCACCATCCAATTCAATAAAAATATATAAATGAAGTACAAGACTACTGGGCCTGAAAGACCTATAGACCATCTCGTCTTAATACTTTTTCTTGTTATTTAACATCACATTTTACAGAAAAAAATAAATGAAGGTAATAAACACTTTATCGAAAAAGCGTTACAAAAACATGTTTAAAACAAAGGTAGACATGCTGATAATCCTTTTAACATACTGAACATATTAGGGTTCAGAGCGTTGAAAAGGGTTTCGTGCAAAAAACTCGATACATTTTTTGTCTATTATTGTAGATTGTTCGTTAAATTTACGCAATTAAGGTAAAGGTTCTAGCTGGTAACCAGTGCTAGGTTTCATCTGAGATATGCTTAGCTGAGGATTTGCCACATAATGTTTGATGGGAATTTTAACTGTTAGTATTTGGATACAAAAAGTAGTAAAGAAGTAATCATATCTTATCTACTTTAAAGTAAAGTAAAAGTAAAGTAACAGCCTGTAAATTTCTCACTGCTGGGATAAGGTCTCATCTTCCATTATTGAGAGGGTTTGGAGCATATTCCACCATGCTGTTCCAATGCGGGTTGGTGGAATGCACATGTGGCAGAATTTCGGTGAAATGAGACACATGCAGGTTTCCTCACGATGTTTTCTTTCTCTTATATAGAGGTGCTAGCCTGAGTTTGAACCCGCAATCATCGGTTAATATGCACGCGTTCTAACCACTGGGCCATCTCAGCTTATCTTATCTACTTGCACCAACTATGATAAATATATTCATAATTATATTAGTTATCGGTACATATATGTAGCAATAACTAATTATTATTTTTATTATGAAACGAAAATAGCAAATTATAAAAGTAGTACCAAAATAATAAAAATCATTTCGAAAATATTAATTATAACTAACAGTCACAAGTGATATTCAGAACCATTACTTTACTTCTAATTTTTCGAAAAGTTTCTAGGAAGAACAATAATTTTAGTAGGTGAATCAGGGATGATATAGATTAGACATTGATCATATTTGGCTATGCATACGGATATATTAATAATATTTTAAAGGTTACGGATACGAAATTATTTCGATTTCTACGATTGTTTCGGATAGATTCAATAAGTTATTGTATTGTAAAATTTATTGCGATTGCTGGTTAAAATTATTTAACAAATAATGAGCGTAACACGATCGCCTCCTACAACCACTGGTGGAGGATCACAACCGGATCTATCAAAATTACACGTGGATATTCCTGGATCGCAAATAACATTTCGCTCTAAACGGAAACAACCAGCTGATCGGGAATGTGAGTGCTCGGAAGAAATTAAACTCATACGCAGTGAATTAACTCGTATTACTACACTGCTGGAATCATATGCTGCGACTAACTCGCAAATGATGGTACAAATGAATGACTCTATTGGATCAATAAAAACAGATATTAGTAATCTAAAGCTTTCTCATACCGAAATACAAAAATCATTTGATAACAACATAGCTAAAATCAGCGCTGAAATACATGATATAAAATCGTTAACTTCCAGAATCTCATTAGAACACAACAATGTAAAATCTCAATTAACCCAAATAGAAACAAAATTAAATACTGATAAGAAAAAAATAGAATCACTAGAAACTAATATGCAGGAATTAAAAGTAAGTCTGATTCCCATGACCAAGAATGACATATACACTAACGAAAAGTTGATTCGCGAAGTACAAGAACGCAAGAAGAGAGAAAATAATATAATTATTATGGGGGTTGCTGAAAGTTACTCCAACATCACGATAGAGAGAAATTTAAAGGATGAGGCTGAAGTACTAAAAATACTGGAACAAATAGCCACAGACATGCCAAAACCGAAAAATATTTTCCGTATTGGTAGGTATAACCCAGGAAAAAATCGTAAAATTAAAGTCTGCTTTGAAAAGCCAGAAACAGCATTGTCAGTGCTTAAGAGCCTCTGCCTCTCAATTTAAAAATATTCTCTGATAAAACTCCCACCCAACATAAATTCTACACACTTTTAAAAACTGAGCTAAACGAACGTATATCCAAGGGCGAAACCGATATAACAATTAAATACGTCAACGGAACACCATCTATCGTCAAAACTCCTCCAAAAAACTCCAATCAACAATAATAAATGACACTATAAGTTACCAAATAGCAAATGACTATCGAGAATTACGCACTGAAAAGTCACGTTTATCCTTCTTGTACCTAAATGCCCGTAGTATTAAGAAAAAAGGAAAATTAGATGAATTAAAATGCATTTTAAAATCCATACCATCGACCATTCACATCATACTTCTCTCTGAAACTTGGATAGCTTTCGAAGATCAAGCGAAACAACTACAGATAGAAAACTATACACATTACTATAATTTCAGAACAGACGTTAGGGGAGGTGGAGTATCGGCTTACGTTCATAATGGTCTACAGCATAGATTAACAGATTCAATTTACCAGGGTGGAAACAACTTCCTATGGGTACACATTGAACAATGCGCGGTAGATGTTGGGTTAGTTTACAAGCCTGGTGACACAAATTTTGAACAATTTCTTAAAGACTATGATAGCCAATTACAACTACGTAGAAGATCGATAGTATTTGGTGATTTTAATATCAATTTATTGGAAAAAGACAAACGAATAACCAAATATAAACAAATAATACAAGAATCAGGGCATAGGCTGCTGAAAAAAATTAATGAATTACATTGCACAAGAGACTCAGCTACAAAAAAATCAATTATAGACCACGTAAGTACAAATTTAAACACGAATAATTTCACCGTTGCTATTATCAACTCATCATTATCAGACCACAAAAACATATGTGTTCAATTGAATAAATTCAAAGCCCCAAAAAAAATACGAACTACTTATGAAGCAATAGATTACACAAAGTTGTACAGTTCCCTAGAGTACTCGCAATTGATTAACTCAATTGAGAACTATACAGAACTTGAAAATAAAAAAAAAAAAAAAAGGCCCCGACGAATTGAGAACCTCCTCCTTTTTTTGAAGTCGGTTAATAAAACAATATGTTATGAACTATAAAGAAAGAAAAACCAAAATTTTAAACCACATAAGAGATGATTGGATAAGCAAGGATATTGTCGATGGAATAAGTCAGAGGAACTTTTTATGGACGCAATACATAAACAATCCCGACAATGAGTATGTAAAAAATCAATTTTATTCAAAGAGAAATAAAATAGGTACGTTGATACAAAATACAAAAGATTCATACTATTACAAATTATTTACAAACAACGCAAAGAATCCAAATAAAATTTGGACCTTAGTTAATAAATTATGTAGTAATAAATTAAATCAAAGTTGTGCTCCCTCTAAAATAATAGTGGAATCAAAAATAATTTCTGATACAAACGATATTTGTAACGTATTTAACAAATATTTCGCAACAATAGGTTCCCTCTTAGCAAAAAGAATACCAACACAACACCACAAAATCCTACACACAATTAATACAATCAATGAACATGAACTTGTAACATTCAAGCCGTGTAGCTCTGGTGAGATTGAAAGACTGATAGGAGATCTAGATTCGAATGCAAGTAGTGGTATAGATAAGATTAGCACAAAAGTATTGAAATGTTTATGTAATTTAATATCAAAATGTCTGGCACGCTGTTTTAACAAGCTTATGTCCGAGGGACTATTCCCAGACTCATTAAAGATCGCAAAAATACACCTATACACAAATCTGGATCTTTATCAAACCCAGAAAATTATCGTCCAATATCTGTGCTACCTGTTCTCTCAAAAATCTTAGAAAAAATAATTTACAACCGCTTAATAACGTATTTGGACTCTTTTGATTTCATTACTGAACGACAATACGGCTTTAGAGCTAGAAGTAACACCACTGCTGCAACTATAGATCTAGTAACAAAAATAAGACAGAACCTAGATAGAAAGAACATAGCTCTGGGCGTATTTATCGACTTAAAAAAAGCCTTTGATACCGTAAGTCATAAAATCTTATTACATAAACTTCAAAACATAGGTATCAAAGGTACTGCACTAGAAATGTTAAAATCGTACCTAACAAACAGATTGCAAATCGTCAAAATTGGTGATATACAAAGTAGTGCTTTACCTGTCACCTGTGGAGTTCCACAGGGCTCAATTTTGGGACCACTTCTCTTCTTAATTTATGTGAACGATATTGCAACTCTGAAACTAAATGGTCACCTGACTTTGTACGCAGATGACACCTGTTTATTCTATTTCGGTAATAACATAAATGATATAGTTTCTCAAGCTCAATGTGATTTAGATGTTTTGCATAAATGGTTCAATCAAAATCTTTTAACTATTAACGTTTCCAAAACTTGTTACATTGTATTTAAAACTAAAAATAAAAGGATTGCACCGTATGTTCAATTAACTATTGACAATTTTCCAATTGAGCAGAAAAACAGTGAAAAATATTTAGGGTTACGAATAGACAATCACTTAACTTTCAAATATCAAGTAGACTACATTAGTAAAAAACTTTCCTCTTTAATTGGGTCATTAACAAATATTTCAAAATGCATACCTAAAAAAATAAAGTATAACATCTACAATTCGCTAGTAAAAACGCATTTATTGTATTTAATAGAAATATGGGGTAATACTGGAAAAACAAAATTGCAAGAACTTCAAAGAAAACAAAATAAAATTATTAAAATACTCTTTAGATATCCACCCTTGACATCAACAACTAAACTTTACAAAGAAACAAACATTATGAACCTACGACAACTTTATGTATATAATTCTTGTATTCTCATTAGAAAAATTATTAATAAATCGATACATTCAGAATTGACATTTTTAAAACAAAGCAATAAACGTAGCACCCTTAGACCAAGCTTATTAGTCCTCCCAAAAATTAGAACCAAATTTGCAAAAAAACATATTACTTTCGATGGAGCACAACTTTATAACAAATTACCATCTTATATAAAAAATGTAAGCTCAGTTAGCGAGTTCAAGTCTCAACTCTCAAAATATATTTTAGAGAATACCCACTTTTATAGCAATTAAAATACACACAGCTATTTTACTATATTTTATTCGGTTAACGAAGTATCTATAAGGCGAATATATTTTTTGTTATTGTTATATTTATCATACTGTTCTCATGTAAGTGAATCTGTCTTTTTGAGAATAAATTTTTAAACCTCAAGTTTTGTTAGATTATTTAGAAATTGTATAGGAAAAAATACAAGATATTAATTAATAACATTAAATGCATAATATATACAAATATGGTGGGGTGAAATGGTGGCAAGAATGATACAGCCTTTTTCCGTTGAATCGCAATTCCGATCCTCTGGGCAATAAACAAACCAGCCCTCCTGTTACCAGTGGAGGCAATGAGGCGAGGTGTTATACTTTTGATGAATCTTTTGGACCACTACTCTAAGGGCCAAGCGTTTCGACAGCGAAAGATATTGATATTACTGTATATTAGATTTTCATTTAGTACAATAGTATATAGTAGGTATAAATACAAGAAAAATTATTATACACTATATAAGTGTAACACTATGGAAACACAAAATTATAATAAATATATTTTCCTATCGGTTTCATTTTGTGTTACGGATAGATCATTATTTCGGATATCCGATAATTTCGTTATCCGTAACGTCCGTAGTGTAAAGTCCATGCCCATGCTGTTACACCCATCCTATTTTTCCGTTCTTATGAATGACTGGAAGACCATAAGAAGTTCTTACAGACATAATAACAGTTCAGTTACACTTTAAAGACATTCCAGATAGGGGAACGTGTTAGTTGCATCGTATTATTTTACGAGCCTTAAGCTAGATAGCCTTTTTAGTAGTCCAAGTTAACTTTTATAACTCACATTGTTATAAAGTCTGTACAAGTACAAAAATTAAACAAGTAGCTTAATGAATTAAAAATATAGCATTTTTCCTAATTGAAAAATGCCTCCTGTTTACTTAGGTAAATAAGGTGTTTTTATTTGATTCGCAACTAATAAAATTTATACGAATAAAAAATATTTGGACAATTGCATTATATAGAATCAAAACTTTTATGCCTAAACTAATAAAATAGATAGTAATTTTTGTTATTCGTATCTAAAATAATTACTAAATCAGACGCTTATTGTTTATATGTATATAACATTATTATAAGTAGCGGTCTCCTCTTTAAATTTAGATTACAATATAGGGAAAAACAATACGTTGAATTGCCATCATCTTTCACGGTTCACAATATTTCGACAGATTACAATCTATATCGTCGGATTGTAATCTAACGAATTTAGTAATCTAACGGTGACATGTACATACCTATATTATATACATCTTTACAAAAGTATATGAACCTTCTGTATATGTTTATGTAACTGTACTTCTTTTTTTACATATATTAGAGTCAGTCCCGGGTTGCCTTCAAACATTCAGGTCCCTTCTGTATCTGAATGTTTAAAATTATTATTTCAGCGAGACGTCGAGGCAGCTAGTTTATATGTACATATATACTTGGGTGTTTCCTGCCAATGGAATTAATCCATATATTTTTAATTATTAAACAAATTCTAAATAGGCACTGTTATTATTTTATTTGTATTTTTTTTTATATTAACTGTTTTTTTTTTTAAATAAGTTAATTCCAATCCGCCCGTTTTATTTTACTAGTAAAAAGAACTACAAGTAAGATTGAAACTAGTATATATCATAAGAAGTCGAATAAATATAAAAGTTTTTCGTTACATAATTAGTATTCTTAAATAGTCTGCTGGACCATTCAATTTCGTTTTCTGCTATGAATATTTGGAACGAACAATATTTTAATGAAATTACAAGCAGCATGTGGTGTACATTCTGGAAACCAGAATATTTGGAACGAACAATGTTTTAATGAAATTAGAAGTGGCGCGATGTACATTCTAGAAACCACTCTTTCACCAAAATCACCCAACAAGTCTCTGCTTTGTACAATCAGGGTAGGAAAAGGTTTGTCACCTTAAGATCTATTTTCGTGTGCTCATTATGTGGATAATCTGCTTTAACGATCGAGAATGACATATTGCGTCGCAATTATTTGATGTTTAGATTCAAAAGGTACTAAAAGTTTAAAACTCGTTAAAGGAATGAATTTGAAAAAAGGTAAAAGGTTTTCTGACTGTAATATGTGAAGGGTGATTAAGACTGTGTTCAGACAACATAGGAAACTCTAAATTAATGGAAGCATCTCCAATTAAATATCAACTTTAAGAATTTTCCAGTGACTATGGAAAAATAGGTGCATAGATAATCTTAAATCTTAAAGGATTCTTAATTGCAATTTATTAAAGCGTTACAATTTAAGAAACAATTAATTTTAGAGAGCGCATAAAAATTAGTGGCCAGTTAGTGTATAAGAGAAAAAAAAATAAAAAATTAAAGTAAATTGTGTTCGACAAAGTCCATTTCGAAGTCAACTAATGTATACATTTTGTCATTGAAAATTTCTTATGAATAAAGTTTCATCATAATGGGGCAAGGCTTAGACGAGTGACTGCAGTTTACAACGAAATGGAATCAAAATAAAACCTGTCATAGGTTTAGAAATTTGTAAAGAATATTTTGAATATAAGCGAAATCTCATGGGCGACCTTAAATACTATTTTTGTTTTTTTTTTTATTGTATGTGATGGTAAGTGGTCACCATCACCCATAGAAAACCAAGCTGTAAGAAATATTAACTATTCCTTACATCGTCAATGTGCCACCAACCTTAGGATTTAGATGTTATGTCCCTTGTGCCTGTGGTTACACTGGCTCACTCACCCTTCAAACCGGAACACAAACAACCGGAGTACAAACTATTGTTTGGCGGTAGAATAACTGATGAGTGGGTACCTACCCAAACGGGCTTGCACAAAGCCCTACCACCAAGTTGTACTTAATTAAATTATTAACATTAATATATAGATATGGCTCAATACTAAGAAAGCGTGCACTTAAATCATAAATAATCTTCAAGATAAAGAAGAATCAAAAAGTGACAGGTACTATGATTGATGTTCTTAATCTGTGTTACTCAGAAGACACATAGGCTGTTAGCTTTACTAACTTTTTACTTTTATTTGGATAATTATAACGAATTAATTAATAATAATTTAAGTAAGTGTTGCCATTTCACGTCAGAAGAGATTTAAAATTTGACCTTGATTTTCTTATTTTGTTCTCAGAAGTTTCACTTTAAAAAGCCGTCATTAATCGTTGATATTGACATTGACGGATGGTATCCGTTGAATAGGATACAGTGCTATTGTGTCGTACGTAACGTACAACTGTTAATGTCACGTGACGTTGGGAGATATTAAAAATTGTTCGTCTTTCATTAGTGCGGCCATTATGCTGCGTTCACACAATAGACGCTTATAGGCATTGTGAATCCGATGATACATAACATGGAGTACATATACTAGTAATCGCCCGCGGTTTCGCTCGCGATTTAGGATATTGGCTGTCATGTGTCTGGCAAAAGTAACTACAGGCACAAGGGACATAACATCTTAGTTCCCAAGGTTGGTGCCCCCCTGGGTTCGAACCCACACCCACGCGTTCTAACGACTGGGCCATCTCGACTCTTTGATCTTCAAATAGACAATCATCTTAGTCTACCCGTGACCACGAACACTGAAAAGTGCTCGAAACGTCGGGTTATTTAAAAAATAATTAATATACGCGATTCAAATCCGTTATAATTAGTTTTATTTAAACATCTCGACTCAATATTAATAAATTAATTATATAAATTAATAATATAATATACATTATTTTCGTTACGTTGGTAACTCCGTCTTTCAATTTGTTACCTTATAACGTAAGCCATTCATCGGATCTTAATGAAATTTAATATTAAGGGATTCTGGGAAGGGCGGATTTCCCTATAGACAAAGTACACCTGAGCGGAAATCTTTGGAGGGCGGTAAAATTTAGTTGGTCAGTTCCGTGGAGTCCGCTATGAACTTTATATGTATATACTTTATATAAAGTAAAAGTAAAGTAGCAGCCTGTAAATTTCCCACTGCTGGCCTAAGGCCTCCTCTCCTTTTGAGGAGAAAGTTTGGATCATATTCCACCACGATGTTCCAATGCGGGTTGGTGAAATACACATGTGGCAGAATTTCTATGAAATTTGTCACATGCAGGTTTCCTCACGATGTTTTCTTTCACCGCCGAGCACGAGATGAATTAAAAACACAATTAAGCACATATATATATAGTGGTGCTTGCAAGGTTTGAACCCGAAGTCATCGGTTAAGATGCACGCGTTCTTATCACTGGGCCATCTCTACGTAGAGATACTTTATATATAAACTAATTAATATTTAAACTAGATCGTAATTCTAATATTATTTATGATTAATTTTTTCGTACTCTACAAAGCAAGCACAACTCTTTAACGCGTCTAAGACACGAAAGGATAGGATTAACTGGATACTAGTTACATTACTAACAGTTTAGTTATGTTTTAACACTGTAAATCGACGAATAATTAGGCTTAAAGGATATTTTTACATTTAATTCATAACGAATACTATTTTTCGTATATTATACATGGTAAATAATGCAATAGTCACACAGATTAACCACAACAGAAGGGAATTTGAAGCCACGATTATCTATTTAGTTTCATGTTTCCACTACTATAATATGTATTGTATTAAAATTTTAATAAATTATTTCGATAATAACACTTTGTGGTAGGGCTTTGTGCATGCTGGTCTCGGTGGGTACCACCCATTCATTAAGTATTCTAATATAAAACAGCAGTATTCAGTATTGTTGTGTTCCGGTTTAAAGGGCGAGTGAGCCAGTGTAACAGGCGCACAGTGGCAAGGTGATTTAAGAAATGGTTACCGTTTCTTACCATTGCCTATGGTGGTGGTGACCACTTACCATCAGGTAATGGTCAATCAAAATTTGCCCGTCCAAGAATATCATAAGAAAAATTATCATGCATATTTAGTTAACGATTCGTTAAATATATACCTAAATATCTATTATTTAAGTCTTAGTTAGTATAATTAGTAGCTTCCAATGATGATTAATAGTTGCGAGATTGGATTGAAGCAATGTTATAGCTGTTTCGTACTTACTGCTATTCTACATCAATAAGGGTAATTACAGTATGAACTATCTAGTCAATGGCGGATTGAAATAGGTTAGTCTTATGGGTTCAAGCATTCCAAAAGCAACTGAGTTCCGCAGACATTTTAACTTTGCCGTTTCGTAAATTCAAATCGTTTATAAAAAATACATTGGTAAAAAGGTGTATTACTCGATACACGATTTTGTAGATGATAAATAAAGCGTGGAATTAATACCTGATGACTTCCACGCAGGATATATTAATTTAAATAATTGTACTAACTAACATGACTTTATATTTTTTGTTGAAAAAGAGTACTGATTTTCTTGCCGGTTCTTCTCGGTAGAATCTAATTTCCGAACCGGTGGTAGCTTCACTTAATTGTTAATTGACGATTCGAAAGTGCTTGTAAAAGCCCACTTGAATAAAGTTTATTTTTATTTGATTTGACAAATCTTGAAGTAAACTTATAAACTCATTGTTATTTTAATTAAACTTTTTAGCTAGTATTACACTACCTAAACCATTTTTTTTACTTTGCTCGTTTACTTTGTTAAAACCTCCCATCAACGGTATTAAACTCCTCCAAACTAAGAATCCGAGATACGTCTTTGTTTCTCATCTAATCTCGTCCAACATATTGAGTAATTAACGTATAAGAGTTCTTATTGAACATATTAATACCCTATTTGTCGTAAATGAAGCATTAGCCGGTAATGGCCGTCTGTTGGGAATGTCCACATTTCCGTTTGAGAAAAGGTTTGAAGATTATTTCAGCACGCCGCTCCAATGCGGGTTGTCAGATACACGTGTTGTTTTTATCAGATACAGGTTCCTCACGATGTATTTCTTCAAGGCTGAGCACGAAACCAATTATAAATATAAATTTATCAATTACATTTTCAACCTGTTTCACTGTTAATAAAATAACAATTTATCAAAATTAATTATTTTATATCATGTTAACAATTAGTGCTGAGATGGCAGTGGTTAGAACGTGTGCATCTTAACCGATGATTTCGCGTTGAAACCCAAGCACCACTGAATATTCACGTGCTTAATTCGTGTTGATAATTCATCTAGTACTCGGCGGTGAAGGAAAACATAGTGAGGAAACCTGCATGTTTCTAATTCCATCGAAATTCAGCCAAATGTGCATTGCACCAACCCGCATTGGAACAGCGTGGTGGAATATGTTCCAAACCGGAGAGGGTTTTATGGTTTTATTTTGTTATTAGGGTTTAATGGGAGAGGAGTCAATCGAAAATATTTATCTGTCATAAAGATAACTTATTACTTATAAAGTCTATAGAAACAGTAATCAGTTGTTAGTTATTTTACTTTGCTATTGTTATAAGTTCGTCTAGAGAAAACAGGCATTTTAATAAGCTTAGTTCGTTAAGTATGAAAACATCGAAAACAAGGGATACTTGAAACACTTAAATCTGATTATGAAAACTTTAACACTTAATAGTTCAATTTTGTTCGCAGATTCGCTGAACAACGATGGAATAATGAAGATAAATAAATAGAAACACCGATATCATTCACCTCTATAATGGATATATGACTAAAGAAGAAATAACACAGAAAAATGACAAACGTGAAATTAAAACTAATGTTGTACCTCCTCAACTCGCTTCTATCTGCCGACCTGGTGCACTCTCGTCCCTACTCCGACTTCAATTCAACGGAAATTATAATGAACTTTTCTAATAATAGTAGTACATTTAATATACCAGTAGATTCTAATTCTGATACCCTCATCGTTGCGAGCGAGGAAGAAACTGCAGAGGAAACTAATAAAAGTTCCAATACACAAATGGAAGCTATCGTTAACGCTGAGCAGGATAGGGACGTGGCGTTTTCCGAAAATAAGAACCAAGACCAAGTTAGCATATTAAAAATACCCAAGAACGAAGCTGAAGCCTTCGAGAAACAATTGAACATATCAAGTCCTCTGCTAGACGAGATGATAGACTCCGAATCAGATCGTGAAGAAACTCTAACTGACATACTCTTTAGACCTGATTCTGAATTTGCTGAGGACACACCTAGATTTGAGTTCTTAATAGCCGCTAAGATTAATGGCAGCGATGGTAACGATACTAAAGAGATCGGCTTTAGTGATAATAATTTAGATAAGAGAAATCGTAACATTAGTGATGTACTACGAAAGGTGGATTATGTTGAATTAGTTGAAGTTATCAAGCCTTCGAATATGAATGAGAATAAGAGCGCGTATAATTTAGCGAATATCACAGCGCACAACGTAGACAACGATGTGGCGCCGGACACAAGTGAGTAACTGTTCTACATACAAACAATATTTAAAATCTAGCGATTCCATTTCTTACCAGTGTTCTTATCAAAATTCCAAATGTATCCTTGAAATAAAACCTACGTAATCGCGTAAAAGGATCCAAGATATCCTGCCGTATTTTATTAACAGGTTGCGTAGAAAGAAAATTTATGTATGCATATTATTAAAGCATTCGTATAAACATTGGGGAGTACGAACTTACGAATTCAATTCGACATGCATTCCGAGCTGAGGGCCGGAGGTATTACGAGGCAGGAATGTTTTTATTCGTCGGATGTTTTATGCGGAATAACGCGTTCATTGTCGCTCTCGAATTAATGAATACCAGACATGATTAACCTTGCTGAAATTCAATTTACCGTAATTTGTTCGATAATAAGGGTAACATGCTATATTACTGGTTTCCTTTTTGGGGTCTACCCTATTATATTAATCAGTTCTTAGTAATGTAAAGATACCTCTATTATATTAGGAAGACATTATTTATTATCAATTTGGAGATATATTTTACATATAAATTTTACCAAAAAGTGCATTTCAGGGTATTTTTAGTGAGTAGAAGTTAACTAGGCTTCCCAGTTTTATACTATAAATTTAGATTATTATTAACATAGTTACAGTAAAACTGTCTTTTTAAACAAATACCCATAGGTTTCATTATATCGATGATTGAATTTGTCAAAAGTATAAATAAAATATGCTGAACTCATTTTCCATTATTTATAAATGTGTATAATTTAACGATTCATAGGCGCCTGTTTATTTTTAATTAGCTCTCCGCTTATACATACATTGATAATACCTAATTACTCTCGTGTTGGTTCAGAGGTCGCGTATTTTACGAGGTGCGTACTCTGGAGTCCTTAAAATCCCAGGAGGCGGATCTTTTTGACAAATTAACGAGCATTCTAAATTTATAACTTACCCACGTTTAGGGCCGACCCTATATGTATTATTTGGCTACGCATCAGCAGTACGTGCAGGATTAAATGACTTTGGCTTACGTTATAAAAGTATATTAACTCTAGTCCCTTGCACAAAATCTAGTCTAGGAATCAGAAATTTTGAAACATTTCTTTAGTTTTTATTTGTACCAAAAGATGGCGCGGTTCACTAAAAAAAATTTGTGATTTTCAAGTCTGATATCACTTATCTATTTTGCATTATGTAATAAGACTGTGTTCCAATGAGGTTGGCGTGATCATATTTGATCAAATCCTCTATAATAAAGGAATATTTAAAAAAAAAAGTCTAATTTCAATACACAATATGATTTTCATTATGTATTACATTTTATTTGAAACTATAAAAGTGTTGTTGTTAATATTTACATTTCTTAGTATATAGTTTGGTCTTCGTCCCGTTTAAATGGGACGTAGAGCAAGCGTTGCGCGTTGAACCCTTAACGTGTATCCAGAAATCACAGTTTGACACTTTTGTTCATAAACGGTCTATTATACTAACAGCTTAGATACGTACAGCTGTTGAAGTAAAATTTAATTGAGCCTGAGTGAAAACATTTTGAATATTTAATGTGAATATATGAGAAATAGAAAATAATTATGATCGACCAAAGAAAAACTTAAAAATGTATGTATAAACTTCGTGACACTAAGCATTTCATCTTGGTTTAAAAAAGCCAGTAATAGCATTCACTACAGAAATAAGGGTCACACCTTAGTTCCTAAGATTGGTGGCGCACTGCCATTTGCTATGGGTGGTGATGAGCATTTACCATCAGGCGGTAATGATTTTTTTATTCATATTAAGTTTTACAATGCTAAGAGCTTTCGGCTCATATTCTTAGGACACGTTTTCAAATATATTTCAATATACTTTACGTAACGGTTACGCGCATATCATAATGCAACCCCTTTTTATCTTATAATGATTGTAGGACGAGACGCGGTATAAACGCGCCCAATAGACCAAGGTCAACAACCTTCACCTCATACAATAATACCACTTGTGTCACATAAAATCAGTTAACGCGCTTAACTATATATTTTTATCTTCTTTTCTCTAATAACCATCAACGATCATTCATATTGTAATAGAGATGACCAGACTATGGTCAAATACCATCCAGCTCTAGAATCCCACAAAGACTAATATAACAATACTTCACAATAAGGACACATTCCGACTGCAGATACAGTCAGGATAAGAAAAGTTCTGTCACCTTAAGATCTATTTTCGTGTGCTCAGTATGAGCAATTAATCTGCTTTACCGATCGAGAATGATGAAAATTGTACTAAGAGTTTAAGACTTGATAAAGTATGAATTTGAAAACTGACGAAGGTTTTCTTACTCTGACTGTACATTAAAATAATATAATAATTGATATAATGTGGTATAACAACATAACAACAACAGCGCGTTTGTGGATGAATAATTACATATAAAAAAATAGCTTCAACCTTTTATCTCAATACAAATAGTATATTATAGGCATAGGTAGTTTAATATCTTTACTGACTGATATCGAGGGTCAGATTTAATCTTACTATGCAAAACACAATACAGAGAGATTCACCGTTGTATCACAAAGAAATAAAATATATTAGAAAGTCAGAGGATGTAAAACATTTTTAGGTTGTATATACATAATGTGTGTTGATGTTGAGTTGGAGAAGGCTTTTACAAACAGGGGGTTTCTCATCTCATAACTAAAAAAATAAAGAAATAATAATAAAATAAGGGAATGTAAAATTAAATCAAATCAAATCAATTTTATTCAAGTAGACTTCACAGTGAAGCGTTTTTGAATCGTCAATAATTAAATACTACCACCGTAAATATACGAGTACATATAATACTGTAGTTGAAAAATGAAAAAATAAAAAGGTTCATTTATTTATTTATTTATTTATATATGTGTGTACGTATAATGTCTACACATCGAACTTAGTACTTTACAATATTAAAAATGTTTTCGATGAAAAAATAATTGAATTGAAACATTTTCAAGAATGAATCTTCCATGATGTGAGAAAATTGTGACAAAGTAATTTTCGTGTCGTGATTTCGTGTGCAACACGTTAAAAGTAAAAATGCATAAAAAACATTGCACGAAGTAAAACTGTTACAAGGCCAGCGGAGAGACTAATTACTAGGCGGTTGGTACCACCCACCCATCGTACATTCTACCGCCGAGCAATCTGTACTTAATATTATAAATGTGAAAGTAACACTGTCTGTCTGTCGCTATTTCACGACCAAGCCGCTGAACCGAATTTGATGAAATTTGGTTTTGAAACAATTGACACAATAAGATATTCGCAGGTTTTCTCACGATGTTTTCCTTCATCGCCGAGCACGAAATTATGCACATGAATATTCACTGGTGCTTGTCTCGATTTGAACCTGCGATCATCGATTAAGATGCCTGCATTCTAACCACTGGGCCATCTCGGCTCGGTTTAAAAAGTAACGATATAAAATACCAGTTACCATATAGATAAATATGCGGTCGCTTACCAAAACGCGAGTTAATCTAGAAGAAGAAAATGGAAAACTGTCAAATGTCTCACTAAAAGGACGTAATTAATTTAAACTGTTTTATTGACCATTTGAAAAATTGCTCAGGTAAGCTTACCTGTAGTATAATTATTCATATATTCCTCTTGTATGTAAATTTAATCAATTGCGGCACCACACTCGCGTTAGAATTTTTTATTATGACAACAAGCTTAATAAATAATGTTGCCATGCCATTAAATTCAGTAATAGTCCTTATACAGTTATTAAATCGTTCTATTTTTAAACCACTTAAAACTCTTTTAAATATTGATGTTTACGTTTTTATTTTATGTTCGAAAGAGGTTTATTTCGGAATGAAATTTCCATTAAACAAAGACCTGATGATGAGTACCGGAGACAGACAACGGAACTCTTCAATAAATGCCAGCGAATCGACCGGGATAGCTGTTATATTACTGCTGTATGCTAATGAAGCTCGCTGCTTACTTTAATGTGCTATTTAACGGAAACAATACAGAAATTAACTCCAGTATAATATAGAAACAAAAAGTATTCCGTAAATATGCATCTGTTAAGATTACAATGATATACAAGAAATATATGTGTTGTTATGGGTACATGTATAAAAGCTGTCGGTGACTAAAATGAGTGTATTTTTTTAAATGTTGAAAAAGAGAAACTACTGAGTTTCTTACCGGTTCTTGTCGGTATAATAATTTCCGAACCGGTGGTAGCTTCACTTAATTGTTAAATGACGATTCAAAGGTGCTTGTAAAAGCCTACTTGAATAAAATTTATTTTGATTTGATTTGGTTGATGAATGATAAAGCGCTTGAGGAGTCTTAAACCCTAAAACTTCTCAAGCTGTCTGCTGCTGCTGTCAGCGTGATCGATCACGCGACCCGCAGCGTGTAGGCACGTGACCTGTCGCAGTTCTGTCCATGTTTTCAGGTTACACTGACGTGCAGACACTTTTCCTGGCCTGCTTCGCTACGCTTCTGCCACTTCTAACCGTTCTCTTTGCAACGCTTCTTGTCAGGTAAGAATATTAATGTAGTTTTAATACATCTTGATATATATTCTAGTAAATCGTCTTCGTAGTTTGACAATTTTAATTGCTATTGTTTATGATACTTTTTTTACGTAGAATATCATATCCATAAATGTACCAAAGACAAATATATAAACACCTTTTTTTTATTAATCTTTTATTCGGTTTACAAACAATTACTTCGTTAAAACATAATAAAAAAGAAAGTTAAAAAAGATAAGAGCTATCATTTAATTTTCGACTATAATACTTTTTACTCTAAACATTTTTGGGTTTCTTGTTCTTATCGATCGAATCCTCATTCCAAAATGGTGTTCGGAATCCAATTTAAACTTAAACAATGACGACCGAAGTGCTTGTTTGAGGGACGACTTGAATTGTATTTTGATTTCAATTATTGATTCATATAAGTGATTACAATTAACTTGGAAATTTTCATCATCTATTTTCTATATTATTCTATATTCACATTATAAAAAAGAGTAACTACTGAGTTTCTTGCCGGTTCTTCTCGGCAGAATCTACTCTCCGAACCGGTGGTAGCTTCACTTAATTGTTAATTGACGATTCAAAAGTGCTTGTAAAAGCCCACTTGAATAAAGTTTATTTTGATTTTGATGTTTTTTGAAATGTAAAAATACTTTTCTCTATCTGTCGCTCTTTTATTATCAAAACAATGAATCAAATTTGTAGAAATTTGGTATGAAGCAAACTTGAGCTACAAGGAAGGATATAGGCTACTTTTTGCCTAAAACATGACAACCAACACCCTAAAACGCAAGCAAAGCCACGGGTGACTACTAGTTGCTTATAAAAAGAAACACCATTTTAAAACGTCATATGCTATGTGATATGCATATACATTTTATTTAAATAGCCCATTAATATCAATCGAAGAAATCGTTCGTAATTGAACGGCACTCGCGCAAGTACGCTTTTCATTCGTTTATTCTTTTCGCTCGTTCATTTCGTTCGCTTATGTGAAATGAAATGACTATTTTACATATAAATCTTTAAATTATCTCCGAGCTTGTTTGTTGTTTGTATAATGAGGTTCGAAACTTTATTATTGATTGACCACTTAGATGTGCCGTTTAGATAATTTACAGCCTAATTTATAATAACGTAACGGCTATTTTACAATGACAATATATTAGATTAAATTACACAGATTTAATGTAGCATAACAAACAACAGCCTGTGAATTTCCCACTGCTGGTCTAAGACCTCCTCTCCCTCTGAAGAAAAGCTTTGGAACATATTTTACCACGCTGTTGCAATTCCAGTTGGTGGAATACACATGTGGCAGAATTTTTATGAAATTAGACACGTGCAGGTTTCCTCACGATATTTTCTTTACCGCCGAGCACGAGATGAATTATAAACATAAATTAAGCACATTAATTTTCAGTGGTGCTTGTTTGGGTTTGAACCCGCAATGTCGATTAAGACGCACGTGTTCTAACCACTGGGCCATCTCGGCACAGAATGTAATATAGCATGTTAGACAGTAATTGAATTACAAATATATCATGACAAATTACTTAATACATTATTTTTAAGTTAGTAAATTTAAGTCGAGCTAACTCCTCAATACTCCAGGGAGCTGGTATTTATATACATTCTTAATTTGATGGTGCAATCTCTGAAGTAAATGTCGATATATTAACACATTCGAGGTCTAATGTGCCTCGCATGTGTCTCCCTAGCGGTTGGGCTAAGAAAAACATAGATTTCTCTATCGTACGGAGGTCGTAACATCCATTAGATATATTGTAGGCAAGTGTTAAATATATTTATATGGTGCCTATTGGAAACAGAATACTATGGTGTACCTAAATTAAATTCGAGGTTTTATTAAAAAAAAATTAAATCGTGGAATTAGTACGAACTAATATGAAAGTATTTTTAAATGTTAAAAAAAATAACTACTGAGTTTCTTGCCGGTTCTTCTCGGTGGAATCTACTTTTCGAATCGGTGGTAGCTTCACTTAATATAGTTGTTAAATGACGATTCAAAACAGCTTGTAAAAGCCTACTTTAATAAAGTATATTTTGATTGATTTTGATTTTTTTGACAAAATTTCATTGAACAAACATAGCTCTGTGTAGTATTTTGTGATCCTTAACCTGAAAACAGGAATGAACAATGACCAATCAAGCATAACAACAAATATGTTCTCGCTTAATTGGAATCATCAATACTAAGTCAGCTAATGAGGCACAAAGCAACCTTGTGTGATATAAAATTCTATATAAAAGTCACTGTTACGTACGCATGACTGAATAATTAAATACTTTCGAAGTAATTATTAGTGTCCTAAAGGAAATTGTGTAACTCAATCAATTAGACAGCCCCATAAGGGTACATTGTACAGATACTGCCCCGTACTCAGTTCGGGCTGACATTGGACAAGGGCATACGGGTTTCGACCATCCCTTGAGAACGCTCTTACTCTCTATTGAAACATTTATTTTATCATTCACTCGCTGTGTCTTTTTATGTTGCGGTTTTTGATACATTTTATAAATGAAAAACCTTTTTTGTTTTAAGATGATTAAGTTAAAATACGGGAATATAAAAAGGTTGTGGGTTCAAACCTCAACAAGCACCATTGACTTATGAGATTAATTGAATTAAAATGAGACCAGCCAGAAATAGAGAAGGGGAGAAGTTACAAACTCTCTCAATAATGAGGGGATAACTTCTATTAAATGTTACTTTCACTTTTAATTGATTTGAGTTTATCTGCAGGGTTGCTTATACCCTTCTTGACATCAAATGTGAGCTTCTTAATGTGTCAACGTTATATAAATAATAAAGATCTAACAAAATTAAATTGATATTAAAATTAAATCTCGGTTTGACTCTTGAACTAATAATAATTATAATTAAAATTTATAGGAATTCTTATCAATTAAGAATATTACCATAATAAATTACATTTATTTTTAACTTTGCCGTTTCGTAAATTCAAATCGTTTATAAAAAATACAATGGTAAAAATGCATATTATTCGATAGGAGATTTTATAGATGATAAATTGCGTGGAGTTAATACCCGTTGACTTCCAAGCAGGATATATTAATTTATATAATTGTATTAACTAACTTGTCTTTGTATCTAATAAATGTTGAAAAAGAGTAACTACTGAGTTTCTTGCCGGTTCTTCTCGGTAGAATTTACTTTTCGCACCGGTGGTAGCTTTACTTAATTGTAAAATGACGATTCAAAAGTGCTTGTTAAAGCCTACTTGAATAAAGTTAATACTTATTCTTTGATTTGATTAAACAGTAACATACAAAAATTAAAAAATAAAATTTTTCATCGTGAATAAAATTCTTTAAACGATCAACTCAATTAGAGAGTTTAATTTCCATTTGGACTAAATATTTACCCCCAATGAAATTAGTTATTACTCAATGATTAAATATAATAAAAACCCCACGTGTTCATTTATATATCTTACATATAATAGTATGTACTTTATTAACAATATTAATAGTATATTAAGTGGATGTGAACAACCCTTTTAAATTGATCAATGGACGTATCTGTGTGATACTACCTTTATGCACCATCCATTATTGATGGTAAATCAAATTGCCGGAACAATATCTGTCAATCGGGCACATCCGGGGCGAACGTTCGACCGGTTTATTGAGTTACCCGGCTAGATGCGAAGTGAAAACGTTGCTTCTATCGACAATGTATTTTATGCATTTTTTACTTTAAGCAGTTACACTTGTCTATGCTTAAAGTTATGACAGATACCTTATATATTTCAGTTATCTATTCTGGCCTAAATAATATTCAATACAAGATTATATAGATGATAATAAAGAGACAAACTAATACTTCTTGACTTTCTGGCCAGATTTAGTAAAAACATATATAATTATTTATTAAACTAAGATGATTTTTGTATTTCTTAATGTTGAAAAGATATACTGAATTTACCCTGACCTGAGTAGAAACGGCGGAAGAAACTCAGCGGGTCTTTTTTTGTCAATTTCATTAATTACTTAGATTCAATTTGAAAAGAAATGAAAAGCTTAAACACCAAATGGTAGTTCTGGAAAATGAGGCTTAATATTTTGACTTTAATTCTCATTTCCCAAAAGTATAGTTTCGGTGCTTTAGCGATTCATCATTTCTAGTAACGATAGATTATGAAAACTGCACTAATTAATGTGAAACACCATTATATCTAAACTTTTATCTTTTATATACTTAGATTAATATTATTAATTACAACAGGATATCCGAAGAGATCACATTTCAATCAGTATTAGACGTAGTTGCGTTTTCATTAGAAGCGTGCATTCAATACAAATGTCTCAATGGTTAGCGAGTAAGATAAATTGCCTGGATTATATCTGATAGTCTATCAACCGTTATCCGGTTACACGACGACCGGCTTATTCATTGGACCAATCCGTGAAACCACTATTTGTTGGTGCGTGGTTCACAGCGTTGATGTAACTGAAGTCAGCATCATATATTACTACATATGATGCTGGGCATACTTTTTTTGGTATTTTTTTTTTATTGGTATTAAATTGCTATTCTTTACTGCTAGGTAGAGTTATGTAGAACCTTAAATATCATAAGATTAATATTTAACCTGTCAATTTCATGCTGGTGTTGAGAATTTTTTGACCTGAAAATCCAATAATTATTTATTGATCAACTCCGGGTTTGAATCAACGATATGTGCGAGTCATTTGACCAAAACAGCGGGTTTCACCTTATAATATTAACCTTATAAATTGTTGTATTTAAAAGTATTTGCTTAAAGAATAAATAAAGTTATGTATTTTGTGCGTAAATAATTACGCCACTCGTTAAAATTTTAAGTTCGAATTAGAGGTTCGATTACACATAATTGATTTAAGGAGAGCCGAGATGGCCCGGTGGTTAAAACGTGTGCATATTAACGGATAATTGCGAGTTCAAATCCAGGCAAACACCACTGAATATTCATGTGCTCAATTTGTATGATATAATTCAACTCGTGCTCAGTGTTGAAAGAAAACATTGTGAGGAAACCTGCATGTGACAAATTTCATAGAAATTCTGCCACATGTGTATGCCACCAACCTGCATTGGAACAGCGTGGTGGAATATATTCCACAAACAAAATTCTGCCACATATGAATCCAAGCCGCTATTGATCTTTACCCCAAAAGGAGAGGAGGCCTTTTTCAGTAGTCGGAAATATACAGACTGTTACTATTATATTTAATATAAACGCATTCAGAACATCTACACATTTTTTTTAAAGATATCCGTTTTCAAAAACAACGATTATGTTTCCGTGTAGGAAATGAAATTATAACGCCGCAGCGATTAGCCGGGACGCATCCGTCCGTCCCGGAGCTTTAGCTAATCACAATTCTACGTGACAGCTATGTATTTTCATGGTAATAAATAACGTTCAATACGTGATATCGTATTTTGCGTCAAACTGCACATAAATACAGCGGAACAAAATCTTAAAATGTTAATTGCGGGTTCAAATCCAGGCAAGTACCAGTGAATATTCATGTCTTTAATTTGTGTTAACAATTCATCTCATGATCGGCGACGAAGAAAACATCGTGAGAAAATTTGCATGCGTCTAATTTCATATAAATTCTGCCACATGTGTATTCCACCAACCCGCACTAGCCCAGCAGTGGGAAATTTACAGGTTGTTGTTGTTAATTTAAATAATAATAAATAAATATTAGACAATATCACATATCACCACCACAAACATCCTGACCCAAGAGAACATAAAGAACTAATAAACTTTTTATACACCGACTCGGCCGGAAATCGTACACGGGACCTTCAAAGTCGTTATTATAAATATTCTTAAATAACTAAGGCTGAGAATTATATTTGAGTTTCGTATCTGATCCATCATTCCTTTAAGTATTTACGTCGCGTGTGATATCGAATTATGAATCGTTTTCACTGGAGGTAAATTGTTACGTCATATGCATGTGACTTCGAAATTGACAACCTTTTTGAACGACGCTTCTTCGCTAATAAATCCAGTTAGTAAGCAAAGCAATATACTCCTAAAAATAATGATGTACTAATATTTTACCCTTAATTACAATATACACACACCGCCGCTATTATGCCATCAGCATTGGCAAATAAGATGCCCTTTGTGCCTGTAATAAACGTGAGTGACGCACTCGCCCTTCAAACCGGAACACAGACATTTTAACCCTACACGAGAAAGCTTAATTAACCCCAAAATTCGCACAAACATCGGGTACTTCACTCACCAATGTCACATTTTATATAATCAGAACAGTACATTTAAATGTCGAAGGATAAAAGAACCATAAAAGATAAGAAATTACTATGATTGTATCTCGTTGTATACGTTATTAATGTACCTTACAGTTACTAGATGGCGTTGTATCAAATTATAGAAATTTCTACATCGCGATGGCAACATTTCGCAAACTATAGTATATATAATACGAATAACGATGAGGACGATTGCTTCACCATCGCAAACGAGCTATTTGTTGGGAAAACCACCACACCACACTACAGTCACAGCGTTTCCGCCGGCGGGAACTAGGACCCAGACTAGCGACGTCTGTAAATTCTTTCAGTGCTTAGAATCACACCCCACTGAGACAGACTTCGTTCTGAGCCGAGAGGCTATCTCATGGGAGACACCCTCAGGAGTTACGTTAATCCCGAGCCCAGTTCTCAAACTTCAGGGCTGAGTTTATTAGTACACACACACAGCAAACGTCCGGTGACGCTGTACAGGCCAGTAGGGGCAACAGCACAACTTCACACAGAAAAAAAAATCGATTAAACATGGTAATCATTGACACATATTAATTTTACTGTTAAACGACAGTGTCGTGAAGCATCCTTAGAATCGAATGACCTAAGTTGTTCACTTGTAATGCTAGGTACGTATCCTACATCAGATCAGGAGAAAATCATGATCATAATCACTAGCTCAGAAAAGGATATCGTATAAACATGCTTTGTACATAAGAAAGCCATCTCCGTTTGTCAATTTACACAAAAAATCCACAGCAGAGGTATTGATCCATTTATTTCGTACTAAGTGTATTCCGGTGTAAATTTATCAAATGACAGCGCACCAGGGGTGTGTAATTAAATCAATCGGAGTCAATCATATCCCATTCAACGATCATCGGTTCAACGGGACGAGAGAATTGTGTAAAGTGGCGAATTTTGTATCATATTTACGGAATAAGCCTTTGTATCGTAGCACTCGTATATCGCACAGTATGCAGGAGTTCAAATCCGGAAAACACCTGAGTCTTCACGCATTTAATATGTGTTTATCTTTGTACGTGAAAATTAAGAACACACACATACACATGCATGCGTATTAGTAATATGTACACATTATACATAAAGTTATTTAACACGTTATTTTGGCATATAACTGCTCTCATCATCTATTTCTCTTATTAGGTCGGAGGGAAAGTTCTATCGTTTTTTAAACTATTATTTATATTTATATTAAAGCTATTTAGGAGAATATTAAGAAGAAAAGAAAAGAAAAAATTATACTGGATGCTAGGGACATCATCAGTCACAGATCCAAAATCAAGTATCCATCAATGAAAAATACTGTTGTTTGTGATGGGACAGAGTTTACAGTTAACCTGAGAGATGGCAACAAGTTTTAACTAATAACGGAGTGTAAAACATTGATTAAACACATATTGTTACATTTGTATTCAAATATTTTCTTTAAAACACGACAGTATTTTGACCTATTTTAATTACTATAACTTCTTTTCTCTTCGTTTTAATTAAACACAATAATTTAAACCTATAATAGCTTCGGTTGGGATGTCACTGACCCCTAAGATAAGAACTTTAGGCTATGTCTCTGTACTCTTTATCTCAACGGTAAAATTATAATAAACTACATATTCGAAGACGAAGAAAAACATAATGAGGAATCTGCTGGATATGTTGTACGGAATTTTCTTTAGTTTCAAATTTAACAATTTTCATTTCTCAAAGTTACTAGCCTGATATATTAGTAGATATAATATATTCATAAAAAAATGAAAATAATTCGCGCAAAAAGCCTTTTACAGAGTTTTAAATTGAACTCTGGCCTTTCTTGTGTACATTGTAAAAGTTTACCGAATATATCTTCCAAGTTATTCAAGTTTCCTTTTAATAAATTTAAATCTCATAATCAAAAAAATTACAATACAATACTTAGGTGATAAAAAAGCGAAAGAGTTTTTGAATTCTTTAATATATAATATTTAAGACTTTTCTTTATATTGTACATATGAATTATTAACAGTAGTCCTTTTTATACTTATTATACAAGTAAAAAATATATTCTATGTACAGTACAAATCATAACCATGTCGAATGTTATTGCTAACATCTTAGCGGTATGTTCCATAGGAATCGCAATTTCAATCCTCTGGGAAACAATGAACCAGCCCTCCTGTCGCCAGTTGAGGCAACAATAAATAAGATATATCAATTTAATTATACATCTCCATTGGAAATTAAGTGTACCCTATATTTCCAGCCGGTAGATTCACACAAAATTTAATCCTATTTGTAATTAATAAAATATTTTGTTGAATGATTTGGTATAATATAGTATACTGTTTGCTCATTGGTCGAAATTAAACGGTAATATTATTGAAATTTTAAGGAAAATATGAATTTCCATTTCTTTTTATTGTTGGCAATAAAGTTCGTCAATAGCTGTCAAACAAAAAAAAAAAGAAGAAATTAGGTTGACAGATAATAAAATGTACTAAGTTGCTTTCTTTTTTATTATTTACTAGCGACACGCCCCGGCTTCGCAGGTGTGCAATACTGATGCTAAATATACAACAGAATTTGTTTATTTACGACATCATATTAGAAACTTCTAAAATTATCAGTGCTTCTTTACTATATTGTCCATGTATTTATATACAAAAACCTTCCTATCTAATCACTATCTATTTAAAGAAACCGTATCAAAATCCGTTGCGTAGTTTTGAAACTTACATGTCCCTTACATAGGGATAGAGAAAGCGAATTTATTTTATACTATGTAGTGATGAATACTAGTCTGACATGGGTTGAAATTTGAATATCATTAATTATCACTATCATTCATCGTGATATTGACACGAAAGATAGGAAAAGGCCCAACTCGATGATAACCCGACAATAATATAATAAAAAAAAACAAATGTCAAAAAAGCGCCATTGATTCTTAACTTTCACACGACGTTTGTTGTGTCTGGTAGTATGAAGGTTAACGACGCACACATGTTCATAATATGCGCTAAAAGCATGCTAATGTCAATAGTGATATTTTTTATTATATTACGAAATAGCGACCTGCCCCGGTTTTGCACGGGTACAAAGAAGTCACTTCAGAAAACCTCTAAAATTATCAGTATTTTTCTACTATATTTTACATGTATTACAATAATATAAACTTTTCTCTTGAATCATTATGTAACTTTAAAGATCATACATAGGGACGTAAGCGATTTTGCTTTATACTATGTAATTATGATGCATAAAACACAGAAAGCTTTTACTCTTTCTTCATACCTTTAATTGTGCCAAATATCACACACCTCCGCGTGATATTCTTAAAAAGGGGAACATAGTTATTTCTCACTCATTAATATAGTCAAAAAGTCATATAAGAAAATTATATGCTATATATTATATGTAGTGTATTATATATGTATTTGATATAACTGTATTGTTCTTAATATAAAATTAATCGTGGGTATTTAGATATTATAGCATATAACATATTATAGTTCACGGTTGAATAAAAAGGGCCCTTGCGTAATAGTTGTGGATTTCCAATTCAGAGACCACAGTCAAAGGTTCCATTGTGACCTTCGGCTTTGTGTGATCTGCAACGATTCCCTGCGGAACAGTTTCATTTTTACGTGACTCTGTTAAGTGCGAAATCTTGTATTTGAAGCGTGAAATACCTTCATTTCGAAACTCTTTGAACTTGTATATATTCATAATGAAGTTTTACTTGACGATAGGCTTTTCAGTGTAATATAAAATACAATTAAAATTGTTTTAATTATATTTTTTGAAAATTGACGGTTTGCTACTACTACTACTACTACTACAAATCAAATCAAAATATACTTTATTCAAGTGGGCTTTTACGACGTACGACTAGTACTTTTGAATCGTCATTTAACAATTAAGTGAAGCTACCACCGGTTGGAAAGTAGATTCTATCGAGAAGAAACCGGCAAGAAACTCAGTAGTTACTCTTTTTCAACATTTAAAAAAAATACAGTCAAACAGATATGCCACCAGTATATTTATAGGAAATACTTTACGTACAATGTTCACAGCATCTTGGATCATATGTTAGACTAGCTACCCGCCCCAGCTTCGTACGGGTACTTGATATAATATATCGTTACATTATTCCCAATTAAATCAATTCCATATAAATTGTAGCCTATGATTATTCTGATGTATAACATACATAAATGTAAAATTTCATCTAAATCCGTTGAGAAGTTTTTTCGTGAAAGAGAACATACAAACATACATACATAAAGTAATAGCCTGTAAATTTCCCACTGCTGGGATAATAACTGTTTGGAACATATTCCACCACGCTGTTCCAATGCGGGTTGGTGGAATGCACATGTGGCAGAATTTCTATGAAATTTGTCACATGCAGGTTTCCTCACGACGTTTTCCTTCACCGCTGAGCACGAGATGAATTATAAAGACAAATTAAGCAGACGAAACAGCGGTGCTTGCCTGGGTTTGAACCCGCAATCATCGGTTAAGATGCACGCGTTCTAACCACTGAGCCATCTCGACTCAATAGCTGAGTCGCAAGCTGATACATACATTCATCCTCACAAACTTTGCCATTTAAAATATTAGTAGGACTAGTAGGAAGTAGGATTATAAATGTATGAGAAGTGGATTAAAAAAAGACTAATAAAGGAACCTAGATTAGTAGATTTAGACGACCTTTAAATTATGGACTAAAAGGTAACTTTATTAAATATTTTAAACATTTCTTTAAAATAAAGTTATACTTTTAAAGCAATTTCAAATATGTAACACTTCACGTTGTTTCAAGTTAGAGTTAATAAAGTAGACTTATAATAATATCCATTAAACAAATCTAGTATAACTTAAAACGTTTTCACAAACTAAAAGGAAATTTGTTATATGAACGGCCTTCAACGCTTATCAGCTTAGTCCCACGTCGGGCGCCAATATCTTGACCCTTTCTAGAACTCAAATTTATTTTCCTCTTTGCTATATTCGGCGTGGATTGGATCGAGTTCAATGAATGGGACGGTTTATTAGATGAATAAATTGGATAAGTTAAGATTTCATGTTGAGATTCGGGTAAACATCTATAAATTGATAACTTTATTTACTTTTTATTTTAAAATCGACGTGAAGTAACATATCAATAGTAAAGTAAACAAGCTGTTAAAGAAGTTTTGTGTATAGACTGTTATTTATGACTTAATAGATTCAATCATGTCCAGGACAAAAAGAAATAACATCAGACTATTTCAAATAATAAACAATTATGTAAATATATTATTTATACTTATGTATAAAAACAGATTTGTTGTTCATCAGTATGCCTGCACTTGAGTATACTTTTAGTAAATGTGATATGATTTTTAGAATCAATATGATAGCTTTTTAAAAAACATTGGCAACTGCCTTAAATTTTTTTAATATTTTTGGTTAAGTACTGATAAGAAGTAAAAATTTTTTTTTTCTTTGATTGTATGAGACTATTAACACACGCAAACCTTGTTTGAAGTTCCACCAAGAATAATTGTAAATCCACAAAATTTTGACACATGTGTATCCAGTAAGTTATATTGGAGTAGCACGGTCTGTGGGGCCAACCTTGTCCTCAAGATAACTCGAACCTTTTGCCCTCTTGTAGAGAGGAAATTTACATAAAGATACTTACGGAGCGATAGGTAAAATATGGCTTTAATAATAGCCTCCTTTCAAAGTATATCAGTATTAACATGCAGCCCGAAATAAATAGAGTCAAAATGGTATATAAATTTTCCAAAAGTATATAAAAATATTGCTAAAGGCTATAATACTTGATTACTAAACTTCTAAAGATACATAATAAAAACAAACATAAACAAAGTAGCAACGCGGAATCCAAGCCTACAGTGATCAATAAGCTATATAAGAATAATAATATATACTTACTAAAGAAAAAAAATACATTGGCAAAGATAACTAATTATTCAGTATAAGATTTTATTGGAAGAAAAAGCGTGTAGTTAATACTCGTTGACTTCCAGGCAGGATGTATTACATACTCTACTTATATAATTATATTAACTAATAAAATCTTGTATTTTTAAATGTTGAATAAGAGCAACTACAGAGTTTTTCGCCGGTTATTCCCGATAGAATCAGTATTCGAAACCGGTGGACGCTTCACTTAATATAATCTGTATATTTATTTAAATAATTCAAATGTGTACAAGCACTTTAATTCTACATGAATAAAGCATATTTTGATTGTCTGCGGTGACTGATTTCGCCCGCACCTTAAAATTCTTATTGAATTAAATTGATATATTTTGTAAAATTTATTGATAAAATTTCCAACGTATATCGGAAACTAGTGATAGTTCTCGTACCTCAACTTTCTGATCTGGACGAGAGCCAAACTTCACTGAATGTCAAGACAGATCACTGTTTCCGAAGTATTTCAAAGTGACATACATATGTGGGAAATTTTTACTTGGAAAAGTTTTTTGTTCACATGAATGGAAAGTCAGTGACAACAGACTTACGTCTTAGAATTATATAACACAGAAAGAACAAGATATTTTATGCTATGTTAGCTACCTGTACCGCTATATACATCTGTTATATAAAGTATTATATATATCTTATTATATATACGTAAATATTCTGTATTATCGAAAAACATATTCAAGTAGCATTCAACTATTGCATATACTATGTAGTTATAGACTTGGAAAATAAGTTGTTAAATGTTTTCTCCATTTTGCCTGTAGTTACACTAATTATATATCATTTAATATATAATTGAATTTTATATAATAGTGTCACTATTTATTCTATCATAAAATATACAAAAACACCCATAATTATATTTTAATAAAGCAACAACAACAGTCTGTATATTTCCCACTGCTGGGCTAAGATCTCCTCTACCTTTGAGGAGAAGGTTTGGAACATATTCTGGTTTCCCGTCGAAACGTATAAATCTTTCGCCTTTTTATATAAACAAGTTAATATATATTTTGACTTATTTTTTATATATAAAATAAATGTCGAATAGTTCTAAAAATACTCATTCATGAAATGTATTTATTATAGGCTATAACATCTCTTCTTCATTTTTCCTTATTTAATCAAGTGTTATATTCATGTAACAGCTAAGTGTTTTGGGTATAAGATTTAATTAAATTATATTAAATTGATTGTAGGTGTATGCTGAGACGATGGTGTCCAACTTGGTGCAAGAAGCCTTCTGATTCATCGGTGTCTG